>NC_041389.1:235916615-236130479 GCF_002162155.2 Triticum dicoccoides
ACCCCCACACACCCACACCCCCCTAAGATAGATAATGGGGGCAAGTCCATACAAGGAAGACGTGTCAGTACAACTATGCCCCTTGGTGCAGTGCGGCTATTCTATTTCCCACCCCACGCACCCACACCCCCCTAAGATAGATAATGTGGGGCAAGTCATGTTACAGACTGGCCTCCGCATGCAACGCCATGGCACACCGCGTCCTCGCCTGCTATGGCTCGTTCCTGGCTCGGCCTTGCCGGGATGGGGATGGGGGTGTCGGTGTCAAAACCGGCGGATCTCGGGTAGGGGGTCCCGATCTGTGCATCTAAGGCTAATGGTAACAGGAGGTAGGGGACACGATGTTTTACCCAGGTTCGGGCCCTCCCGATGGAGGTAAAATACTACTTACTGCTTGATTGATCTTGATGATATGAGTATTACAAGAGTTGATCTACCACGAGATCGTAGAGGCTAAACCCTAGATGCTAGCCTATGATGATTATGATTGTCCCTCTACGGACTAAACCCTCCGGTTTATATAGACACCGTAGGAGGCTAGGGTTATACAGAGTCGATTACAAAGAAGAAGATCTAATATCTGAATCGACAAGCTTGTCTTCCATGCAAAGGAGAGTCCCATCCGGACATGGGTCAAAGTCTTGAGTCTTGTATCTTCACGATCCAACATTCCGGCCAAAGTATATAGTCTGGCTGTCCGGATACCCCCTAATCCAGGACTCCCTCAGTAGCCCCTGAACCAGGCGTCAATGACGATGAGTCCGGCGCATAGATTGTCTTCGGCATTGCAAGGCGGGTTCCATCTCTGAATACTCCAAAGCAGATTAAGGATTATGTCCGGCTCTGTGAGATAATTTCCGCACACCACCGTAGAGGGCATAACACTTTACAAATCTGATCTGCTGACAATTTTTTTCATGGTGTGCCCTTACACCGTGGCCTGGCTCAATACGAACCTGTTTTTCTCAGCCTGCCTCGACACGCGTTGCGAGGCAGTTTTATTGGCGCGCCTTGCCAAAGCAAAGATCGTGTTCCCCTTATCGTGGGTCCTCCATCAATACGGGCGCGTGCAACCCCACGACGCCTGTTGGTATGACTCCGTGTTTTTAGGTAAGTCCCAAGCGGTTACGCTGAGGATGCTTGATATTCACCCCCTTTATAGAGGGGCCGAGGCCTATCCCTCTTTCCTACCACGCTTGCGCCTTTCCGCATCTCGAGTTCCAACACCCGAAGCCCAAGCTTAAGCACTTTGGATCTTCAATCATGTCCGGATCCAACCTTCAAGGCCGGTGGATGGCCTCCTCTGTCATAGAGAGGACATTGCGAAGCTTAGGGAGGTCAGATATCTGACCGCTGACATCAAGCACAGGCTTCCTGCTCCAGGGCAGGTCATCCCTACTCCCGAGCCCAACGAGAGCGTCGTATTTGTTTCTCACTTCCTCTGCGGCTTAGGCTTCACCCTCGATCCCTTTGTGAGAGGGCTCATGTTCTATTACGGGCTAGATTTTCATGATCTAGCTCCGGACTACATCCTTCACATCTCATCGTTCATCGTCGTGTGCGAAGCCTTCCTCCACATCACCCCGCACTTTGGCTTATGGCTCAAGACCTTTAATGTGAAGCCGAAGATGATTGAGGGGCAACACGCGGAGTGTGGAGGTGCTGCAATAAGCAGGAACGCCGATGCCCCATGGCCAGAGGACTTCTTCCCGGAGGTGTCCGATCTATGGCAGTGGAGGTGGTTTTACGTCACGGCTCCCAGAGGCACAAAGTGGGTGGCTGCCCCCGACTTCCGTTCGGGCCCTCCGCCTCAACTGGCGTCATGGGCCAATGTGGGACTGGATTGGGGGCCTGCAAATGATTTACCAACATTGCAGAGCCGCATTCAGGAGCTTCTTGAGAGGGACATTAGTCTTGTCAGTGTAATTCAGGTAATGCTAGTCCGACGGATCTTGCCGTGCAAACGTCAGCCTCTCCGGATGTGGGAGTTCAACCCAGAAGGTCCGCGGACTATTCTGCACTTCTTCGGCATGACGCTCAAAGGGATGTGTAGGTTATTCTTCGGACCACAAGTAAAGTATCCGGACACCACCGAGGATGCGGGCCTGAGCTGCAACCTCCCAGATACCCAAGTAAGTAACCCAGAAACCGAACACTTCGTTTATATTTATCATAACATTGTTCTGAAAACCATCCGCGGCCAGGAATGGCTCAGCAAGGCGGAGAGAATCAGGTGTCCGATACCGCTTCCCGAAGGCTCGCCTAGTCCTGCCATATCCAGGATGCTTAGTCGTGTGCTAAGTCAAGTGCCCTCGGGGAAAGACGAAGGGAAGAATAGAGAAGCAGAGCTTCACACATTGCACATCCAAACCGGGAATTACTACCTCCATGAAGGAGGATAGTCGGGGAGGGGAGTCTACGGTCTCCTCCCTCGCGGGAAGAAGAGGGCCGCCGCCAAAGACTTGGAGACGGAGGTGCCTAGACAAGGGAAGAAAACTTCACCAGGGGGCCCTGCCCCGAAGGGCGTCCTCATCGCGTCATGCCCGCAAATGGGCCAGCCCTCAGCCGAGCTGTAAGTCAATCGTAAATACAAACTACTGCTTCCTCCTCCGAGAATAATAACCAGGATCCATTCTTTGCAGTCCGGCTAGCAGCTCTTCTCGACAGAGTTTGTCTTCGGGGGATCTTCTTCCGGAGATGATGGAGAGTGAAACCCCACCTGCCTCTTCGCCTCATGGGGTGGGCGACCCCGAGGTGTCGTCATGGAGGAGTCCAGATTTTCCGAGGCCAGAAGCCAATACTTTGGCCGCCCTGAGCCTGGAGCGTTTGGCTCCCACGGGGGGTGATAAGAAGGGTCCGGCACAGTTCGGCGACCGGCCGGACACGCTGACGAGCCTTCTGGAGCAAGCTGCTCTCTCGGGGGATCACCGTTCATTAATGAGCTCGGTGCTTGAGAAGATTTCATCCGCCACAAGCGGGTTGAACGAAGCTTTTACGAGCTTGCTCAAAGGCTTTAAGGTATGTAATGAAATACGTAATTTTTGGTTGTGGCGCACATGCTAGGTGTGCTCCGTATAGATAGTAGCCCCTGAGACTCTGGTTGCCAGCCCTAGGCGGCAAACGGATGATCACATTGTTAAGTAATGATCACACTGTATTCATCGCAGGTGGCTAAGGGTCCGGCGGCCGACCGATCCGTTGAAGTCACCAAACTGAGGCGACAAATTGAAGTTGTGGATGCTGACATCACACTTGTGAACGAACGGCTTAACGAGTCACAAAGTATGTGCTCTACTTTCCTTATTTTTATAGGAAATATTTAAGAGGAGCATAATGTTAATGTGGTATGCTTAGACTGCAGGCGGGGCTGCTGTCGTGGAGGCCCTAAGGGCGGAGCTTGCCCTAGCCAAGGAGCAAGCCCGGGCCAGCAATGCGGCTACCCTAAAGGCGGCCGGAGAGTTGAGAGCCGAACATGCTGCTCATCACCGAAGCGAAGATAAAATAGCCGAGATGGTTGTGGAGCTGAAAAACGCCGTCGGCCGGTATGAGCTCCTTGAGAAAGAGAATCAGGCGAAGTCGGCTGACCTAAATAAGGCCCTTGATGCGGCCAAGGAGATGCATTCCGAAATTAGGGATGCGCGGGAGGAGCTTCGACAGGTCAGAGAAATCGCGGCTGGAAGCCCCTATTTATTGTGGATGAAGTTCTTAGATCCAAAGTTGCTTCTCTGGATCGACGCTGGAGCCCTGCAGACGCATATGCAGATCTAGCAGAGAGTACGGCTGATGCGGCCAAGTTCTTGAAGGATCAAAAAGATAATGAAGTGGAAAGGATGTTCTGGTCGCAATTCAATGCTCCAACGCGCCCGTTCCCATTGAGTGAAAGGATGGCTGCTGTGGCCGAGCTCCATAGGTTGTCCGGTCTTGCGATGAGGTTTGTAATAGACCATCTATGGCCGAAGGGGCCGAAGCCGGATAGTTATTTTGGTTTAGTGCAACAATTCCTTGGCACCGTATCACGAATCGATGCCATGAAGAGGTCGGCGTGCATAGAGGGTGCGCGGATGGCTCTTGCCCGAGTTAAAACATATTGGACAGATATGGAGGCCACCATCATTGCAACCCAGAATCTGGCGGAAAGCCAGGATCCAACCGAGCACTACTTGGAGCAGGTAACAGAAGGTGCTCATTTAATAGAGGCTCAGTGCTCAAAGAATGTCATGTTCGAGTGACAAATCTTTCCGTTGTAAAAACAATTGTATTTTAATTATAGAGGCTATGGTTATACTTTCACCCGAAAGTGTTATTGTGCCTCCTGTGCAGCCGTTTGATGTATATATAACCTGAAAGTTAGCAGTCGTTGGCTTTAGCCCCCACGCATACAATGCGGGGGTGTTCGCAAAAAGATGTGTAATCACACTTGATCCAACGTCTTGGTCCGTTAAGGAGGTGATCGCATGTCGAACTAGGCAACCGGACTATATAGCTTTAAGACTTTCACTTAGCCATAGGAGTTTGACGGTGGGGCTACTATGTAGCCCCTGGTACCTTCGCGTGCATCCGGATACGGGCGCGTGTGTACATGACTGGGGAACGGCCCTTCGTTAATGCGGAGGAACCCTAAAGATTCTGATGAGTCCTCGAGTGGTTGACCAGTCTCTCGCTATATCATGACAGTCAATTTTCGGCTTTCTCTACTGAGGTGCCCATCCGGAATAACCAGGGCACAATCGCAGTAGTTCTCCTTTGGCCGCCTTAGCCAATAAAAACGGAACGTAAGGCAGCAAACCCAGGAGCCGGGCAACCCCAACATTTGACCAAAGACATGATTCGGAGCTGATGCATATAAGGCCAAACTCGCGACGCCAAACACTCCTGAGGGTATTCGGACTTTATAACATATACTGGGTTGAGTAACGCCCTTTATTATGAACCCTGTATTTCTAGGTACGTGCATTATTCTGTCATGGTGAAATGCCAATAACACCAGTATCCCCTGTGGGTGTATTGAGTACCCATGGGATGTTAAGCAACAAGAGACGATAAAGAAGGTTTACACAGGGGCTTAATCTAAAGAGAAACCTTTGAGCGGGGCCCTGCTGCACGTCTGCGCCTTTGTCTCCGTTGTTCCTTGTCCTGGGAGTCTATCGCACGAATGGTGTCTGTAAAAAGGAAAACTCATGTAAAAGAGTATGAAGTAAGCGTGCGAAGATTTGGTTATTATCAATGGATAGTAGAAGTGTAAGACATTGGCCTGTTAATAAGGTCAAGCCAAAAGGTGGGCTTTATTGAATAACTGTAGCCCCTGGTGTCCTCTATGGGATTACATGTATAGCACCTAGCTCAGGTTTATCTGGGCTGTTACCGATGGTGGTGTGCCGGACTCGTCTAACCGTGTCAGTGGTCTTAACGACCGATCATGCATTCTGGTATTAAAGGCCGCTTAGTGTCCGGCTGCTAGAGCCGCCTCATACTCTTCCGCACGTAAGGAACGCTCTGTATTTCTGTTAGCGGTGATGATGCCACATGGACCGGGCATCTTGAGTTTAAGGTAGGCGTAGTGCGGTACTGCGTTGAAACGGGCGAAGGCCGTTCTCCCGAGCACTGCATGATAACCACTTTGGACGGGAGCGATGGTGAAGAGTAGTTCTTCGCTTTTGAAGTTGTCTGGAGAACCGAATGTCACTTCTAATACGAGGGAGCCCCTGCAGCGGGCCTCAACGCCTGGTATCACCCCTTCAAAGGTGGTGTTACTTTTGCTGATTCTGGATGGGTCTATCCCCATCCTGCGGACAGTGTCTTGGTATATTAGATTGAGACTACTTCCGTCATCCATGAGGACACGAGTCAGATGGTATCCGTCGATTATTGGGTCGAGCACCGAGGCAGCCGATCCTCCATGCCGCATACTAATCGGGTGGTCCCTGTGATCAAAGGTGATCGGGCAGGCCGACCAGGGGTTGAGTTCGAGGGCTACGGGCTCTAGAGCGTATGCGTCTCTGAGCGCGCGTTTGCGCCTTCTCTTGGGTGTGTGAGTCGCGTAGATCAGGTTTACTATTTTTACCTCTGGTGGGAATTTTTTCTGTCCCCCAGTGTTCGGCTGGCGATTCCCTTCCCTTGTGTTCGGCATTTAACTTGCCGGCCTGCTTAAAGACCCAACATTCTTTGTGAGTGTGGTTCGCAGGTTTTTTGGGGGTGCCATGAATTTGGCACAGTCTGTCCAGGACTTTGTTCAGGCCGGACGGTCCCTCTTTGCTGCCTTTAAATGGCTTCTTTTGTTGACCGGGTCGAGAGCCCCTGAATCCGGCATTGACCGCTGTGTTATCCGGACTTTCTTCCTTGTTTCGACGCTTGTTTTTATTGCGTCGTGGCTTCCTGTTGCCATCCCTGATTTCGGATGTGCCTGGGTCGCAGGTGCCTCTACGGGCCAACCAGCTGTCTTCACCCGCGCAAAAGCGGGTCATAAGGCTTGTTAAGGCTGCCGTTATCCTTGGCTTTTCTTGGCCGAGGTGTCTGGCGAGCCACTCATCCTGGATACTGTGCTTGAAGGCCGCTAGGGCTTCGGCATCCGGACAATCGACAATTTGATTCTTCTTAGTATGGAATCTATTCCAAAGCTTGCGGGCAGACTCTCCGGGCTGTTGCATTATGTGACTTAAATCGTCAGCGTCCGGAGGTCGAACATATGTTCCTTGAAAATTAGGCCTGAAAGCGTCCTCAAGTTCCTCCCAACTTCCGATTGAGTTTTCGGGGAGGCTTTTCAACCAGTGCCGAGCTGGTCCCTTCAACTTGAGGGGAAGGTATTTGATGGCGTGGAGGTCGTCCCCACGAGCCATGTGAATATGCAGGATAAAATCCTCAATCCAGACCCCGGGGTCTGTCGTTCCGTCGTATGCCTCTATGTTCACGGGTTTAAAACCCTGTGGAAATTCATGGTCCAGTACCTCTTCGGTGAAGCACAGAGGGTGAGCAGCCCCTCTGTATCTGCACATGTTGTGGCATGCTGTCGACTATTGTTGTGTCCGGTGCTGATGCCAAATTGGTATTCGATCAGTCTGATCATTTTCGTGACCATAATCCTGCGCCGGAGCGTGTCCTCTAGATCTATAGATGGACCTCGTCGCGCCGGCCTTTTTGTCCAGGAGCTCACGTAAATCGTGTGCGGCATCAGTAGCTGCTCTGTTGCGGTCATGAAGTGGTTGGTCCAGCCTACCGGCCATATTGTTCTTTGGCGGAATGGCCTCATCGTCGAATTCTGGCAGCAGCTTGCGCTTTGGATAGCTCTTTGTGTGGCGATCGTCGCCGTATTTTTCTTCAGTGTCTAGCACTTTATTCCATCTGCGGTTGAGCATTTCCTGCGCGGCCTTAAGCCATTGCTTCTGCTTCTTTAGACTTCTTGCAGTGGCCATAAGCCTTCCGTGGAGGTTATCCCATTCCAAACATTTTTCCGGGATGATGAATGCATCGTCGTCCGGACTGCGCTCCTCTCCCGAGGCAGGTTGATGAGTTCGACCCTCGGGATCGCTGTGATCGGGCATCTGCTCCGGGCTGTGTTCGGCGTGACCTGTCTCATCCTGCTCCATCGCTGGGTCCATATGGTCGTTGTTGCCTTTGGAGTTGATTGGGGTGTCGATCTTTCTAGTGCTGTTATCGCTATTTTTACTGTGGTTGGACTTAGAGCGGCGTCTGCGCCATCGTTTTGGCTTTTGTCCGGGGGTTTTATCCTCCGTTGTGTCTTTTTTGTCGCCATAGTTCTCCTTAGGCGTGTCCACCATGTATATATTGTATGATGAGGTGGCAGTCCAGCACCCCGTGGGCGGTGGTTCCAAATCGTCCCCTGCGCCGATGTCCATACCGTTGGTGTCATCGGAGTAGAACTCAAGCATGTCTGTTACATCATCGACAATGGCAATGAAGTGGGTGGTGGGTGGGCAATGAATTTCTTCGTCGCCTTCTTCCCCCTCGAGCCGGACAAAGTTCGGCCAAGAGTCTCCTGACAAAGAGAGAGACCTTAATGAATTCAGCATGTCGCCGAAGGACGAGTGCTGGAAGATATCCACAGCGGTGAATTCCATTACCGGAGCCCAACCAGATTCAGCGGGCTCGGGGGCACGCGGTCTGGAACCTACAGCCGGACACATGTCCGGGAGTCCGGTGGCACAGACTTCCTTGGGGGTGGAGTCTGTGTTCGGCTCTACCGCCAATGAGTATGCGGACTCCGGGGCGGGGTCCGTCCGCCCGTCCTCGGACGACGCGATCTGCCACGGATTTAGGTCCGGAGCTCCTACAGGTGCGATATCCCGAGTATTGTCCGACAGCAGGTCTAAGCCGTGCTCGTCGTGACAGTTCGGCGCTCCTGGCGTAGGCCCAAATCCATCGAAGATCAAGTCTCTGCGGATATTGGCCGTGTAGTTCAAGTTTCTGAACTTGACCTGATGGTCAGGTGCATAGCTGTCGATCTGCTCCAGATGGCCAAGTGAATTGGCCCGCAGTGCGAAGCCGCCGAACACGAAGATCTGTTCGGGGAGAAAAGTCTCACCCTGGACCGCGTTGTTGTTGATGATTGAAGGAGCCATCGAGCCTTGCAGCGACGACACAGAGGAACTCTCAATGAAAGCACCAATGTCGGTGTCAAAACCGGCGGATCTCGGGTAGGGGGTCCCGATCTGTGCGTCTAAGGCTAATGGTAACAGGAGGCAGGGTTACCCAGGTTCGGGCCCTCTCGATGGAGGTAAAACCCTACTTCCTGATTGATTGATCTTGATGATATGAGTATTACAAGAGTTGATCTACTACGAGATCGTAGAGGCTAAACCCTAGAAGCTAGCCTATGATGATTATGATTGTCCCTCTACAGACTAAACCCTCCGGTTTATATAGACACCGAAGGAGGCTAGGGTTACAAAGAGTCGGTTACAAAGAAGGAGATCTAATATCCGAATCGCCAAGCTTGTCTTCCACGCAAAGGAGAGTCCCATCCGGACACGGGTCAGAGTCTTGAGTCTTGTATCTTCACGATCCAACAGTCCGGCCAAAGTATATAGTCTGGATGTCCGGATACCCCCTAATCTAGGACTCCCTCAGGGGGGTCCCGACCCCTTCTTCCCCCCGGCTCGGCCTCACGCTAACGCAGCAGTGCACTCGTTTGACAGGCGTAGTGTGGTTATTCTGTTTCCACCCCCACGCACCCACACCCCCCTAAGATAGATATTGGGGGCAAGTCCATACAAGGAAGATGTGTCAGTACAACTATGCCCCTCGGTGTGGTCCTAGTTTTTCATCCATATGTAGCTGCTAGAAAATTAGCAAGTACTACAACAGAAAATTTAAGAAGCATCAGCACCAGCTTATATTGCTCACTGGCAGACTAAAGAAAGAGAGTACACAATTGAACGGACAATGCGGATTTACTAATATAAAAAATGGTACAAAGAAGCATCAGTTTGCAAAACCATAAAAAAATTGTTAGCCTAAACACAGAAGTTCTACTTTGAATGAACCCTCGGTACAACTTAGTTTACAAGAAAGTACTATAATGCTAAAAAATAAAACCAGAAAACCTTTGGCAATAATCACAATAACAACAACAACAACAACAAACAAAAAGAGTCAAAAACTCAATGACAAACAAACTGTTCGACAAAACTCACAAGAACTACAATGAAAGTATAAGTCCAAATTACTGATGGACTCAAGTACTAGATTCAAAACCAAAAAATAAAATTGACTGCCCATAGAAAGACAGGCCCTAGCTTAGGTTGACACTTGAACTCGAGCCCACGGCAATACCGTTGGCGAATCCCTAGTAAATTGCCCCAATGCTGGGCCTGCCGTCAAGGGCCCACAGGTCATGATAGAAGAGCGAGCGTCGTGTATAAATGCTGAGGTAAGTGTTCACAGGAGTTCGACAGGTGGGATTCGGCAGCTCTTATAAACAGATTGAGAGCCCCCTCGCCTAGCGAGGTGGGACTAAACCCAAACCACACGCCCACGCTGCACTGCACAGCGAGGCCGACGACCTATCTCGGCCAAAAACAATGCCTCCACGGGATGGCCCAATGCAACAGTACAACCCAAATACAAAATTCCTTCCGATCACACACGAACCAAATTAAAAGGAACAAATGCATATAATTTAAAAATAACCCTCATAAAATATTCTTATAAAAAATGTACAAACGTTCAAACACATGTTAGTTGTAAAAAATTTAGAAAATTAAACAAAAAAACCTTTTTTGAAACATAACTATATAAAAGCATACTTCAACGTAGAAGATTGTAACAAAAATTTCACAAACAAAATTTTAAAAAGTTCAAGTACTAAAAGTTAGAAGGTTCAAGTAAAAATGTACTATGCAGCAAGATTAAATTATTTTTATTTAAAAAATACTATAACTATCACCATTCAACTAAAAAATAATTTGTGTTCTAAATTCTTGACAACAGTAAGAAAAATGCTATAAAGCAAACCAGTGCGGCTGCCATTGACATCCAAAAATAGTTCAGTACTACCATTAACAGCATGCAAATTCAACAAACTAAACCCAAGGGGTCCAACATCCATCACTAGCGTGTATATGTTTCGTCTGCAAGCTATGTACATCAGTTCAACTTTAAATTGTGCCAATTCAAAAAATAAATAAATAAAGTTATGCTTTAGCCAAAACACGAAGCATTATATAAAAAATAGCACATACAATAACATAAGGAAAAAAATTCCAAACCATCTGGTAATAACATAGAATTCAACCATCTCACATGCATTGTTTTAAAAAAATTACTGCGACATAGTCAAACACACACAAATCTAACAACCAGCGTCGTTTGCCACATTTAAACCTACAGCACATGAATTCTGAACGTCAGAAAATCATCTCCCCTGGAGAACATAGCCATAACCACATCACCATCCTTAAATCCAGACTCTGCCACAAACTCCTTCCACCCAGTAGTTAGGTTGATGCAACCATCAAAGTCGATGTGGTAGGCGACTTCCATCAACTGATAACCATTTATGACTGAAGTCTCCATCTTCAGTATCCCGGAACTAGGAGCAACAATCCTGATTCTGGGTGACATTTTCTGCAAATGGGCATGGCAGTAGAAAACAAAGTGAACACCTGACATAACTGAATTTTTACACAGATCTAGGAACGGTTGAATAACAAAGTAAAAAGGAAATATCTGAACCAAAACAAAAACACCTAACTAACTAGTCATATGACATGACTAAACTGAAGAAATATACAGATCAATACACCTACAGTAAAAACATCTGACAAAAACAGAACAAGGATTATACAAAAATGGATAAAATATTGTTAAGTAATGAACAAATACACACACAAATCCCTACTATTAAATTCTGACTAAACCAAACAAAAATTATAGACAAACTATTGATAAAAAACTAAACTATAGATTTAGTCCATGGGATTCAAAATGAGACCAACAAAAAGAAGAAAAGGAAATGAATAGAAACACATACCCATGATTCCTTCAAGTCCCCAACCGTCAGGCGACAAACATAGGGTGCATGAAACCCATGGTTGTTGTACAGCAGACACGGAAGTTGCCCACGACACTGAGTCTCGGTGAGCTCCAAACCAGATTCGTACACACAGCTGTCAGCTATGCGCGCCATCTTTGCCAGACATCTGCATGAACAATCCTCCATGGAAAACACAGGAATAGGGAAGAAAACAACAGAGAGAAGAGGGAGGAACCTAGATCTGATTCTGGAAGAAAGAAGAATAAGGAGGGGGAGATTGAGCCACACACCACACATAGATGGATAGAATTTATAGCCAGGGAGACTCGCAGATTATAAAAACAATAAATAGGCAGGCGGGCAGCCAGCTGGTAGGAAATAGTTATTATACAAGCCATGCAACATTTGACCGCAAATCAGTTCAACTTCAGATAAAACAGCAGTTCAAAAAGTGCAAATAACAAACATATGCAGATAAAACAACACATTCAGAGGTAGACAGTTGAATTCATTTAGTCATTCAAACATCCGCTCCCTCACAACACAATCTTAAAAACATAAAAAATCAGTACTTCAGCCATAACGATCAAAGAAACGGCGCCATTTAGCCCTGATGGATGGATGTGGACCCATGGTGCTCTCGCCCTAGCCCAACTGATGATCTGAATATGGTTCCTTCCCCTGCCCTCTGGGACAAGAAGCTCCAGTTCATTGGAGTTGCAAGTATCCATCACCTGCGCGCAAGGCGTCTGTTGAACTCTGCCTCCACTTCCTCCTCGACAGCATGTCGTGCCCTCTGCATGCGCCTGCGCCTCCTCCTCCTCCTCTGCTCCGCTACTGCAACCCTCACATTGACGGCATCCCCCTCCTCCTCTATGACCTCTCCCAGCTCAGGATCCATCTGGCTTTTCTTTTATGGAAGCTGGTGGAATGAAAGTGACAGAGGGCTCGGGCTTTATACTCAAAGTGCAGAGGTAGGGGTAAGCAGCCAATACAAAATACTTACCCCGATGTCAACGCACAGTAAATACAACTTTCACATGGAGCAGTCCAACTACACATACGGCAGCAATTCAAAACAATAATAAAAAATGTGCAACTTAATTACATAGTTTGACTAGATTACAAGAAATCGCAGGCTACACTCAGCCACCATACACCACCTCCGCCAACCACCAAATCACATGGGAATCCGGGGTAGAAACAGCTCAAGAAACAAAATTGACAACACAAAACTATTCATACAATCCTCATCTCCCTCCCTCCAAGGCCAATTAGAAAATAAAACATCAGAAAAACAAGAACGCATTTCCATGGCGGACATGGAAAACGACCAAGAACACAAAAACTTCTAATAAAAATTTGAAGTGAAAGAATCTGCGAAAAACTCCAACACACCGATGATTCTCACATCCAAATAACACACAAAACAACAAACTGGACGTAAATTTGACGGCTATGAACACCACGGTAAACACCAACGCCTGCAACACATCCGCCGCCAAATGCCCAAGTCGTCACCTCCGGTGACTTGAGATCGGGAAACATGACCAGGTGAGCGCGCCCACGTGCGGAACCCCATACATGTCTCCTCTAGAAACAAATGGCCAGCAACACCGTGCTCTATGACCTCCCTCCCCCTACCCTCCAGTCAACTTCCTCTTCGCGTGACGACCTCCTCCCAACCCCGCGCTCCGGCCGCCTTCCTACCCGTGCTCTGGCCTCCTTCCTCCCCCGCCTCCAGTAGCCTTCCTCCCCGCACTCCGGCCGCCTTCCTGCCCACGCTCCGGCCTCCTTCCTCCCCTGCCTCCGGTCACCTTCCTCCCCATGGTTCGGCCGCCTTCCTCCCCGATATTTGTCCACCTTCCACCCCCGAGATCCCAGCGCCGGCGCCCAACCCCTCCGTCCGTGAGCTAGGGGACTGGGATGCCCTCCTCGTCACAGCGTCATTGCTGGCTGTCAGCAGCAAAAACGGGGTGGCGGCCGGGACCTTGTCGTGCTCATCTCCGACTACTATCAAGGTATGCATGCACATCTGTACTTCAGTCAACAAAAGACAACAGGGATTGGTATTATGATTTGTGTGCTGATTGGTCCTGTGTGTTACTTTAATGTTGGACTGAGGATTTTGGCATTAAAATGAATCATCTACAAGCTGGAACATGGAGCTTGCAACTTATGTTTGTTGTAGTTTGAACTTAGGCTCGTCTCTCTCTTGTACTTCAGTTATTCTTCAGTTTTCAGTATTGGTGTAGTCTGTATGGTGAAGATGAAGTTCCTTTTTGAACTTCTCCGGTTAATATACATGAACTTGGTCATACTTTTTATATGTACTTACATCAACTCATCAAGTTGTTCATGTACTTGTAACACTAATCGGTTTAGATCTCGAGAGAGGTAAGCTCAAAGAAAACAATACAGAAGTTCAAAGTCGATAAAAAAGGGGGTGTTTGTGCCATCTCCTACGTGTTGCTCTCTTTGCTTCTCCCCACATGTGACTCCCCTGCAGTCCCCTCCTACAGTTCAGTCCATGAAAAATCACAGAATAGTTGGTGTGTGTGCAGAAATATGATCAGTGCAAGTTTCAAAATTCTGTAAGTTTAGATATATCACCTAAATAAGTAATGATTTGCAGCGAGTTTCTTCAAAATTCTATAATGTTTAGATATATCACCTCAAGTATCGTCAGTGCAAGTTTGAAATTATGTAAGTTTAGAATTGATGAGTCACCATCTGCTTTATATTCATGTTCTCTGCAGCACAGGTAGCAGTGGGACTGACTGGGAGTGATCCCTGAACCATTTGATTAAACGCCATGGTTTCCAACAATGGTAATGCTACTAGAAAGTGTTAGAGGCCATGAAGCCTCTTGGCTTCTTCAATAAGCAGGTTTGGCTAGTCCTGAAGCGCCTCCTCAAGTTTCAGAGTACACGATGCATCGATGGACGCATCCTAGGCGGCCAAGCACGATGTGTTTTGTCCTGCACCTAGAAGCTTTGGAGGTGATGTGTTACCCTTAGTACTTTCTTAAAAAATCCAGCAGTGTTGGTTCATATAGAACTTGAAATTACCTATCTGCCATGGGGATGTACTGCCCTCAGTCCTCTCTCAACAAATCTAGCAGTGCAGGTTCTCTGGTGCACCAAGTATTGCCGGCGGTGATGCATGCTTATATATTTTTGCTTTCATGTATTAAACCTTACATTCCGGTACTATTCCATGATAATATGTGAACTGAAAGAAAGGTTCAACTAGTTGTTATTTTAGCTGAGTTTAATTTCTTGTTCTAGTTTAGTTCAAATCTGTATTCTACTTCAGTTCAATTTCTAAAATTTTGTTTAGCGTTATACATACCCAGGACTAGAACTCTTGGATGATTACATTAGATGAGTTAATTAATTAACTATGTTTCCAACCTCAGGTGCAACCATGCCAGCAACATGTTGGTGGTTCCTCTGTTTCTCTTGTTGTTGCTCCAAGCCGCAACACCTCATGCCGTCATCATCTCTGCAGGGCCACTGCTCCAACCTGTCCCCTCTCGCAGCCCTACCACTCATTGCCGATGCACTCCAACCCGAGGACCTCCATGATGGAGGTCGCCTCGCCGCCTAGCGATGAGGTAACTCATCTTCCTTGTGCGTCCTTTGCCCACTGTGCACCCTGCTGTCCTCGACCTCCTTCCTCATAGGCATGCTACCCCAACTTTTATTTTGATTTTTAGTTTAACTTGTGTGTTCTTTTTAGTGCATTATGCTTTAAATGTGTAGAATCCTTAGGAAAAATGATACATTTTAGTTTGGTTTCCCGCAATGGCATTGCTGAAACTTAACTTCTGTCTAAACCTATAACCATCCATTTTGAAAACAGATGCTACTTTACTTTGCATGGATCCTGAATCACATTTCACTAAAAAAGTAGTAGTGAAATTATACAGAATAACTAAATTAAGTTGCAGTGACAAAAACACCAACAGTCCAAGCAGGGTGAGTGATGTGACGAAATATTATTCTCTAAACTTCCCTCTCCTGTTGCAATAGCCTGGGGGCTGACAAGGGATTAATCATCGAATTGGACATTTCACTGGATATATTTGTAAGCCATTTATCTGTAGGTTAACTAGGGCCACATTTAATATGTTTGAGGTTGCATATCAACATGCATTGTACTGAATGACTAAATATGCAATCCCAGGCTACATAGCAACAAAGAAGAGTGTTACCTTCATGTTCTGATGATGTCTAGATATACATGTAATAAGATCTAATATAATGGGATGGAGGGAGTGTTGTACTACATCATTTTGCAATTGTTGTTTAGCTTCTAATATTAACTTGGTGCTTTTAGGTACATATGTCATTGACAAAGATCCACACTTCGACCCTTTCTGCGTATGGGGCAATGAGATATTCATGAACCATCATCAATTGAGGAAACTAATAAAGATTGTTATTAAAATGGGTCAAAAGTTGTCAATCGAACTATTTTTTTACACTTTATGCAAGACAACTATGAACTGCAAGATGGTAAGTAAGAACTCTGTAGCCTTCTTTTTATTGCCCGTAATGAGTTGTGTTAGATGACAATGTATGGATCTTTTTCCTTTGTGGTGGATCCTGAAGTAGTTACTCAAGATTACCTCTCAAACTACATGATTGGCGACCGGCCATCACAAGGGGTTGGACTAGAGTCGTGTGTGCCTTCTGCATCCATGAGAGCATAATAGGGCCATTCCGCTTCACCTTGTTCAGCAACCAGAATGTATGTCGCCTCTTTCTTTACCATCTGTAATAGTACAAGTATAGAACCCTAGTTCATTATTCTTTATTTGGTGTTTATGTAATTCTTGAACATATGTACCTATGAGTCGAATAATGCATTGGTTGTTTCAACCTGATGGATATAAATAAAGATATAGCCTACTTTCAAATTCAAATTAGGAACAGTTTTAAATAGCAGCAATTAAATTAGATGAAATTATGGTCAGCAGGTCATTATGGCGCACACGGTCTATAAAGCACGTCATGTGTGATATACATCATAATCTGACATGGTTCATGGGGAGGAAACATGTGTAACCATGCACATAGTTGCTGTTTGCAAAGCGTGTGTGGTGTCAGACACTATCACAAACGGTGCGGGAAAACTAAATGTGTGTGATTGTCGACCTATCATACACTTTTTACAATCATGAACTGTTTGTGATGTGCCAGGCATCATAAACGTAGACCCAGTTTGGTACGTGCCTGAAAACTCCCGTGCTTGGATGTACCTGGACTGCGCCTAGTTTTAGGTAAAACCGCGGAACTTTGACTGCGATGGCAATGCGAGCTCAAACGAGTAGCAAGGATGAAGAGTTTGGGATATTCAAGATATCAGAAATAGTTTTATAGGGACAACTGTATGCATCAAGGCTCCCTATCCCTGATGGTTTCTAGGTCATGTGGGAAGGACCCCCCCTCGCAGTCACGCACTTGACAATGGTTCAAAATGCCGTCGTGGAAAGGGGTTAAAAACTGTGTGCATAGCACCTCGTTGTACCAGTGGACCATGTTGCCACGCAAGTTTTGCGGCCGCGCGATGCCTACCGCCGTGCCAATGCAGCCATGCCGGCCATCGGGCTAAACCCGTTCGACCACTCCATTGACTTCCACATGCCACGGCTTCCTGACCTGGTCTCCTTCTTCACTTATATCTCTAAGGAGTTGAGCCGTCTTCGCGTGATGGTGGGGGCGGAGCTGGACATGGAGGGGTTGCGAGCGGCCGCCACAGTTGTCAGCGAATCCTCTCGGGTCTTCGTCACCGGAATCCATTCGTGCCATTGGACGCCGTCTTTGACGAGCTGGCTGCCATCGACCAGGAGTGAGCTTTGCGGGTGGTGGCACCCTGCATCACCAACGTCGTGTGCCTCGAGAAGAAGAGGGACTTCGGTGGTGTTTAGGCGTCCTCTGCATGGGCATGTCTCGGTGCAACATGATAATTGGATCAAACATGGACGGTGCAGATCAGTCACTGTAGCACAAAGCATGCGGGTGTGTTTGGTTGCATTCTCATCTCAATATAGTTTTTCCCTCTTCGTGCATGCTCATCTCAGCACCCCTCTTCATGCATGCTCTGCATGCTCCTAGTGTATTTGTGTTAACCTAGTGTGGACTCATGCACCCTTCATGCACTCTGCCAAACACCCAAAAGTGGGTCGAGAAGGGAACTTTTGCTCCCATGCACCCTTCATACACCCTACCTAACATTGATTCATGCTTCATATGGTTCATGTTCCATGGAGTACTGTAGCACCGTTGTAGGATCAAAAGTAGGTCTAGAGGGGGTGATTAGACAACTTGACCAAATAAAAATCTATCCTTTTCCCAATTTTAGTTGTGGGCACATTTTAGCAACTAATACAAGTCAAGCACTCAACCTACACATGCAATTCTAAGAGTATAGCAGCGGAAAGTAAAACATTGCATACGAAGGTAAAGGGAAGGTTTTGGAGAAGGCAAATGCAATGATGACACGGAGATTTTTGGCATGGTTCCGATAGGTGGTGCTATCGTATGTCCATGTTGATGGAGACTTCAACCCACGAAGGGTAACGGCTGTGTGAGTCCACGGAGGGCTCCAGCCACGAAGGGTCCAAGAACAAGCAACCTTGGGTATCCCACCATGGCCATGGCCCACAAAGGACTTGCCTCACTCGGGTAGATCTTCACAAAGTAGGCGATCTCCTTGCCCTTACAAACTTCTTGGTTCAACTCCACATCTTGACGGAGGCTCCCAAGCAACACCTAACCAATCTAGGAGACACCACTCTCCAAAAGGTAATAGATGGTGTGTTGATGATGAACTCCTTGCTCTTGTGCCTCAAATGATAGTCTCCCCAACACTCAACTCTCTATCACAGATTTGGATATGGTGGAAAGATGATTTGAATGGAAAGCAACATGGGAAAGGCTAGAAATCAAGATTCTTGTGGTAGGATTGGTATATCTTGATCTCAACACATGAGTAGGTGGTTCTCTCTCAGAAAATGGAAGTGTAGGCATGTTCTAATGGCTCTCTCACAAATGGAGATGGGGGTGGAGGGGTATATATAGCCTCCACACAAAATCCAACCATTACACATATTTGACCCAACTCGGCCAGACCAAATAGATTAAATCGGTGAGACCGATTTAGTTGAAAATGTGAACATTAGGAATCTCGGTGGGACCGACTGGAACAACTCAGTGTGACCAGTGTGCTAGGGCTTAGGGAAAACATCAACTCGGTGGCGCCGATTGCATCAACACGATGAGACCGAATTTAGCAAAGAGCAAATAGAGAAGATGTCAAGCAAACTCGGTGAAATCGATTGCTCATTTCGATGAGACCGAAATGTTACAAAGGGAAACAGAGAGATTGCAGGGCCATCTCGGTGAGACCGAGATCCGTATTGGTGTGACCGAACTGTTAGGGTTTCTGGCAGTGGCTATGTCAAATGAACTCAGTGGCTCCGGGTAGGATCAGTCAGTGGGCCCGAGTTTGACTTTAGGTTTTGGACATATTTGGAATGAGAAAGTGCTTGAGGGATTTGGAGCAATATCGCGTAAGCCATTAAGCAACACCTCATCCCCTTTTAATAGTGTTGGCTTTACTATGGACTCAATGTGATCTTGGATCACTAAAATAGAAGTGAAGAGTCTTCTGCTTTTGCCAATATGTGTCCTTAGCATTTTGAGGAGTCCACATTCCTAGTCCATGCCATGCCATTCATTGAACTTTCTAAATATTAAACTTGAATGGATATTAGTTCAATGAGCTATATGTTGTTATAAATTACCAAAACCATTCAGGGATTAGTTGCACTTCCAATATCCCCCTTTTTGGTAATTGATGACAACATATAGATCAAAGCTTAGAAAAATTATAATATGAATGAAATACATTGTCGCTTTGAGAAGTTGTGATAAGCAAGAGCTCCCCCTAAATTTGTACATTATTTAAAATTTGCGTTTGAATGCAAATGCACAATCGATTAGGATCATGGGCCACTCTTCCATGTCACATATATCTTGGTGGAGCGCACAAAATGATAAGAATTAAGTAACATGCACTCATCACCAAAGAAGTGATTGATTATACACAAAAAATCATGGAGACAGGCATGCAAGCACACATTAAGCATAGTATGATCAAACACATGACCACACAAGGTATCTCACGAGCATAACACAAATGTAGCATCAAGTAGCAAAAACCAAACAAACCAAAGTAGCACAGCAAATAAAACCAACAACTAAGCAAAAGACACTCTCTATCGATGCCCGTGATCTATACACTTTTCTCCCCCTTGGGCAACAAGTTACCAAAAAGTTTGAAAACGTATAGAGCTATACGGCACTCTAGGCACGATCTCCAGGAGCTCCTGAAAGGGTCTTCTAGCTTGTAGCTCTGGTGTGCGTAGACGGCGTGGAGAGGAGTCCATCTACAAATGCCTCAACTGAAGTCTGTGGAGATAGTGGGGTAGATACTGGAGGAGCAACTGTGACTGTGGTAGCAGGAGCAGAATGAGCTGGCCTCAAATCTGCAACTGGCTCAGTACCAGACCTCTGTGCCCTTGGCACTGACTGGAACCTGTCTGTAGTTGGTCTGTCATCATTGTTCTCAGCATCAACCCTCAGCTTCTCAACTGTAGTCTGTATCTATGTGACCTTCACATCTAGGTCATACATCATGCTCTCAATAATCCTCTCTAAGCGCTCCTGATTCTTAGTCAAGTTGGCCAGACTCTTCTCTATCTTTAGGGTTGCTTCTAGTAGGTAAGTGAGCTGATCTTGCTTGGTCTTGAGATTCACAATTGAAGCATTAGGAGCACTTGCTTCCTTTTCTACCTTTGCAGGCTTTGCCTTATCAATCTTGAAAGCACAAGTGCTCCATGGGTGATTTTGGTAATTAATGTCAACATATCTCTTGTTGGACTAACACTTTTATCTAGTGTGTTTCAGACAAGTTCAACAATGAAGTGGCATGGACTAAAGGATGTGGAACCCCTTCAAGATACTAAGCACAAAGGATTGGCTCAAGCTCCAAGATCAAGACTCTACATTTCTATTTTAGTGATCCAAGATCACATTGAGTCTATAGGAAAAGCCAATACTATCAAGAGGGGATGAGGTGTTGCTTAATGGCTTGCTTGCTCAAAGTGCTTAGTGATATGCTCCAAAGCCTCTACCACTTTCCCACATCCACATATGACTTAAACCAAAAGTCTAACTCGGCTCTACCGATTCGTTCTATCCGGCGCCACTGAGTTCACATGTCTTAGCCACTGCCACAAACCCTAGGCCAATCGGTCTCATTGATAGGGATCTCGGTCTCACCGAGATGGGATTGTAATCTCTCTGTGTATGTCCATTACCCAAATCGGTCTCACCGAGTTTAAGTAATCGGTACTACCGAGATTACAATGCAAACTCTCTGGTTAACTCATTACCAAAATCGGTCCTACCGAGTTTGTGTAATCGGTCAAACCGAGTTTGCCTGACCAACTCTCTGGTTAGCTTATTACCAAAATCGGTCTCACCGAGTTTGTGTAATCGGTCCCACCGAGATTACGTTATGCACTAACGCTAGCCATATCGGTCCTACCGAGTTGCATGTCGGTCCCACCGAAAATCCTAACGGTCACTAGATTTGCTGAATCGGTCCGACCGAGTTTACCAATTCGGTCCCACCGAGTTTGGCAAGTTGTGTGTAACGGTTAGATTTTGTGTGGAGGCTATATATACCCCTCCACCCACTCTTCATTCGTAAAGAGAGCCATCAGACAAACCTACACTTCCAGCATCCATTTTCTGAGAGAGAGACCCACCTACTCATGTGTTGAGGCCAAGATATTCCATCCCTACCATATGAATCTTTATCTCTAGCCTTCCCCAAGTTGCTTTCCACTCAAATCTTCTTTCCACCAAATCCAAATCCTGTGAGAGAGAGTTGAGTATTGGGGATACTATCATTTGAAGCACAAGAGCAAGGAGTTCATCATCAACACACCATTTGTTACTTCTTGGAGAGTGGTGTCTCCTAGATTGGCTAGGTGTCACTTGGGAGCCTCCGACAAGATTGTGGAGTTGAAACAAGGAGTTTGTAAGGGCAAGGAGATCGCCTACTTCGTGAAGATCTACCGCTAGTGAGGCAAGTACTTCGTGGGCGACGGCCATGGTGGGATAGACAAGGTTGCTTCTTCGTGGACCCTTTGTGGGTGGAGCCCTCCATGGACTCGCGCAACCATTACCCTTCGTTGGTTGAAGTCTCCATCAACGTGGATGTACGATAGCACCACCTATCGGAACCACGCCAAAAACATCCGTGTCTCCAATTGCGTTTGAATCCTCCAATCCCTTCCCTTTACATTCTTGCAAGTTGCATGCTTTACTTTCTGCTGCTCGGTGAGACCGATTGGCCTAGGGTTTGTGGCAGTGGCTAAGACATCTGAACTCGGTGGCGCCGGATAGAATGAATCGGTAGGGCCGAGTTAGACTTTTGGTTTAAGTCATATGTGGATGTGGGAAAGTGGTTGAGGCTTTGGAGCATATCACTAAGCACTTTGAGCAAGCAAGCCATTAAGCAACACCTCATCCCCTCTTGGTAGTATTGGCTTTTCCTATAGACTCAATGTGATCTTGGATCACTAAAATAGAAAATGTAGAGTCTTGATCTTGGAGCTTGAGCCAATCCTTTGTCCTTAGTATCTTGAAGGGGTTCCACATCCTTTCTGCTGCAAGTTGCAAGGCCTGGAATTCGAGCTGAGTCGAGCCAGCTCGGCTCGACTCGCTAGAACTCGTTTCGTTAACGAGCTAGCTCGACTCGACTCGTTATTATAACGAGCTCAAATCCAAGATTGGCTCGACTCGTATAACTCGCGAGCTGGCTCGTTTAGCTTGTTAAGCTCATTAAAGATATGAACATAAAACCCTCATATATTATAAAATGATTATGTATATATTAACCATATATATCACTAAACAATAGTAATTTCCTTGTAACGCATGAGTCTCCTAGGCGGTTGGGCCTTCAATGGCTAGGCCTTGTGTTGTGCGCCTGGGACATAGGGTGCTGAGTGGCTGATCTTTTTTGTATTGGGAGTGGTTGATCTTTTGTACCGAGCCTAACGAGTTACACGAGTACTCGTGAGATTGGCTCGTTTAACTTGGTCTATAAACGATCTTAAACTAAAGCTCGGCTCGACTTGTTATTCTTCGAGTTCGAGTCGATTCGAGCCGAGTCACGAGCTACTCGTTTAGCTCGTGAGCTTCGAGCTTTTTTCCAGCCCTAGCTACTCATATACTCTTTGCATGCTTGCTTGATATGTGTTGTGATTGTTAAACTTGTGCCAAAACTCCACTTGAACTTAAAGAAGTTAAAAACTACAACTTTTGATACTTAGTGTCTAATCACCCCCCCCCTCTAGACACCTCTTCTCGATCCTTTCAAATCTTCTCATGGGCCTCAGCAGATGTAGGATGTGATGCATCCATGATAACTTCAGTATCCTCAAAATCAGGCCTAAGAGGTAGATGCTCTTTGTCAAGAAGATATGTCCCAGTTCTAACCTTAGAGTTGAGTAACATCTGAATGTGTGGGTCATATCCACATGACCTCTTTTGGTCGGCTGTTGTTCTCTTGATTGTCTCAACAATTAAGCTCATGACCTTGAATTTCTGGGGCACATCAAATAGGTGTAGCAAGTTGATGGAATGACCATGTATCATCCTGTGATCTCTAGACTTAGGCAACAAAGTATGCCTCAAGATGGTGTTCATGGTGGTCAATCCAACAAGCGGGTAGTAAATGGATCCTAGCTTGTGAGTTTCCAGGGCTGCATCAGGAATAGGCTTGTACATGTTAGCCATGGAGTTGTGATCCTTTCTGGGTTTGCCATAAACATCAATATCATCTTTGTCTTCCTCTAGAGCATTGATGAGCTCAGCCCATTCAGAGATCGATGACTAGTACCTGGTGCCCTCAGCCATCCATACTATCTTCCCATCTGGATAGAAGTGGGCAGTGGAGTAAAACTACATAATCATCTCATCATTCCATTTGGTGAGCTCGTCCAACAAAAGCATCAACTCCATTCAGCCTCAAACTCACATGAACATGGGGAAAATAGTCTTCATTGTCATCATTGTATTCCCAATCAACCCATTTCATGTCACACACTATGGGTTTCTTGTCTAGCACACAGTCTCATAGAAGTCTTGTTGTTCTCTAGTATGAAAACGATAGTCAACAATAGTCCTCCTCCTTGTGGCATATGAATCAATCTTTCTCCATAGTCTCAGACCTGCATTCTTTCTCAGCTTCATGTTTTCAGCAACAGGATGATCATCCTTATGGTCTGGAATCTCTGACTTCAATTTCCTGAGCACTAGTGGCTCATCATCCTCTTGAACCTCATGTCACACCCTAGCTAGTCATGCATCAGAGTGTGTGCATCATGTTTAAATTTTCCATTTAATTTGAAATGGGGATTTGTGAAACCCTCAGAATCATTTTTGAAAATGATCCAAATAAAAATTTCTCCAGAAGGGTCCAAGAAAATGCTCATGTTGCCCTCTGAAAATATTGGACAGAGATAAAAATCAAACCAATATTTTTAAGAGCTCATAGGTATTTATTTTGGGCATTTGGAATTAATGCATAAATATTTGCATTGGAAATATATTAATTATATATATTAATATATGTCCAAATATTATGCCAATTAATTAGGAGCTCTGGAACAATATATCTAGCTCCTGCAAAAATTGGCATAAGATATATAAATGATTTAATATTTTATTTAAATCAAAACAAATGTCAGAAATTAGAAAACAGAAATAATTAAAAAGGGAGAAGCTTACCTGGGCTCCTCCCTGTGCGGCCCAGCCAGCTGGCCGGCCCAGCAAGCCAGCCCAGCCCACCACCGCCGTCGTCCTCCTGGCGCCAGTCGGCCAGGCGTGTGGCCGGCGCGCGCGCACGACCGGAGCGCCACGCCACCAGCTCGTCTGCCTGCCTCCCCCGCCAGCGCGACGCCGCGACGCTTCTTCTCGGTGCCGCCCCGATCCCCTGGCCTTATCCCCCCTCTCTCCCGTGCTGCTCCCTCTCTCTCTCTCACGGCCGAACACCACCGTCGCCGCCGTTCGCCATAGCAGCCGTCACCGGCCACCCCTCGCTCCCCCGACTAGCTCAGGAGCTCCGCCTCGACCCCCTCTTCCTCCCCACCGCTCTACGGGTCTCCGGAAGCCCTGCATCGCCGCCCACGTCGCCGTTCCCCTCCTCGGCCACCGGAGATCATCTCCGTCGATTCGCCGTCTCCAGCGCGTCCCCGAGCCCGCTTCGACGCCCACTGCAACCGCGGTGAGCTCCGCCACCGTTTCCCCCTCTTTTTCCCCTCGTTCCCGCGCCGTAACCTCGTTCCCACCACGGCCGAACCTCCGCCGTCGCCGAGCTCGCCGTCGACGCAGCTCCGGTGACCATTTGGTCACCCCGGCGAGTCCAACAAGTTTGTAAGGCCCCGTAGAGCATCCCTAGCGCCTCGCTTAGCTCGCCTTCGAGCTCCAACCCCGTTTCCGCGCACGACCGAACCCCGGCGGCCGCAGCCGAGCTCGCTGCCGTCGACTCCGGCCACCCCAGGCCCAGCCACGGCCACCGTCCGACGCGCCATCGAGCTAGCTATCCAACGCACCTAGCCGCACGCCGTTTGGAGCACCACAGAGGAAACCCGAGGCCCCTGTACGCCGCGGACCTCGCCGGCGACTAACCGCCGGCGGGTTTGACTTGTCCGACCTGGGGTTTGACCCCCCCAGGGTCACTGACGCGTGGGCCCCATCGGCCAGGTGGTCAGTTGGTGCTAATTACTGTTAGTCAACCCCCCCTGACACTGACAGTGGGCCCCAGCGCCACTAATCCCTAATTAGGATTAATTTAATCATGTTAAAACCCCCTGTCACTGACGTGTGGACCCCACACGTCAGGTTTGACCCCAGACAGCCGTAGTTGACCACTGACGTCATGCTGACGTCATGCTGGCGCAATAATTATATTTCTGGATTTAATTTAAATCAGGAAATTCCAGAATATAATTTAAACTTCAAAAATTCATAACTTTTATTCTGTAACTCCAAATTGGACAAATTATATATGAAAAATGATCAGAAAAATCCAATCTATCCATCTGTACTATTTTCATGCATGATCAAACAAGTTAAATTGATGTTTTAAGCAGAACAAGGAAAAGCACTTTAAAAGGCCATGTTTGAGTTTGAAATTTGAATCTTTGATTCAAATTTGTTCAAACCCTTCTGGTTTTAGTTGCATTAGCCCAACACACTCATATTGCCATGTTTCATGCATGCATCATTTTGTTGCACATTGTTTGGTGATGGTTGTGTATCGATGTCCTTTGCGACAGGTTCTGCCCCCGAGGAGTACCGTGATTACCCTAACGAAGAACCGTATCAGTGCATCGAACCATCAGGCAAGCAACCAACCATTTGATCATATCGATACAATCCTATGTTCTCGCTCCTGCTCTCTTTTACTGCATTAAGACAACGTGTTTCAAACTGCTGTGTGCTACGGTAGTTGAACCCATTTCCTCTGCATGACCTGTCATTGCCACAGTAACTAGATGAAACCCACTAGCATGTGTAGGAGTTGATTGAGCCATATGTATGTGTTGTTCCTACCTTGCTATGCCTGCTATGCTTAGAGTCGTGTCAGGTCTGGTTCATCTGGGTGATGGGCTAGAGTGAAATGATTATGTCGGTAATGAGAGTGGTGTGGTGAACACGATTTGGTAAAGGTATCGATGAGAGGCCATGTAGGAGTACATGGTGGGTTGTTTCATTGAAGCCGACCTTAAGCACTGAGATCTGTATGTGTGATTTAAGATACAGCTACTACCATGCATTGGGCCCTGAAATATGACCCCGCTCGACTTCTTATTCACCCTAGCTCTCTGTCCAGGAGTTGCAAGTAGTTTCTGGTGTTTGTAGCCTACTGGAGGCCGTGGACAGCGCTGACCGTAGGGGTGGGCTGTGATGCGGTAGGTACGTGGCACGGTGTACCGAATACCCGTTAGGTATCTCGGGAACCCTGTTCACATCGTTCGAGGCCGTATGGGAAACCTCGGCCGGACTCCCTGCGGATGGAACCTGGATAGGCGATAAACCTGGACTAGAGGCTTAAGTGTTTAGGTAGGTCGTGGTCTACACCCACGACCTACCTAAACTAACTACCCCCCCTGACACTGACCAGTGGGCCCCAGCGCCACTAATTCCTAATTAGGATTAAATTAACCCTGTTAAACCCCCCTGTCACTGACGTGTGGACCCCACACGTCAGGTTTGACCCCAGCCAGCCGCAGTTGACCACTGACGTCATGCTGACGTCATGCTGGCGCAATATATATATTTCTGGATTTAATTTAAATCAGGAAATTCCAGAATATTATTTAAACTTCAAAAATTCATAACTTTTATTCTGTAACTCCAAATCAGACAAATTATATATGAAAAATGATCAGAAAAATCCAATCTATCCATCTGTACTATTTTCATGCATGACTAAACAAGT
Organism: Triticum dicoccoides; assembly: GCF_002162155.2. NCBI lineage: Eukaryota > Viridiplantae > Streptophyta > Magnoliopsida > Poales > Poaceae > Triticum > Triticum dicoccoides. Next base: position 235,943,701 of record NC_041389.1, read on the forward strand.
TAACTTGATGTTTAATGCAGAACAAGGAAAAGCACGTTAAAAGGCCATGTTTGAGTTTGAAATTTGAATCTTTGATTCAAATTGGTTCAAACCCTTCTGGTTTTAGTTGCATTAGCCCAACACACTCATATTGCCATGTTTCATGCATGCATCATATTGTTGCACATTGTTTGGTGATGGTTGTGTATCGGTGTCCTTTGCGACAGGTTCTGCCTCTGAGGAGTACCGTGATTACCCTAACGAAGAACCGTATCAGTGCATCGAACCATCAGGCAAGCAACCAACCATTTGATCATATCGATACAATCCCATGTTCTCGCTCCTGCTCTCTTTTACTGCATTAAGACAACGCGTTTCAAACTGCTGTGTGCTACGGTAGTTGAACCCATTTCCTCTGCATGACCTGTCATTGCCACAGTAACTAGATGAAACCCACTAGCATGTGTAGGAGTTGATTGAGCCATATGTATGTGTTGTTCCTACCTTGCTATGCCTGCTATGCTTAGAGTCGTGTCAGGTCTGGTGCATCTGGGTGATGGCTAGAGTGAAATGATTATGTCGGTAATGAGAGTGGTGTGGTGAACACGATTTGGTAAAGGTATCGATGAGAGGCCATGTAGGAGTACATGGTGGGTTGTTTCATTGAAGCCGACCTTAAGCACTGAGATCTGTATGTGTGATTTAAGATACAGCTACTACCATGCATTGGGCCCTGAAATATGACCCCGCTCGACTTCTTATTCACCCTAGCTCTCTGTCCAGGAGTTGCAAGTAGTTTCTGGTGTTTGTAGCCTACTGGAGGCCGTGGACAGCGCTGACCGTAGGGGTGGGCTGTGATGCGGTAGGTACGTGGCACGGTGTACCGAATACCCGTTAGGTATCTCGGGAACCCTGTTCACATCGTTCGGGGCCGTATGGGAAACCTCAGCCGGACTCCCTGCGGATGGAACCTGAATAGGCGATAAACCTGGACTAGAGGCTTAAGTGTTTAGGTAGGTCGTGGTCTACACCCACGTCGGCTTTCGCTTGAAGTCTGCCGCGCACATGTCGTGTGCAGACGCTAAGTGGTGGAAACATGTATGAAGAAGTACACCCCTGCAGGGTTAACATGATCTATTCGAATAGCCGCGTCCGCGGTAAAGGACTACTTGGTTGCTTATACAGTTCATAGACAAGTAAATGGAAACCGTTAAAAGCCTCAAGATAAGTGTGAGTGCCGAGGATGGCTCTTCCGTAGGAAGACGGAGGTGGATCCTCGGTAGTGTATTGAAGTGGTGAGTAGTGGACTCGTGTGTGCAAAACCATTTCAAGTTGGAGTATCGTAGGATAGCCTAGCCAAGAGTCAAAGCTGGCTTGCTGCAATAACTCCACCAACCCTTCTTGATACTAAGCATGTATGTAGGATCTGATGTAAGTCTTGCTGAGTACCTTTGTACTCATGTTGCTATGATCTACATTTTTACAGAAGACGCTGCAACCCCTTCTGATGGGTTCTATGTAGACGTTGACATCAACGAGTAGGCTAAAGGCCCAGGTGGTGATCCTGAGCTTGTGAAGGACCATGTAGTATAGCTAGGCTTTCCAAGCCTCTTTTATTTTACTAGTTGTCTGTACTCAGACAAGTTACTTCCGCTGCTGGTTTGTATGACTGTATGACTTGTATGTTGGGTCGTGAGACCCGTACCTTTGTGTATGTTATGTATGGCTCCCTGAGCCTTAAATAAAGTACTTGAGTCGTAGAGTCATGTTGTGATGCTTCGTTGTATTTGCACATATCGAGCATATTGTGTGTATGATTGAAATGCTTGGTATGTGTGGGATCTGACTATCTAGTTGTTTATCTTTAGTAGCCTCTCTTACCGGGAAATGTCTCCTAGTGTTACCGCTGAGCCATGGTAGCTTGCTACTGCTCTGGAACACTTAGGCTGGCCAGCATGTGTCCTTCTTCGTTCCTGTGTCTGTCCCTTCGGGGAAATGTCACGCTTTGAGTACCGGAGTCCTGTTAGCCCGCTACAGCCCGGTTTACCGGAGTCCTGCTAGCCCAGTGCTACAGCCCGGACCCACTTGCTGATGACCGACACGTTCGAAGCTGGGTCATGGATGCCTGTCCCTGTAAGTCTGTGCCACTTTGGGTTTACGACTAGTCATGTCAGCCCGGGCTCTTTATCATATGGATGCTAGCGACACTATCATATACGTGAGCCAAAAGGCGCAAACGGTCCCGGGCAAAGATAAGGCGACACCCGTGGGGATACCGTGCGTGAGGCCGCAAAGTGATATGAGGTGTTACCGGCTAGATCGATGTGACATCGAGTCGGGGTCCTGACAGCGTTGGCATCAGAGCCGGACTGCCTGTAGGTTCTCCAAGCCAAACTGGTCGATGTTGAGTCTAGAAATTCTTTAGTTATATGTAGGGGAATTGTTTGTGGGTTGGAACGTAAGGCTCTTTTTACTCCTTTATCTTATGACATTCTGATCTGAGTCAGTCCATTCTTCCACCGGGGGTTAAGGAATTAGGATCTATTCTCTCTATCAGGATCACGTGTTACTAATCAGTAGTACCTTATAAGTTTGATGGATACAAGCCTAGTTCAGTTCTACTACCACATTATGTTGTTAGAATGGATTCAGAACTTTGATATGATGATGTTGAGTGCGTACGAAATCCTTTGTCAAATGTCTCAAAATCCTTCTTGAGCATTTACAGCTGTTATGCTGCCAAAATTTTGCTAGAAATTCTAATGCCTTTGCATTATGATTGTGCTTTCAGATGGCCACTCGCGACCTCAATCAAGTGGTTCGCCTGACTCGATGCCTAGATGTACCCGGCCATACTGCCAAGTTGGTCAGGGTAATGACTGAGGCTGGATACCGCTGGTATCCTGAGTACACGGTCGAAGAGCAATTCCGAGACTTTAATCAAAGCCAGTATCTCTGCACTGTCAGGATATTTCCATCTTATCCTGGATCCACCGAGCCTCTTCACTGCTCCTATGGACTCGGGGTTACTATTGAGATGGCTGTGCAGGACGCCGCCTACTCTATGATGACCATTATGCGAGTCAGATCTGGTCTATTTCGGGACTCTGATTTCCGGTATATGCCAGGATCACTTCCGGGAGCACAAGGGTATCTCCAGGCTATCTATGCTGACCCCACCCAGGAGGATTCATGGACTCGCACCACTGCTGAGATGCTCGAGGATAAGGACCGTGAAAATCGGGCCTTGAGGTTAGAGCTCTTCAATACCCGTGCTGACCACTGGGCCACTTTGACTCGGTTCGCACCGGCGGTGCAAGCTGGATATTCAGATATGCGCGATCTCTATCCTGTGAGAACTGCTCTGCCAGACGTGATGGTTTGGCGTGATGTAGGAGGCATCACCCCACCTCGCGGTCCCCGCAGGCCACCGTCTGTTGGTCCAAGGCCTCATCCTAGCCCCTATGGTCCACAAGCTCCGCGAGATCGTCTGTTTCCGGATGATCATGTTGAGCTTCCAGGCTATGGAGGTGACTTCTACGAGGACTACTACGGATCAGTCTGAGTTAGTGGTAGTATCACTAGTTCGCACTAGCTGTGTCGTCTATCGTCCCGCGTGACTCGTGGGATATGACCTAGTTTGTACTCTTTCCGGAGGTGTAGAAAAATAATGTATAGGAGCTTGGAATGCCTCCGATGAGATGTAATCCTCTTTTCACCGTAATAGTACTTTGTTTGGTCTTGTACTAAACCCTGTATGGTGTGTATGACGATGGAATAAAGAAGCAGTTTCTGTATCTACCATGTCATACGGATGATCATCTTGCATTTCGAGTTATTCCTTACATTTTTATCCTATGTCGGAATTTTATCATTCTGACTAAATCATTGTCTTGTTTACCTAGGATGGTCAACACGCGCGCTAACCCTGCTTCTCAAGAGCAGGCCGAAGGCAGTGAAGGCAGGAATGAAAATCTGCCTCATCCTCCTTCACTAGCCGAGGTTATGATGGAAGCTGAGAGAAACAAGCGGGAGACCAACCGTTTGTTGGAGCGTATTGAACAGAATACAGCACACCATCAGAGGGCTAACGTGGTGTCACTCAGTGATTTTATCAAATTGCATCCACCCACGTTCCACCACTCCGTCGAGCCTCTCGACGCTGATGACTGGCTTCGCAGTATCTCTCACAAACTGCGTTCCGCGCTGGTAGCGGAGGCTGACAAGGTCACCTTTGCTGCATATCATCTTGAAGGCCCCGCCAGTCTATGGTGGGAGAATTATGGGGCTATGCGCCCAGCGGGCCATGTCACTACTTGGGCTGAATTCAGCGAGGCTTTCCGTGAACATCACATTCCGGAGGGTCTCATGGACCGTAAACGTGAAGAATTTTGCAGTTTCACCCAAGGCCGACTTTCTGTGGATGTTTACAGCAGGGAGTTTGGTAATCTCGCACGATATGCAACCGAGGAAGTTTCTACTAACGCCAAGAAGCAAGCAAGGTTCCGTAAGGGCCTTAGTCCTGAGCATCGCCATGACCTCCGTCTGCATGAGTGCACATCTTTTCAGAAACTTGTCAACAAAGCCATCAGTGCTGAAACTGGTCAGACTGACTATGACGCAACACGCAAGCATGGCCGTGACATGGGATCCTCATCCGGTGCTGGTCCTCAGAAGCGCCGCGTGTGGGTACCCAACACCGCCCTGCCACCCAGGTTCACACCGAGGCCATCCTTCCAGGCGCCTCGCCCCGTTCAACAGTCTGCACCGGCCAAGCCCTATGGTGGTCCAACTAACAATGCTCCTCCACGTACCAGTTCCGTGACTTGTTTCAAGTGTGGGGAATCTGGTCACTATATGCGTGAGTGTCCCCAGACCAACCCCAACCAGTCTGCTAAAGCTGTTGGCCGTGGCAAGCCGACAGGAAAAATATTCCACGCCAAGCCGGTCACCGCTTCACGTGGCCATGTCAACTGTATCTCTGCCGAAGAAGCTCAAGAGGATCCCAACGTCGTTCTCGGTACGCTTCTTGTTAATTGCCACCCGGCATCTGTTCTTTTCGATACATGAGCCTCTCATTCTATTATATCTGAAAACTATGCTCGCTTGCATAACCTCGCATTCGGTGATATGCCAACCTCTATGGTAATTCAAACTCCGGGATCCAAGTGGCAAACTTCTAGAGTAAGCCATGGAAATGAAATCCAAGTCGACAGACTTGTTTTCCTCGCGTCTTTGATAGCCCTTAAATCTTCAGATATTAATATCATTGTGGGTATGGACTGGATGTCAGCTCATCAAGCCAAAATTGATTGCTTCTCTAGGACTGTTCAACTCACCCATCCTTCGGGGAAGATAGTCAATGTCTTGACCCGAATAGCCAAGCGACAATTATATTCTCTTAACGCCAGCCCTTTGCCAGACCTTGAGGACGTTCCGATAGTCCGTGACTTCCCGGATGTCTTTCCAGAGGAATTGCCAGGTGTTCCACCTGACAGGGATGTTGAGTTCGTAATAGACCTCATTCCAGGAACCGTTCCGATTGCTAGAAGACCTTATAAGATGGCACCCCTAGAACTAGCCGAGCTTAAGAAACAACTCGATGAGTCCTTGAAAAAGGGTTTCATCCGACCTAGCTCATCTCCGTGGGCTTGCCCCGTCCTCTTCGTCAAGAAGAAGGATGGTACGGACCGGATGGTTGTAGATTACCGACCTGTCAATTTGGTCACAATCAAGAACAAATATCCGCTTCCCAGGATCAACGACCTGTATGATCAGCTCGCTGGATCCTCAGTCTTCTCCAAGATGGATTTGAGGTTGGGCTACCATCAAATCAAAATCAGAAACGAGGACATTCCTAAAACGGCCTTTGTTACTCGTTATGGCCAATACGAGTACACCGTCATGTCCTTCGGTTTAACCAACGCTCTAGCCACTTTTTCTCGGTTAATGAACTCAATCTTCATGGAGTATTTGGATAAATTCGTCGTGGTTTACCTCGATGATATACTCATCTACTCCAAGAACGAGGAAGAACATGCCGAACATCTAAGGCTAGTGTTGAAGAAACTTCGAGAGCATCGCCTTTATGCCAAATTTTCTAAATGTGAATTCTGGTTGCCAGAAGTGACCTATTTGGGTCATGTAATATCTGGTAAAGGTATTGCTGTTAACCCTGAGCGAGTTCAAGCCGTCCTTAATTGGACTCCACCCGAATCGGTCAAGCAAGTTCGGAGTTTTCTGGGCTTAGCGAGCTATTGTCGTCGCTTTGTCGAGAACTTCTCCAAAGTTGCCAAACCTCTAACCGAACTCCTCAAGAAAGATAAGAAGTTCGAGTGGACTCCACAATGTGAGCACAGTTTTCAGGAACTGAAAAGACGCCTGACCTCTGCTCCCGTACTGGTACCGCCAGACTTCTCCAAGGACTTTGTTATCTACTGCGACGCCTCGCGACAAGGACTAGGTTGCATTCTTTTGCAAGATCGACACGTAATTGCCTACGCCTCACGGCAATTGCACCCACATGAGGAGAATTATCCTACTCATGATCTAGAGCTTGCAGCCGTAGTCTATGCACTTAAGACCTGGCGACATTACCTCCTCGGTAATCGTTGCGAAATATTCACTGATCACCAAAGTCTGAAGTACATCTTCACCCAACCGGATTTGAATCTCAGGCAAAGACGTTGGGTCGAGTTGATCACAGATTTCGACTTAGGAATAACCTACACCCCAGGGAAAGCCAACGTCATGGCTGATGCGCTAAGTCGTAAATCTTATTGTAACAACCTGATGTTACAACAAAGTCAACCGCTTCTCCATGAGGAATTTCGGAAGCTTAACCTTCACATTGTACCTCAAGGTTTTCTTTCCACCTTGGTAGCAAAACCTACTCTTACGGATCAAATCATCGCTGCCCAAAAGCGAGATAAGGGAATATCTAAAATTAAAGAGAACATTGCTAGCGGAGGTGCTAGTTGTTTCTCCACAAATGATCATGGTGTTGTGTACTTTGAGAACCGTCTAGTGGTTCCCAAGAACCAGCATCTACGGCAGTTGATCCTTAAGGAGGCTCATGAATCTCCTCTCACCATTCATCCCGGTAGTACTAAGATGTATCAGGACCTACGCCAGAGGTTCTGGTGGACTAGGATGAAGAGAGAAATTGCTTAGTATATTGCTAATTGCGACGTCTGTCGTCGTGTAAAAGCAGAGCATCAACGGCCTGCTGGCACCCTTCAACCCCTAGCTATTCCTGAATGGAAATGGGATAAAATTGGTATGGATTTCATTACCGGTTTTCCCAGGACCAAGAGAGGGAATAATGCTATTTTCGTCGTGGTCGATCGTCTTTCCAAAGTAGCCCATTTCTTACCTGTTCGTGAGAGTATAACCGCTAGTCAGCTGGCAGACTTATACATCTCCCGAATAGTGTCTCTCCATGGTGTTCCTTTGGAAATTAACTCGGATCGAGGAAGTCTTTTCACCTCTCGATTTTGGGAAAGTTTCCAAAATGCTATGGGAACCCATCTCTCCTTTAGCACCGCCTTCCACCCTCAGTCGAGCGGTCAAGTGGAACGCGTCAACCAGATTCTAGAAGACATGCTTCGAGCCTCTGTTATCTCATTCGGAATGGACTGGGAGAAGTGCCTTCCATTTGCCGAATTCGCTTACAACAACAGCTATCAATCTAGCTTGGGCAAAGCCCCTTTTGAAGTTCTCTATGGACGACGGTGTCGAACACCCCTTAACTGGTCAGAGACCGGGGAAAGACAATTCTTTGGCCCGGATATGATTCAGGAAGCAGAAGAACAAGTTCGCATCGTTCGTGAAAAGTTGAAAACAGCCCAATCTCGTCAAAAGAGTCAATATGACCGAAAACATAAGGCTATGACTTTCGAGGTTGACGAGAAGGCTTATCTTCGGGTCACCCCTCTGAAGGGAACCCATCGTTTCGGTATCAAAGGCAAATTGGCTCCTCGTTACATTGGACCTTTTCGCATTCTCGCCAAACGAGGAGAAGTTGCCTACCAGCTGGAACTACCTCCGCATCTCTCCAGAGTCCACGATGTCTTCCACGTTTCTCAACTCAGGCGTTGCTTCTCGGATCCTATCCGTGAAGTGGACCACGAAATGCTTGATCTCCAAGATAATCTTACATATCGAGAGTACCCCGTTCGTATCCTCGATCAGGCCGAACGTATCACCCGACGTCAGAACATCAATTTCCTCAAAGTACAATGGTCGCACCATTCTGAGGATGAAGCAACTTGGGAAAGGGAGGATCGTCTTTGACTCGAGTACCCCGCCTTCTTCCCGGAGGAACCCAAATCTCGGGACGAGATTCTTTTGAGTGGGGGTGAGTTGTCACACCCTAGCTAGTCATGCATCAGAGTGTGTGCATCATGTTTAAAATTCCATTTAATTTGAAATGGGGATTTGTGAAACCCTTAGAATCTTTTTGAAAATGACCCAAATAAAAATTTCTCCAAAAGGGTCCAAGAAAATGCTCATGTTGCTCTCTGAAAATATTGGACAGAGATAATAATCAAACCAATATTTTTAAGAGCTCATAGGTATTTATTTTGGGCATTTGGAATTAATGCATAAATATTTGCTTTGGAAATATATTAATTATATATATTAATATATGTCCAAATATTATGCCATTATAAAGGAGCTCTGAAATAATATATCTAGCCCCTGCAAAAATTGGCATAAGTTAAATAAATGATTTAATATATTATTTAAATCAAAACAAATGTCAGAAATTAGAAAACAGAAAAAAATAAAAGGGAGAAGCTTACCTGTTTTGGTAAAGGTATCGATGAGAGGCCATGTAGGAGTACATGGTGGGTTGTTTCATTGAAGCCGTCCTTAAGCACTGAGATCTGTATGTGTGATTTAAGAATCAGCTACTACCATGCATTGGGCCCGAAACCAATGGACCCTCTCGGCTTCTTATTCACCCTAGTTCTCCGTCCAGGAGTTGCAAGTAGTTTCTGGTGGTTGTAGCCTACTGGAGGCCGTGGACAGCGCTGACCGTAGGGGTGGGCTGTGATGCGGTAGGTACGTGGCACGGTGTACCGAATACCCGTTAGGTATCTCGGGAACCCTGTTCACATCGTTCGGGGCCGTATGGGAAACCTCGGCCGGACTCCCTGCGGATGGAACCTGGATAGGCGATAAACCTGGACTGGAGGCTTAGGTGATTAGGTAGGTCGTGGCCGACACCCACGTTGGGCTTCCGCTTGAAGGTTGCCGAGTACATGTCGTGTAAACGACGGTAAGTGGTGAGAGCGTGTATGAAGGAGTACACCCCTGCAGGGTTAACATGATCTATTCGAATAGCCGCGTCCGCGGTAAAGGACTACTTGGTTGCCTATACAGTTCATAGACAAGTAAATGGAAACTGTTAAAAGCCTCAAGATAAGTGTGAGTGCCGAGGATGGCTCTTCCGTAGGAAGACGGAGGTGGATCCTCGGTAGTGTATTGAATTGGTGAGTAGTGGACTCGTGTGCGCAAAACCATTTCAAGTTGGAGTATCGTAGGATAGCCTAGCCAAAAGTCAAAGCTGGCTTGCTGCAATAACTCCACCAACCCTTCTTGATAACATGCATGTATGTAGGATCTGATGTAAGTCTTGCTGAGTACCTTTGTACTCATGTTGCTATAATTTACATTTTTATAGAAGACGCTGCAACCCCTTCTGATGGGTTCTTTGTAGACGTTGACATCAACGAGTAGGCTAAAGACCCAGGTGGTGACCCTGAGCTTGTGAAGGACCACGTAGTATAGTTAGGCTTTCCAAGCCTCTTTTATTTTACTAGTTGTCTGTACTCAGACAAGCTACTTCCGCTGCTGGTTTGTATGACTGTATGACTTGTATGTTGGGTCGTGAGACCCGTACCTTTGTGTATGTTATGTATGGCTCCCTGAGCCTTAAATAAAGTACTTGTGTCGTAGAGTCATGTTGTGATGCTTCGTTGTATTTGCACATATCGAGCATAGTGTGTGTATGATTGAAATGCTTGGTATGTGTGGGATCTGACTATCTAGTTGTTTATCTTTAGTAGCCTCTCTTACCGGGAAATGTCTCCTAGTGTTACCGCTGAGCCATGGTAGCTTGCTACTGCTCTGGAACACTTAGGCTGGCCGGCATGTGTCCTTCTTCGTTCCTGTGTCTGTCCCTTCGGGGAAATGTCACGCTTTGAGTACCGGAGTCCTGTTAGCCCGCTACAGCCCGGTTTACCGGAGTCCTGCTAGCCCAGTGCTACAGCCCGGACCCACTTGCTGATGATCGACACGTTCGAAGCTGGGTCATGGATGCCTGTCCCTGTAAGTCTGTGCCACTTTGGGTTTACGACTAGTCATGTCAGCCCGGGCTCTTTATCATATGGATGCTAGCGACACTATCATATACGTGAGCCAAAAGGCGCAAACGGTCCCGGGCAAAGGTAAGGCGACACCCGTGGGGATACCGTGCGTGAGGCCGCAAAGTGATATGAGGTGTTACCGGCTAGATCGATGTGACATCGAGTCGGGGTCCTGACAGCGTTGGCATCAGAGCCGGACTGCCTGTAGGTTCTCCAAGCCAAACTGGTCGATGTTGAGTCTAGAAAATCTTTAGTTATATGTAGGGGAATTGTTTGTGGGTTGGAACGTAAGGCTCTTTTTACTCCTCTATCTTGTGACATTCTGATCTGAGTCAGTCCATTCTTCCACCGGGGGTTAAGGAATTAGGACATATTCTCTCTATCAGGATCACGTGTTACTAATCAGTAGTACCTTATAAGTTTGATGGATACAAGCCTAGTTCAGTTCTACTACCACATTATGTTGTTAGAATGGATTCAGAACTTTGATATGATGATGTTGGGTGTGTACGAAATCCTTTGTCAAATGTCTCAAATCCTTTTTGAGCATTTACAGCTGTTATGCTGCCGAAATTTTGCTAGAAATTCTAATGCCTTTGCATTATGATTGTGCTTTCAGATGGCCACTCGCGACCTCAATCAAGTGGTTCGCCTGACTCGATGCCTAGATGTACCCGGCCATACTGCTAAGTTGGTCAGGGTAATGACTGAGGCTGGATACCGCTGGTATCCCGAGTACACGGTCGAAGAGCAATTCCGAGACTTTAATCAAAGCCAGTATCTCTACACTGTCAGGATATTTCCATCTTATCCTGGATCCACCGAGCCCCTTCACTGCTCCTATGGACTCGGGGTTACTATTGAGATGGCTGTGCAGGACGCCGCCTACTCTATGATGACCATTATGCGAGTCAGATCTGGTCTATTTCGGGACTCTGATTTCCGGTATATGCCAGGATCACTTCCGGGAGCACAAGGGTATCTCCAGGCTATCTATGCTGACCCCACTCAGGAGGATTCACGGACTCGCACCACTGCTGAGATGCTCGAGGATAAGGACCGTGAAAATCGGGCCTTGAGGTTAGAGCTCTTCAATACCCGTGCTGACCACTGGGCCACTTTGACTCGGTTCGCACCGGCGGTGCAAGCTGGATATTCAGATATGTGCGATCTCTATCCTGTGAGATCTGCTCTGCCAGACGTGATGGTTTGGCGTGATGTAGGAGGCATCACCCCACCTCGCGGTCCCCGCAGGCCACCGTCTGTTGGTCCAAGACCTCATCCTAGCCCCTATGGTCCACAAGCTCCGCGAGATCGTCTGTTTCCGGATGATCATGTTGAGCTTCCAGGCTATGGAGGTGACTTCTACGAGGACTACTACGGATCGGTCTGAGTTAGTGATAGTATCACTAGTTCGCACTAGCTGTGTCGTCTATCGTCCTGCGTGACTCGTGGGATATGACCTAGTTTGTACTCTTCCGGAGGTGTAGAAAAATAATGTATAGGAGCTTGGGATGCCTCCGATGAGATGTAATCCTCTTTTCACCGTAATAGTACTTTGTTTGGTCTTGTACTAAACCCTGTATGGTGTGTATGACGATGGAATAAAAGAAGCAGTTTCTGTATCTACCATGTCATACGGATGATCATCTTGCATTCCGAGTTATTCCTTACATTCTGTATCCTATGTCGGAATTTTATCATTCTGACTAAATCATTGTCTTGTTTACCTAGGATGGTCAACACGCGCGCTAACCCTGCTTCTCAAGAGCAGGCCAAAGGCAGTGAAGGCAGGAATGAAAATCTGCCTCATCCTCCTTCACTAGCCGAGGTTATGATGGAAGCTGAGAGAAACAAGCGGGAGACCAACCGTTTGTTGGAGCGTATTGAACAGAATACAGCACACCATCAGAGGGCTAACGTGGTGTCACTCAGTGATTTTATCAAATTGCATCCACCCACGTTCCACCACTCCGTCGAGCCTCTCGACGCTGATGACTGGCTTCGCAGTATCTCTCACAAACTGCGTTCCGCGCTGGTAGCGGAGGCTGACAAGGTCACCTTTGCTGCATATCATCTTGAAGGCCCCGCCAGTCTATGGTGGGAGAATTATGGGGCTATGCGCCCAGCGGGCCATGTCACTACTTGGGCTGAATTCAGCGAGGCTTTCCGTGAACATCACATTCCGGAGGGTCTCATGGACCGTAAACGTGAAGAATTTTGCAGTTTCACCCAAGGCCGACTTTCTGTGGATGTTTACAGCAGGGAGTTTGGTAATCTCGCACGATATGCAACCGAGGAAGTTTCTACTAACGCCAAGAAGCAAGCAAGGTTCCGTAAGGGCCTTAGTCCTGAGCATCGCCATGACCTCCGTCTGCATGAGTGCACATCTTTTCAGAAACTTGTCAACAAAGCCATCAGTGCTGAAACTGGTCAGACTGACTATGACGCAACACGCAAGCATGGCCGTGACATGGGATCCTCATCCGGTGCTGGTCCTCAGAAGCGCCGCGTGTGGGTACCCAACACCGCCCTGCCACCCAGGTTCACACCGAGGCCATCCTTCCAGGCGCCTCGCCCCGTTCAACAGTCTGCACCGGCCAAGCCCTATGGTGGTCCAACTAACAATGCTCCTCCACGTACCAGTTCCGTGACTTGTTTCAAGTGTGGGGAATCTGGTCACTATATGCGTGAGTGTCCCCAGACCAACCCCAACCAGTCTGCTAAAGCTGTTGGCCGTGGCAAGCCGACAGGAAAAATATTCCACGCCAAGCCGGTCACCGCTTCACGTGGCCATGTCAACTGTATCTCTGCCGAAGAAGCTCAAGAGGATCCCAACGTCGTTCTCGGTACGCTTCTTGTTAATTGCCACCCGGCATCTGTTCTTTTCGATACAGGAGCCTCTCATTCTTTTATATCTGAAAACTATGCTCGCTTGCATAACGTCGCATTCGGTGATATGCCAACCTCTATGGTAATTCAAACTCCGGGATCCAAATGGCAAACTTCTAGAGTAAGCCATGGAAATGAAATCCAAGTCGACAGACTTGTTTTCCTCGCGTGTTTGATAGCCCTTAAATCTTCAGATATTAATATCATTTTGGGTATGGACTGGATGTCAGCTCATCAAGCCAAAATTGATTGCTTCTCTAGGACTGTTCAACTCACCCATCCTTCGGGGAAGATAGTCAATGTCTTGACCCGAATAGCCAAGCGACAATTATATTCTCTTAACGCCAGCCCTTTGCCAGACCTTGAGGACGTTCCGGTAGTCCGTGACTTCCCGGATGTCTTCCCAGAGGAATTGCCAGGTGTTCCACCTGACAGGGATGTTGAGTTCGTAATAGACCTCATTCCAGGAACCGTTCCGATTGCTAGAAGACCTTATAAGATGGCACCACTAGAACTAGCCGAGCTTAAGAAACAACTCGATGAGTCCTTGAAAAAGGGTTTCATCCGCCCTAGTTCATCTCCGTGGGCTTGCCCCGTCCTATTCGTCAAGAAGAAGGATGGTACGGACCGGATGGTTGTAGATTACCGACCTATCAATTTGGTCACAATCAAGAACAAATATCCGCTTCCCAGGATCAACGACCTGTATGATCAGCTCGCTGGATCCTCAGTCTTCTCCAAGATGGATTTGAGGTTGGGCTACCATCAAATCAAAATCAGAAACGGGGACATTCCTAAAACGGCCTTTGTTACTCGTTATGGCCAATACGAGTACACCGTCATGTCCTTCGGTTTAACCAACGCTCCAGCCACCTTTTCTCGGTTAATGAACTCAATCTTCATGGAGTATTTGGATAAATTCGTCGTGGTTTACCTCGATGATATACTCATCTACTCCAAGAACGAGGAGGAACATGCCGAACATCTAAGGCTAGTGTTGAAGAAACTTCGAGAGCATCGCCTTTATGCCAAATTTTCTAAATGTGAATTCTGGTTGTCAGAAGTGACCTATGTGGGTCATGTAATATCTGGTAAAGGTATTGCTGTTAACCCTGAGCGAGTTCAAGCCGTCCTTAATTGGACTCCACCTGAATCGGTCAAGCAAGTTCGGAGTTTCTGGGCTTAGCAAGCTATTGTCGTCGCTTTGTCGAGAACTTCTCCAAAGTTGCTAAACCTCTAACCGAACTCCTCAAGAAAGATAAGAAGTTCGAATGGACTCCACAATGTGAGCACAGCTTTCAGGAACTGAAAAGACGCCTGACTTCTGCTCCCGTACTGGTACCGCCAGACTTCTCCAAGGACTTTGTTATCTACTGCGACGCCTCGCGACAAGGACTAGGTTGCATTCTCATGCAAGATCGACACGTAATTGCTTACGCTTCACGGCAATTGCACCCACATGAGGAGAATTATCCTACTCATGATCTAGAGCTTGCAGCCGTAGTCTATGCACTTAAGACCTGGCGACATTACCTCCTCGGTAATCGTTGCGAAATATTCACTGATCACCAAAGTTTGAAGTACATCTTCACCCAACCGGATTTGAATCTCAGGCAAAGACGTTGGGTCGAGTTGATCACAGATTTCGACTTAGGAATAACCTACACCCCAGGGAAAGCCAACGTCATGGCTGATGCGCTAAGTCGTAAATCTTATTGTAACAACCTGATGTTACAACAAAGTCAACCGCTTCTCCATGAGGAATTTCGGAAGCTTAACCTTCATATTGTTCCTCAAGGTTTTCTCTCCACCTTGGTGGCAAAACCTACCCTTACGGATCAAATTATCAAAGCACAGAAGGTAGATCCGGGAATCTCCCGCATCAAGAGGAACATTCAGAAAGGAATTGCGAATTGTTTCTCCATTAATGATCAAGGAGTCGTATACTTCGGGAATCGACTAGTAGTTCCCAAAGTGCGCAACCTAAGGCGATTAATCCTTAAGGAAGCTCATGAATCTCCTCTCACCATTCATCCCGGTAGTACTAAGATGTATCAGGACCTACGCCAGAGGTTCTGGTGGACTAGGATGAAGAGAGAAATTGCTCAGTATATTGCTAATTGCGACGTCTGTCGTCGTGTAAAAGCAGAGCATCAACGGCCTGCTGGTACCCTTCAACCCTTAGCTATTCCTGAATGGAAATGGGATAAAATTGGTATGGATTTCATTACCGGTTTTCCCAGGACCAAGAGAGGGAATAATGCTATTTTCGTCGTGGTCGATCGTCTTTCCAAAGTAGCCCATTTCTTACCTGTTCGTGAGAGTATAACCGCTAGTCAGCTGGCAGACTTATACATCTCCCGAATAGTGTCCCTCCATGGTGTTCCTTTGGAAATCAACTCGGATCGAGGAAGTCTTTTCACCTCTCGATTTTGGGAAAGTTTCCAAAATGCTATGGGAACCCGTCTCTCCTTCAGCGCCGCTTTCCACCCTCAGTCAAGTGGTCAAGTGGAACGCGTCAACCAGATTCTAGAAGACATGCTTCGAGCCTCTGTTATCTCATTCGGAATGGACTGGGAGAAGTGCCTTCCATTTGCCGAATTCGCTTACAACAACAGCTATCAATCTAGCTTGGGTAAAGCCCCTTTTGAAGTTCTCTATGGACGACGGTGTCGAACACCCCTTAACGGGTCAGAGACCGGGGAAAGACAATTCTTTGGCCCGGATATGATTCAGGAAGCAGAAGAACAAGTTCGCATCGTTCGTGAAAAGTTGAAAACAGCCCAATCTCGTCAAAAGAGTCAATATGACCGAAAACATAAGGCTATGACTTTCGAGGTTGACGAGAAGGCTTATCTTCGGGTCACCCCTCTGAAGGGAACCCATCGTTTCGGTATCAAAGGCAAATTGGCTCCTCGTTACATTGGACCTTTTCGTATTCTCGCTAAACGAGGAGAGGTTGCCTACCAATTGGAACTACCTCCACACCTTTCTCGAGTTCATGATGTCTTCCACGTTTCTCAACTCAGGCGTTGCTTCTCGGATCCTATCCGTGAAGTGGACCACGAAACGCTTGATCTCCAAGATAATCTTACATATCGAGAGTACCCCATTCGTATCCTCGATCAGGCCGAATGTACCACCTGACGTCATAATATCAAGTTTCTCAAAGTTCAATGGTCGCACCATTCTGAGGATGAAGCAACCTGGGAAAGGGAGGATCGTCTTCGACTTGAGTATCCCGCCTTCTTCCCGGAGGAACCCAAATCTCGGGACGAGATTCTTTTGAGTGGGGGTGAGTTGTCACACCCTAGCTAGTCATGCATCAGAGTGTGTGCATCATGTTTAAATTTTCCATTTAATTTGAAATGGGGATTTGTGAAACCCTCAGAATCATTTTTGAAAATGATCCAAATAAAAATTTCTCCAGAAGGGTCCAAGAAAATGCTCATGTTGCCCTCTGAAAATATTGGACAGAGATAAAAATCAAACCAATATTTTTAAGAGCTCATAGGTATTTATTTTGGGCATTTGGAATTAATGCATAAATATTTGCATTGGAAATATATTAATTATATATATTAATATATGTCCAAATATTATGCCAATTAATTAGGAGCTCTGGAACAATATATCTAGCTCCTGCAAAAATTGGCATAAGATATATAAATGATTTAATATTTTATTTAAAACAAAACAAATGTCAGAAATTAGAAAACAGAAATAATTAAAAAGGGAGAAGCTTACCTGGGCTCCTCCCTGTGCGGCCCAGCCAGCTGGCCGGCCCAGCAAGCCAACCCAGCCCACCACCGCCATCGTCCTCCTGGCGCCAGTCGGCCAGGCGTGTGGCCGGCGCGCGCGCACGGCCGGAGCGCCACGCCACCAGCTCGTCTGCCTGCCTCCCCCGCCAGCGCGACGCCGCGACGCTTCTTCTCGGTGCCGCCCCGATCCCCTGGCCTTATCCCCCCTTTCTCCTGTGCTGCTCCCTCTCTCTCTCTCACGGCCGAACACCACCGTCGCCGCCGTTCGCCATAGCAGCCGTCACCAGCCACCCCTCGCTCCCCCGACTAGCTCAGGAGCTCCGCCTTGACCCCCTCTTCCTCCCCACCGCTCCACGGGTCTCCGGAAGCCCTGCATCGCCGCCCACGTCGTCGTTCCCCTCCTCGGCCACCGGAGATCATCGCCGTCGATTCGCCGTCTCCAGCGCGTCCCCGAGCCCGCTTCGACGCCCACTGCAACCACGGTGAGCTCCGCCACCGTTTCCCCCTCTTTTTCCCCTCGTTCCCGCGCCGTAACCTCGTTCCCACCACGGCCGAACCTCCGCCGTCGCCGAGCTCGCCGTCGATGCAGCTCCGGTGTCCATTTGGTCACCCCGGCGAGTCCAACAAGTTCGTAAGGCCCCGTAGAGCATCCCTAGCGCCTCGCTTAGCTCGCCTTCGAGCTCCAACCCCGTTTCCGCGCACGACCGAACCCCGGCGGCCGCAGCCGAGCTCGCCGCCGTCGACTCCGGCCACCCCAGGCCCAGCCACGGCCACCGTCCGACGCGCCATCGAGCTAGCTATCCAACGCACCTAGCCGCACGCCGTTTGGAGCACCACAGAGGAAACCCGAGGCCCCTGTACGCCGTGGACCTCGCCGGCGACTAACCGCCGGCGGGTTTGACTTGTCCGACCTGGGGTTTGACCCCCCCAGGGTCACTGACGCGTGGGCCCCATCGGCCAGGTGGTCAGTTGGTGCTAATTACTGTTAGTCAACCCCCCCTGACACTGACAGTGGGCCCCAGCGCCACTAATCCCTAATTAGGATTAATTTAATCCTGTTAAAACCCCCTGTCACTGACGTGTGGACCCCACACGTCAGGTTTGACCCCAGACAGCCGCAGTTGACCACTGACGTCATGCTGACGTCATGCTGGCGCAATAATTATATTTCTGGATTTAATTTAAATCAGGAAATTCCAGAATATAATTTAAACTTCAAAAATTCATAACTTTTATTCTGTAACTCCAAATTGGACAAATTATATATGAAAAATGATCAGAAAAATCCAATCTATCCATCTGTACTATTTTCATGCATGCTCAAACAAGTTAAATTGATGTTTTAAGCAGAACAAGGAAAAGCACTTTAAAAGGCCATGTTTGAGTTTGAAATTTGAATCTTTGATTCAAATTTGTTCAAACCCTTCTGGTTTTAGTTGCATTAGCCCAACATACTCATATTGCCATGTTTCATGCATGCATCATTTTGTTGCACATTGTTTGGTGATGGTTGTGTATCGATGTCCTTTGCGACAGGTTCTGCCCCCGAGGAGTACCGTGAACCGTATCAGTGCATCGAACCATCAGGCAAGCAACCAACCATTTGATCATATCGATACAATCCTATGTTCTCGCTCCTGCTCTCTTTTACTGCATTAAGACAACGCGTTTCAAACTGCTGTGTGCTACGGTAGTTGAACCCATTTCCTCTGCATGACCTGTCATTGCCACAGTAACTAGATGAAACCCACTAGCATGTGTAGGAGTTGATTGAGCCATATGTATGTGTTGTTCCTACCTTGCTATGCCTGCTATGCTTAGAGTCGTGTCAGGTCTGGTTCATCTGGGTGATGGGCTAGAGTGAAATGATTATGTCGGTAATGAGAGTGGTGTGGTGAACACGATTTGGTAAAGGTATCGATGAGAGGCCATGTAGGAGTACATGGTGGGTTGTTTCATTAAAGCCGACCTTAAGCACTGAGATCTGTATGTGTGATTTAAGATACAGCTACTACCATGCATTGGGCCCTGAAATATGACCCCGCTCGACTTCTTATTCACCCTAGCTCTCTGTCCAGGAGTTGCAAGTAGTTTCTGGTGTTTGTAGCCTACTGGAGGCCGTGGACAGCGCTGACCGTAGGGGTGGGCTGTGATGCGGTAGGTACGTGGCACGGTGTACCGAATACCCGTTAGGTATCTCGGGAACCCTGTTCACATCGTTCGGGGCCGTATGGGAAACCTCGGCCGGACTCCCTGCGGATGGAACCTGAATAGGCGATAAACCTGGACTAGAGGCTTAAGTGTTTAGGTAGGTTGTGGTCTACACCCACGTCGGCTTTCGCTTGAAGTCTGCCGAGCACATGTCGTGTGCAGACGCTAAGTGGTGGAAACATGTATGAAGAAGTACACCCCTGCAGGGTTATCATAATCTATTCGAATAGCCGCGTCCGCGGTAAAGGACTACTTGGTTGCCTATACAGTTCATAGACAAGTAAATGGAAACTGTTAAAAGCCTCAAGATAAGTGTGAGTGCCGAGGATGGCTCTTCCGTAGGAAGACGGAGGTGAATCCTCGGTAGTGTATTGAAGTGGTGAGTAGTGGACTCGTGTGCGCAAAACCATTTCAAGTTGGATTATCGTAGGATAGCCTAGCCAAGAGTCAAAGCTGGCTTGCTGCAATAACTCCACCAACCCTTCTTGATACTATGCATGTATGTAGGATCTGATGTAAGTCTTGCTGAGTACCTTTGTACTCATGTTGCTATAATCTACATTTTTACAGAAGACACTGCAACCCCTTCTGATGGGTTCTATGTAGACGTTGACATCAACGAGTAGGCTAAAGACCCAGGTGGTGACCCTGAGCTTGTGAAGGACCACGTAGTATAGCTAGGCTTTCCAAGCCTCTTCTATTTTACTAGTTGTCTGTACTCAGACAAGTTACTTCCGCTGCTGGTTTGTATGACTGTATGACTTGTATGTTGGGTCGTGAGACCCGTACCTTTGTGTATGTTATGTATGGTTCACTGAAGTACTTGTGTCGTAGAGTCATGTTGTGATGCTTCGTTGTATTTGCACATATCGAGCATATTGTGTGTATGATTGAAATGCTTGGTATGTGTGGGATCTGACTATCTAGTTGTTTATCTTTAGTAGCCTCTCTTACCGGGAAATGTCTCCTAGTGTTACCGCTGAGCCATGGTAGCTTGCTACTGCTCTGGAACACTTAGGCTGGCCGGCATGTGTCCTTCTTCGTTCCTGTGTCTGTCCCTTCGGGGAAATGTCACGCTTTGAGTACCGGAGTCCTGTTAGCCCGCTACAGCCCGGTTTACTGGAGTCCTGCTAGCCCAGTGCTACAGCCCGGACCCACTTGCTGATGACCGACACGTTCGAAGCTGGGTCATGGATGCCTGTCCCTGTAAGTCTGTGCCACTTTGGGTTTACGACTAGTCATGTCAGCCCGGGCTCTTTATCATATGGATGCTAGCGACACTTTCATATACGCGAGCCAAAAAGCGCAAACGGTCCCGGGAAAAGGTAAGACGACACCCGTGGGGATACCGTGCGTGAGGCCGCAAAGTGATATGAGGTGTTACCAGCTAGATCGATGTGACATCGAGTCGGGGTCCTGACAGCGTTGGTAGCTTTAGTTGCATTAGCCCAACACACTCATATTGCCATGTTTCATGCATGCATCATATTGTTGCACATTGTTTGGTGATGCCTGTGTATCGTTATCCTTTACGACAGGATCTGTCCCCGAGGAGTACCGTGACTACCCTAACGAAGAACCGTATCCGTGCATCGAACCATCAGGCAAGCAACCAACCATTTGATCATATCGATACAATCCCATGTTCTCGCTCCTGCTCTCTTTTACTGCATTAAGACAACGCGATTCAAACTGCTGTGTGCTACGGTAGTTGAACCCATTTCCTCTGCATGACCTGTCATTGCCACAGTAACTAGATGAAACCCACTAGCATGTGTAGGAGTTGATTGAGCCATATGTATGTGTTGTTCCTACCTTGCTATGGCTGCTATGCTTAGAGTCGTGTCAGGTCTGGTTCATCTGGGTGATGGGCTAGAGTGAAATGATTATGTCGGTAATGAGAGTGGTGTGGTGAACACGATTTGGTAAAGGTATCGATGAGAGGCCATGTAGGAGTACATGGTGGGTTGTTTCATTGAAGCCGACCTTAAGCACTGAGATCTGTATGTGTGATTTAAGAATCAGCTACTACCATGCATTGGGCCCGAAACCAATGGACCCTCTCGACTTCTTATTCACCCTAGCTCTCCGTCCAGGAGTTGCAAGTAGTTTCTGGTGTTTGTAGCCTACTGGAGGCCGTGGACAGCGCTGACCGTAGGGGTGGGCTGTGATGCGGTAGGTACGTGGCACGGTGTACCGAATACCCGTTAGGTATCTCGGGAACCCTGTTCACATCGTTCGGGGCCGTATGGGAAACCTCGGCCGGACTCCCTGCGGATGGAACCTGAATAGGCGATAAACCTGGACTAGAGGCTTAAGTGTTTAGGTAGGTCGTGGTCTACACCCACGTCGGCTTTCGCTTGAAGTCTGCCGAGCACATGTCGTGTGCAGACGCTAAGTGGTGGAAACATGTATGAAGAAGTACACCCCTGCAGGGTTAACATGATCTATTCGAATAGCCACGTCCGCGGTAAAGGACTACTTGGTTGCTTATACAGTTCATAGACAAGTAAATGGAAACCGTTAAAAGCCTCAAGATAAGTGTGAGTGCCGAGGATGGCTCTTCCGTAGGAAGACGGAGGTGGATCCTCGGTAGTGTATTGAAGTAGTGAGTAGTGGACTCGTGTGCGCAAAACCATTTCAAGTTGGAGTATCGTAGGATAGCCTAGCCAAGAGTCAAAGCTGGCTTGCTGCAATAACTCCACCAACCCTTCTTGATACTAAGCATGTATGTAGGATCTGATGTAAGTCTTGCTGAGTACCTTTGTACTCATGTTGCTATGATCTACATTTTTACAGAAGACGCTGCAACCCCTTCTGATGGGTTCTATGTAGACGTTGACATCAACGAGTAGGCTAAAGGCCCAGGTGGTGATCCTGAGCTTGTGAAGGACCATGTAGTATAGCTAGGCTTTCCAAGCCTCTTTTATTTTACTAGTTGTCTGTACTCAGACAAGTTACTTCCGCTGCTGGTTTGTATGACTGTATGACTTGTATGTTGGGTCATGAGACCCGTACCTTTGTGTATGTTATGTATGGCTCCCTGAGCCTTAAATAAAGTACTTGAGTCGTAGAGTCATGTTGTGATGCTTCGTTGTATTTGCACATATCGAGCATATTGTGTGTATGATTGAAATGCTTGGTATGTGTGGGATCTGACTATCTAGTTGTTTATCTTTAGTAGCCTCTCTTACCGGGAAATGTCTCCTAGTGTTACCGTTGAGCCATGGTAGCTTGCTACTGCTCTGGAACACTTAGGCTGGCCGGCATGTGTCCTTCTTCGTTCCTGTGTCTGTCCCTTCGGGGAAATGTCATGCTTTGAGTACCGGAGTCCTGTTAGCCCGCTACAGCCCGGTTTACCGGAGTCCTGCTAGCCCAGTGCTACAGCCCGGACCCACTTGCTGATGATCGACACGTTCGAAGCTGGGTCATGGATGCCTGTCCCTGTAAGTCTGTGCCACTTTGGGTTTACGACTAGTCATGTCAGCCCGGGCTCTTTATCATATGGATGCTAGCGACACTATCATATACGTGAGCCAAAAGGCGCAAACGGTCCCGGGCAAAGGTAAGGCGACACCCGTGGGGATACCGTGCGTGAGGCCGCAAAGTGATATGAGGTGTTACCGGCTAGATCGATGTGACATCGAGTCGGGGTCCTGACACCTCACTGCAGCTGGAATATTTCTTGTGGATCTCTTTGGAGCTATGGGCTGGGGTGCTTGAGCTGGAGCTTTGGGCTTGGACTTGGAGGGAGCAGCAGCAGACTTCATGGCATAACCCATGAGCTTATCTGTCTTGGCAGGGGTGTTTCTGCTTGCTCTTCCTCCTCCTCTTCATCTTCAGACGAGTGCTTCTCAAACTCAACCATTGGATCAACTAGCTTGCACCATCTTCCCCTTTTCCTTTCCTTCTTTTTCTCACCAGCACCACTTAGTGCAGCAGTAGTTGCTTGCTTTGGAGCAACAGTGGATTGTTTGACTATGGACACTGGGGCTCTCTTGGCAGGTTGTTTTCGCTTGAGACCTGGTTTGGTGGAGGCAGCAGCACCAACATACTCTTTCTTAAGCACTTTCTCCTTGGAAGTTACCTCTTCCTCAACCAGAAAGTCCTTATCATCACTGTCAGAATTTCCCTTCTTCCTTTGTCTGGTAGCAGCCTTTGGCAAGTTGCTAGCGGTGCTTCTGCTACTCTCATCATAGATACTACTAGGACTAGTGTCGTGACTAAGGTTGACTTGCTCCTCTGACCTGTTCTGGCTATCACTAGCCTCTGAAACTGACCCTGTGAATAGATGGATATGGTAGAGTAGGATGAGCATCACAAAATACAGCTGGTTTTTGTAAAAAAATTGATTCAAAATCTTAACTTTAGTTCTCTGCAGAAAGCATTTCGGAGCTACCGATATGATAATCTCGGTGGCACCAAAGCACAAACAGAGTCTAAACATGTAGTTTCGGTCAAACCGAGTTGTAGTTCGGTGACTCTGAGATGCTAGGGTTTCACTGAGAAATTGCTTTCGGTCTCACTAATAAGTACGTTTCGGTCAGACCGAGTTGTACTTAGTGCAATGGCCAGGGCCAATCGGTGGGACCGAAAACATCATTTCGGTCGGTCCGAGATGAGTTTGGAGGAAACCTAACCCTAAGATTTTGCATCAAATCTAATCTAGATGAGTTTTTGTGTGGATTGGAAGCTTTCAATCGTGGCAAGAATATAGGCATTAACTTTTTGCATTGAATCGGAGAATGGAAATTGCACAAAAGGGTCGAACCATACCCTAACTTGGTGATGGCTCGCTATGGAGGCAACGACGGATGCGATTCCCGCTGACGGCATCGAAGACCTGCGATGACGGCGCACAGGTGGAGTTGGCGATGATCTGGAGCCAAGAGCAGCAGCAATGGGGGCGCGGGCTCGAGTGTTTGAAGAATTTTCCAAACGTCGGGCCGCGGAGTATAAATACCCATTAGCTATCGGTGGCTCCGATTGGAACGGTTCGGTGGCACCGAGATGCAAAACTACTTGCAGTTGCGGCAATTCGGTCTGACCGAAAGGTTCTAATCGACGGCACCGATATGAAAACCTATATCAACTTAGTGGTTTCGGTGGGACCGAATAGGAATGTGTTGGTCTGACCAAAATTCAATAAGAGTTTTTGGAAGTCGGTCCTTCATGGATCGGTGACTACGAGTGCTCCTCACCTGGAGGGTTCGAAAAAGAACTTGTTCAAATTTTGTGATGTAGCATGAATAGAATTTGATACAAGAAGAGCATAGATAGCTAGAGAAGGTTCTTAGGCATTCTTGTCCATCCATTTGGCCAATAAGAACCAAACAATCAAAACAACAGATGGATGTGCTCGAATGGAGAAAATTGTGCAGCCAACATGCTCACATAATAAGATAGCAAATAAAACATGTATCAAAGCATGCACAAACAGTTCTAGCATCTATCAAGCAATTGGTGATGACTAGGTCATCTATATATGAATATGAGTATATTGACTTAGTAGTCAAATGAGAACATTTGATCATAGGTCATACTCATTGTTTAAGCACTAGTGGGGTTACCACTTTTACGTTAAGCATTGTTGTGTTCGCACCATTAGAGTTGCTTTAGCTCAATTCTTTAGAGTAAAGCTCCCCCTAGATGTGATATCCCCCCTAAGAGGGATGAACTAACCTTGGGTTTTGTCAATGATGACTTCATGTAGATGTTGAAGATGTGGATGCTCAATGTTGATGTAGATTATTTGGAAATATCCATTAGAGTGTTGCACTTTTAATACCTACATGGGTTAGTCCCACAAGGAACATACAAGGATATCCATGGACATAGATTGAAGCACTCATATGATGATGTCCATGAAGGCATTAGGTTACCTTGTCCCTTGTCTTACCAACAAGAGGGTTAGTGACTCCATGAACTAGTGCAAGATATGAAAGTTGATTTCACATGTCCGTGCCAAAATAAATATGAGTGAAGTATGTTGGCGGAGTCACCCTCAAGAACTCTCTAGTTCTTCTTCTTTGGGATCCACATCAACTTGATGGGAATCCTTGGAGTTGTAGTCGAACTTGATGAAGTGGAACTTGACATAGTCTTGGGAACCCACTTGACAATGGCCTTAGGAGCTTCTTCAAATGAGTCAATCTCCTCTTGAAGCTTGTCCTTGCCCTTTAGCTTGTGGCCTTATGGTGGAAGATCATCTTGAGCTTGTGTTCCCTCAAAAGAAGTTGGATCATACTTCTCTTGTTGAGGAACAAACTTCGTCTTGGGGTATTGATCTTCTTCCCACTCAACTCCATTGGCATTGAACTTTCGTTCAAAACCAACACCTTGATTCTTCCGGCGCCTTCCTTGCTTGCGTACAATTTCCTCAAGTTGCTTACTTCTAGAAAGGCTCTTGTAAACACCTTTCTCTATAATTCCCTTCAATAAGCTATTTTCTTGCTCAAGTGTAACTTGGCTAAGAGCATCATTAGTGGAATCAAGAGAACTACTAGGAGCAACAATATTGGATTTAACATGGTTATTGTTACTACTAGAGGAAGAATCTTTCTTATTCTTATTGTTAGATTTTACTGGTGACATATAAGTAGAAAAGAGTAAACGCTTGGCAATGTAAGAAGAAATCTTCTTTTGAAGATCATCATTGATAGCTTTTAGGAACACATGCTCTTGCTCTAAATTTAGCTTCTCGAAGTGTAGCTTCTCATGAGTCCTTAGGATCTCTCTATGATCCTCTAGAGTTGTTTCATGAGCTAACTTAAGAGTGTTTAGCTCTTTAGTTAGATGCTCAATCTCCTTCTTATTATTGTCATTCGTTTCATCTTGATTAGCATGATTATTAGCAAGTTCATAATAGTTTTCATCACTAGTGTTGTCAACAAGTAAATCATCATCACCTAGCAAATCATCTTCATCACTATTGAAATCAACATACTCGGGGTGTGATACCTTAGGGCTTTTAGCCATGAAGCATCTTTCAATTCCTTCATTTGGTGAGTCAAATATGTCGTAGGAGTTGGATGACACGAGTGCAAGACCGGCAACACCTTCATCTTGAGTACCTTCGGAGTCAGAGTGATAGCTTCTCTCGGAGTAGTTGTCGGAGTCGGAACCGGATACCCATTCACCAACATGAGCTTGTTGTCTTCATCTTGTGTATCTCTTTGATGACTTGTCCTTCCATTCTGAATCCTTGCTTCTATGAGAGGGTCTTCGTTCATAATGATCATCTCTACTCCTTGTCTCTCTTGGTGGTGATTCATCTCTTCTACTTCTCCCTTTTGGTGAATCTTCTCTTTTCTTGTAGGGAGCCGTACACTCATTGGAGTAATGTCCGGGTCTTCCACAGTTGTAGCAATTATGATCACGACTAGAAGATCTTTTGTCATTGTAGGATCTTGACTTGGAGCTTCTCTCTTTGCTTCTATTCTTGTAGAAGTTGTTGAAGTTCTTCAGCATTAAGCTCAATTCTTCATTGGAGACTTGCTTCTCACTTGATGTTGTGGGAGCATCACATGAAGCTTTATAAGCACCACTTGACTTGTTGTGGAGCTCTTCCTTATCCTTGAGTGACATCTCATGAGCAACAATTCTACCAATGACTTCTGTTGGCTTGAGATCTTTGTAGTTGGGCATCATTTGGATCAAGGTGCACACGGTATCGTATTTTCCATCCAAGGCTCTTAGGATCTTCTTGACGATGAATTTGTCGGTCATCTCTTCACTTCCTAAGCTGGCAATCTCATTTTTGATGAGAGCAAGCCTAGAGTACATTGCTACTTCTTGAGCATGCGTTGGTTTTCCCTTGAAGAGGAAAGGGTGATGCAGCAAAGTAGCATAAGTATTTCCCTCAGTTTTTGAGAACCAAGGTATCAAATCAGTAGGAGGCTACACGCAATCCCTCGTACCTGCACAAACAAATAAGAACTTGCAACCAACATGATAAAGGGGTTGTCAATCCCTTCACGGACACTTGCAAAAGTGAGATCTGATAGAGATAATAAGATAAATATTTTTGGTATTTTTATGATATAGATTGGAAAGTAAAGAGAGAAGTGGCGCCAAGCTTCTGGCATTCTCTGTGATAAGAGAGTGCCACAAAAGCTAAAAGGCAAGTTCTACAGGACGGCGGTTCGACCCGCAATGTTGTATGGCGCGGAGTGTTGGCCAACTAAAAGGCGACATGTTCAACAGTTAGGTGTTGCGGAGATGCGTATGTTGTAATGGATGTGTGGCCACACGAGGAAGGATCGAGTCCAGAATGATGATATACGAGATAGAGTTGGGGTAGCAGCAATTGAGGAGAAGCTTGTCCAACATCGTCTGAGATGGTTTGGGCATATTCAGCGCAGGCCTCCAGAAGCTCCAGTGCATAGCGGACGGCTAAAGCGTGCGGAGAATGTCAAGAGAGGGCGGGCTCGACCGAATTTGACATGGGAGGAGTCCGTTAAGAGAGACCTGAAGGATTGGAGTATCGACAAAGAGCTAGCTATGGACAGGGGTGCGTGGAAGCTTGCTATCCATGTGCCAGAGCCATGAGTTGGTTGCGAGATCTTATGGGTTTCACCTCTAGCCTACCCCAACTTGTTTGGGACTAAAGGCTTTGTTGTTGTTGTTGTATTTTTATGATATAGATTGGAAAGTAAAGATTGCAAAATAAAATAGATCGGAAACTTATATGATGGAAAATAGACCCGGGGGCCATAGGTTTCACTAGTGGCTTCTCTCAAGATAGCATAAGTATTACGGTGGGCGAACAAATTACTGTCGAGCAATTGATAGAAAAGTGCATAGTTATGAGAATATATAGGCATGATCATGTATATAGGCATCACGTCCGCGACAAGTAGATCAAAACGATTTTGCATCTACTACTATTACTCCACACATCGACCGCTATCCAACATGTATCTAGAGTATTAAGTTCATAAGAACAGAGTAACGCATTAGGCAAGATGACATGATGTAGAGGGATAAACTCAAGCAATATGATATAAACCCCATCTTTTTATCCTCGATGGCAACAATACAATACGTGCCTTGATGCCCCTGCTGTCACTGGGAAAGGACACCGCAAGATTGAACCCAAAGCTAAGCACTTCTCCCATTGCAAGAAAGATCAATCTAGTAGGCCAAACCAAACTGGTAATTAGAAGAGACTTGCAAAGACAACCAATCATACATAAAAGAATTCAGAGAAGAATCAAATATTGTTCATAGATAATCTTGATCATAAACCCACAATTCATCTGATCTCTACAAACACACCACAAAAAGAATTACATCGAATAGATCTCCAAGAAGATCTAGGAGAACTTTGTATTGAGATCCAAAGAGAGAGAAGAAGCCAACTAGCTAACAACTATGGACCCGAAGGTCTGTGGTAAACTACTCACACTTCATCGGAGAGGCTATGGTGTTGATGTAGAAGCCCTCCATGATCGATTCCCGCTCCGGCGGAGCGCCGGAAAAGGCCCCAAGATGGGATCTCATGGGTACAGAAGGTTGCGGCGGTGGAAATAGGGTTTCGTGGTGCTCCTAGTGTTTTCAGGGTATATGAGTATATACAGGCGAAGGAAGTCTGTCAGGGGAGCCACGAGGGGCCCACGAGGGTGGGGGGCGTGCCTACCCCCCTGGGCGCACCCTCCTGCCTCGTGGCTGCCTCGTTTCTTTCTTGACGTCCACTCCAAGTCTCCTGGATTGCGTTTGTTCCAAAAATAACTCTCCCAAAGGTTTCATTCCATTTGGACTCCGTTTGATATTCCTTTTCTGCGAAACACTGAAATAGGCAAAAATAATAGCAATTTGGACTGGGCCTCCGGTTAGTAGGTTAGTCCCAAAAATAGTATAAAAGTGTATAATAAGCCCATTAAACATCCAAAACAGATAATATAATAGCATGGAACAATCAAAAATTATAGATACGGTGGAGACGTATCAAGCATCCCCAAGCTTAATTCCTGCTCGTCCTCGAGTAGGTAAATGATAAAAACAGAATTTTTGATGTGGAATGCTACCTAGCATAATTCTCAATGTAATTTTCTTTATTATGGCATGAATGTTCAGATCCGAAAGATTCAAGATAAAAGTTTAATATTGACATAAGAGTAATAATACTTCAAGCATACTAACAAAGTAATCATGTATTCTCAAAATAACATGGCCAAAGAAAGTTATCCCTACAAAATCATATAGTCTGGCTATGCTCTATCTTAATCACACAAAATATTTAAATCATGCACAACCCCGGTTTTAGCCAAGCAATTGTTTCATACTTTAGTATTCTTAAACGTTTTCAATCTTCACGCAATACATGAGCGTGAGCCATGGACATAGCACTATAGGTGGAATAGGATGGTGGTTGTGGAGAAGACAAAAAGGAGAAGATAGTCTCACATCAACTAGGCGTATCAACGGGCTATGGAGATGCCTATTAATAGATATCAAAGTGAGCAAGTAGGTATTGCCATGCAACGGATGCACTAGAGCTATAAGTGTATGAAAGCTCATCAAAAGAAACTAAGTGGGTGTGCATCCAACTTGCTTGCTCATGAAGACCTAAGGTAATTTGAGCAAGCCCATCATTGGAATATACAAGCCAAGTTCTATAATGAAAAATTCCCACTAGCATATGAAGGTGACAACATAGGAGACTCTATATCATGAAGATCATGGTGCTACTTTGAAGCACAAGTGTGGTAAAAGGATAGTAACATTGTCCCTTCTCTTTTTTTTTCTCTTTTTTTTGGTGGGCTTCTTTGGCCTCTTTTTTATTTGGGCTTTTTTGGCCTCTTTTATTTTTCATAAAGTCCGGAGACTCATCCCAACTTGTGAGGGAATCATTGCTTCCATCATCCTTTCCTCACATCGGACAATGCTCTAATAATGAAGATCATCACACTTTTATTTACTTACAACTCAAGATTACAACTCGATACTTAGAACAAAATATGACTCTATGTGGATGCCACCGGCAGTGTACCGGGAAAATGAATCAAGAGTGACATGTATGAGAGAATTATGAATGGTGGCTTTGCCACAAATACGATGTCAACTACATGATCATGCAAAGCAATATGACAATGGTGGAGCGTGTCATAATAAACAGAATGGTGGAAAGTTGCATGGCAGTATATCTCGGAATGGCTATGGAAATGCCATAACAGGTAGATATGGTGGCTGTTTTGAGGAAGGTATATGGTGGGTGTATGATACCGGCAAAAGTTGCACGGCACAAGAGAGGCTAGCAATGGTGGAAGGGTGAGAGTGCGTATAATCCATGGACTCAACATTAATCATGAAGAACTCACATACTTATTGCAAAAATATACAAGTTATCAAAACAAAGTACTACACGCATGCTCCTAGGGGAAGGGTTGGTAGGAGTTAACCATCGCGCGATCCCGACCTCCACACATAAGGAAGACAATCAATAAATAAAGCATGCTCCAACTTCATCACATAACGGTTCACTATACGTGCATGCTACGGGAATCACAAACTTTTAACACACGTATTCCTCAAATTCACAACTACTTAACTAGCATGACCCTAATATTATCATCCTCATATCTCAACACAATCATCAAGTATCAAACTTCTCATACTATTCAATGCACTTTATATGATAGTTTTTATTATACCTATCTTAGATGCTCATCATTTTAGGACTAAAATTTTAACCAAAGCAATTACCATGCTGTTCTAAAGGACTCTCAAAATAATATAAGTGAAGCATGAGATATCAATAATTTCTATAAGATAAAACCACCGCCGTGCTCTAAAAAGATATAAGTGAAGTACTAGAGCAAAATTATCTAGGTCAAAAGATATAAGTGAAGCACATAGAGTATTCTAATAAATTCCGATTCATGTGTATCTCTCCCAAAAGGTGTGTGCAGAAAGAATGATTGTGGTAAAATAAAAATCAAAGACTCAAATCATACAAGACGCTCCAAGCAAAACACATGTCATGTGGTGAATAAAAATATAGCCTCAAGTAAAGTTACCAATAGACGAAGACGAAAGAGGGGATGCCTTCCGGCGCATCCCCAAGCTTAGGCTTTCGGTTGTCCTTGAATTTTACCTTGGGGTGCCTTGGGAATCCCCAAGCTTAGGCTCTTGCCACTCCTTATTCCAAAATCCATCAAATCTTTACCCAAAACTTGAAAACTTCACAACACAAAACTCGACAGAAAATCTCATGAGCTCCGTTAGCAAACTAAAACAAACCACCACTTTAAGGTACTATAATGAACTCATTCTTTATTTATATTGGTGTTAAACCTACTGTATTCCAACTTCTCTATGGTTCATACCCCCCGATACTAGCCATAGATTCATCAAAATAAGCAAACAACACACGAAAAACAGAATATGTCAAAAACGGAGCAGTCTGTAGTAATCTGTATCAAACGAATACTTCTGGAACCCCAAAAATTCTGAACTAAATTGGTGGACGTGAGGAATTTGTCTATTAATCATCTTCAGAAAGAATCAACCTAAAAGCACTCTCCGGTAAAAAATGGCAGCTAATCTCGTGAGCACTAACGTTTCTGTTTTTTACAGCAAGATCATAAAGACTTCACCCAAGTCTTCCCAAAGGTTCTACTTGGCACAAACACTAATTAAAACATAAAACCACATCTAACCATAGGCTAGACAGTAACAAAAGTAAAGGACAAAAATAAAATTGGGTTGCCTCCAACAAGCGCTATCGTTTAACGCCCCAAGCTAGGCATAGAAGCGAGAATAGATCTAAGTATTGCCATCTTTGGTATTCAATTCATAGGTGGCTCTCATAATAGATTCATAAGGTAATTTGATTTTCTTCCTAGGAAAGTGTTCCATGCCTTTCCTTAATGGAAATTGGAATATAATATTTCCTTCTTTCATATCAATAATTGCACCAATCGTTCTAAGGAAAGGTCTACCAAGAATAATAGGACATGAAAGATTGCAATCTATATCAAGAACAGTAAAATCTACGGGCACATAATTCCTATTTTCAACAATAAGAACATCATTAATCCTTCCCATAGGTTTCTTAATGGTGGAATCCGCAAGGTGCAAGTTAAAGAGCAATCATCAAATTCACAGAAACCTAACACATCACACAAAGTTTTTGGAATCGTGGAAACACTAGCACCCAAATCACACAAAGCATATCACTCATGATCTTTAATTTTAATTTTAATATTAGGTTCCAACTCATCATAAAGTTTTCTAGGGATAGAAACTTCTAATTCAAGTTTTTCTTCATAAGATTGCATTAGAGCATCAACGATATGTTTAGTAAAAGCTTTATTTTGACTATAAGCATGAGGAGAATTTAACACGGATTGCAACAAGGTAATAAAATCTATTAAAGAACAATTATCATAATTAAATTCCTTGAAATACAAAATAGTGGGTTCATTGCTATGTAAAGTTTTGACCTCTTCAATCCCACTTTTACCAATTTTTGCATCAAGACCTAAAAACTCCGAATCGTTGGGACGCCTCTTAACTAAAGTTGGCTCATCTCCATTCCCATCATTATCAAGATTCATATTACAAAACAAATATTTAATAGGAGACACATCAATCACTTTTATATCTTCATCCCTATTATCATGAAAACTAGAAGAACTCGCTTTTACAAAGCACTCCCTTTTTGCACGCATTCTAGCGGTTCTTTCTTTGCACTCATCAATGGAATTTTCATGGCTTTGAGGGACTCATTGATATCATGCTTAGGTGGAATAGATCTAAGTTTCAAAGAATCAACATCAAGAGAAATTCTATCCACGTTCCTAGCCAACTCATCAATCTTAGGCAACTTTTCTTCAAGCAAAGCATTGAAATTCTTTTGAGAAATCATAAACTCTTTAACACTAATCTAAAAATAAAAGGGCATCTAATTAAAACTTCCATAAGAGTTGTTGTAGGAATTACCATAATTATTAGAGGAATTACTAGGAAAGTTTCCTCTATACGCGTTGTTACCAAAATTATTCCTACCAACAAAATTCACATCCATAGATTCATTATTATTCTCAATCAAAGTAGACAAAGGCGTATCATTAGGATCAATAGGAGCACTCTTATTAGCAAACAATTTCATAAGTTCATCCATCTTTCCACTCAAAACATTAATCTCTTCTATCGCATGAACCTTTTTACTAGTAGATCTTTCGGTGTGCCATTGAGAATAATTAACCATAATATTATCTAGGAGTTTAGTAGCTTCTCCCAAAGTGATTTCCATAAAAGTGCCTCCCACGGCCGAATCTAAAAGATTTCTAGAAGCAAAATTCAATCCGGCATAAAAATTTTGTATGATCATCCATAAATTTAATCCATGTGTAGGGCAATTGCAAATCATTAATTTCATCCTCTCCCAAGATTGTGTAACATGCTCATGATCAAGTTGCTTAAAATACATAATATAGTTTCTAAGAGAGATGATCTTAGCGGGAGGAAAATACTTGGAGATAAAAGCATCTTTGCACTTATTCCGTGAATCAATACTATTTTTAGGCAAAGACGAAAACCAAGTCTTAGCACGATCTCTAAGCGAAAACAGAAAGAGCTTCAATTTAACAATATCATTATCCGCGTCTTTCTTCTTTTGCATATCACACAAATCAACAAAGTTGTTTAGATGAGTAGCGGCATCTTCACTAGGAAGGCCAGAGAATTGATCTTTCATGACAAGATTCAACAAAGCAGCATTAGTTTCACAAGATTCAGCATCGGTAAGAGGAGCAATCGGAGTGCTAAGAAAATCATTGTTGTTGGTATTGGAGAAATCACACAATTTAGTATTATCTTGAGCCATCGTGACAAACAATCCAACACACATGCACACAAAAGGCAAGCGAAAAAGAGGCGAACGGGAAAAAGAAGGTGAATAAAACAGCAAGGGTGAAGTGGGGGAGAGGAAAACGAGAGGCAAATGGCAAATAATGTAATGCGAGGGATAAGAGTTTGTGATGGGTACTTGGTATGTCTTGACTTGTGTGTAGACTTCCCGGCAACGGCGCCAGAAATCCTTCTTGCTACCTCTTGAGCATGCGTTGGTTTTCCCTTGAAGAGGAAAGGGTGATGCAGCAAAGTAGCGTAAGTATTTCCCTCGGTTTTTGAGAACCAAGGTATCAATCAAGTAGGAGGCTACATGCAAATCCCTCATACCTGCACAAACAAATAAGAACCTTGCAACCAACGCGATAAAGGGGTTGTCAATCCCTTCATGGCCAATTGCAAAAGTGGAATCTGATAGAGATAATAAGATAAATATTTTTGGTATTTTTATGATATAGATTGGAAAGTAAAGATTGCAAAATAAAATAGATCGGAAATTTATATGATGGAAAATAGACCCGGGGCCATAGATTTCACTAGTGGCTTCTCTCAAGATAGCATAAGTATTACAGTGGGTGAACAAATTACTGTCGAGCAATTGATAGAAAAGTGCATAGTTATGAGAATATCTAGGCACAATCATGTATATAGGCATCACGTCCGCGACAAGTAGATCGAAAAGATTCTGCATCTACTACTATTACTCCACACATCGACCGCTATGCAGCATGCATCTAGAGTATTAAGTTCATAAGAACAGAGTAACACATTAGGCAAGATGACATGATGTGGAGGGATAAACTCAACCAATATGATATAAACCCCATGTTTTTATCCTTGATGGCAACAATACAATACGTGCCTTGCTGCCCCTGCTGTCACTGGGAAAGGACACCGCAAGATTGAACCCAAAGCTAAGCACTTCTCCCATTGCAAGAAAGACCAATCTAGTAGGCCAACCAAACTGATAATTCGAAGAGACTTGCAAAGATAACCAATCATACATAAAAGAATTCAAAGAAGAATCAAATATCGTTCATAGATGATCTTGATCATAAACCCACAATTCATCGGATCTCGGCAAGCACACCGCAAAAAGAATTACATCGAATAGATCTCCAAGAAGATCAAGGAGAACTTTGTATTGAGATCCAAAGAGAGAGAAGAAGCCATCTAGCTAATAACTATGGACCCGAAGGTCTGTGGTAAACTACTCACACTTCATCGGAGAGGCTATGGTGTTGATTTAGAAGCCCTCCATGATTGATTCCCTCTCCGGCGGAGCGCTGGAAAGGACCCAAGATGGGATCTCACGGATACAGAAGGTTGCGGCGATGGAAATAGGCTTTCATGGTGCTCCTGGATGTTTTCAGTGTATTTTAGTATATATATAGGCGAAGGAAGTTGGTCAGGGGAGCCACGAGGGGACCACGAGGGTGGGGGCGCACCTACCCGCCCTAGGCGCACCCTCCTGTCTCGTGGCCGCCTCATTTCTTTCTTGACGTCCACTCCAAGTCTCCTGGATTGTGTTTGTTCCAAAAGTAACTCTCCCGAAGGTTTCATTCCGTTTGGACTCAGTTTGATATTCCTTTTCTGCGAAACACTGAAATAGGCAAAAAGAACAACAATTTGGACTGCCTCCGGTTAATAGGTTTGTCCCAAAAATAGTATAAAAGTGTATAATAAAGCCCATTAAACATTCAAAACAGATAATATAATAGCATGGAACAATAAAAAATTGTAGATACGTTGGAGACATATCATACATCTCGGCTCTCCTTCACCATCCTTCATCTTGAGCTTGTCAAGTTGACTTTGAAGCACATCCAACTTGGATTCCTTGACGGACTCGGTACCTTCGTGCATGTCAACCAAAGTATCCCAATTTTTTTGCATTCTCAAGGCGGCTGATTTTGCTGAATTCTTTGGGGCACAATCCATTGAAGAGAATATCGCAAGCTTGAGCATTGTATTGCAACATCTTCATCTCTTCGGCGGACATTTCACGACCCGGTTCTTTTCCATCCTTGCAGAAATCACCTTGCAAGCCAATACGCACAATAGCCCAAACGGCGGGGTTATGACCAAGAATATGCATATTCATCTTATGCTTCCAACTAGCAAAATTAGTACCATCAAAGTAAGGACCTCTACAGTGGAAATTTCCCTCGCTAGACGACATACTCTCATAGGTTATGAAACCAAGGCTATGATCACCAAAGATATGGAGATCAAGGAAAATGGAGACTAAAGCTCTAATACCCCTTGTAGGATCGAAAGTGGGTCTAGAGGGGGGTAATTAAACTACTTGACGGAATAAAAATCTAGCCTTTTCCAAATTTTAGTTGTGGGAAGATTTTAGCAACTCACACAAGTCAAGCATTCAACCTACACATGCAATTCTAAGAGTATAGTAGAAGAAAGTAAAACATTGCATATGACGATAAAGGGAAGGGTTTGGAGAAGGCAAACCCAATGATGACACGGAGATTTTTGGCATGGTTTCAATAGGTGGTGCTATCATATGTCCACGTTGATGGAGACTTCAACCCATGAAGGGTAACGGCTGCGCGAGTCCATGGAGGGCTCCACCCACGAAGGGTCCACGAAGAAGCAAATTTTTCTATCCCACCATGGTCATCGCCCACAAAGGACTTACCTCACTCAGGTAGATCTTCACGAAGTAGGCGATCTCCTTGCCCTTACAAACTTGTTGGTTCAACTCCACATCTTGACGGGGGCTCCCAAGCAACAGCTAACCAATCTAGGAGACACCACTCTCCAAAAGGTAATAGACGGTGTGTTGATGATGAACTCCTTGCTCTTGTGCTTCAAATGATAGTCTCCCCAACACTCAACTCTCTCTCTCTCTCTCTCACAGATTTGGATATGGTGTAAAGATGATTTGAGTGGAAAGCAACTTGGGAAAGGCTAGAAATCAATATTCTTGTGGTAGGATTGGTATATATTGATCTCAACACATGAGTAGGTAGTTCTCTCTCAGAAAATGTATGCTTGAAGTGTAGGCACGTTCTGATGGCTCTCTCACAAATGGAGATGGGGGTGGAGGGGTATATATAGCCTCCACACAAAATCCAACTGTTACACACATTTGACCCAACTTGGTCAAACCGAATACACTACAAAAAAAGACACATCCGTGACATTTTGGGCTAAACAAAAAAAATGTTCGCATGCGTATGACACTTCTATGATGATAATTGTGACAAAACCTGATATCATCATAGATGTGGTGGGCTCCTACTTCTATGAAAAAAATCATGACAGAAAATGGGCTTTTCGTCCTAGGCGGGCCGGAGACGCAGCTGCATGACATTCTTTGGGTCGTCCATGACGGAAAAAACCGTGGTAGAAGCGAGGGCAAGGAAAATTTCGGGGATTTCCCGGTTATGGTGGGTGGTCGGGGCTGAGCGATGCACGAAGGTTTGGGCGTATATATCATACACGTACGCGCGTGTGTTCGAGGCGTTGCACTCTAACTAAACCCAAGCGAGGCGTTGGGCTCTAATTGAACCCGAGCGATTGCACTAGCTACCTTACTGAACCCCGATCGATCCCTTGCTATTAATTGAACCTGATCGAGAGATTCTTTCGCTACTGTTGCTAACTTAAGCCGATCGTACCTGCCGCCTCTTGATGAACAATGAACATGGGGGTTGGTTGAACAAGTCGAGAAGTATGTGGTTGGGGTTGGATGAACAGTTCCCTTGGGGGTTGGATGAACAGGACTCCGTGGTAGTAGTAGGCCATTGCCGCTGGCTGAACAGGACCCCAATCGACGAGACTGGTGGAGGGTGGATGAACAAGACCCCGTGGAGGCTCCATGAATAGTAGTCGGTGGAGGGTTGAAGAACAGGACCCCGTGGAGGGCTGCTTGAACAGTAGCCGGTGGAGGCTGGATGAATAGGCCCCCGTGGATGAACAATAGCTGGTGGAGGCTAGAGGAGTTGACGGTGGATGAACAGTAGCATGTGGAGGCTGGAGGAAGTTGACGGTGGATGAACAGTAGCAGGTGGAGGCTGGAGCGAGGCAGTAGACGGTGGATGAACAGTAGCCCGTGGAGTCCCGTTTTGCAGTACGCCGGACCCCTCCCGATGAACAGGACCCCGTTTTGACCATAGGCACTCCAACACAAGTCCGTTTCCTCTGTTTTGCGGTACGCCACACCCCTCCCGATCAACAGGACCCCGTTCGACCGTAGGCACTCGAACACAAGTCCGTTTCCTCTGTTTTGCGGTACGCCAGACCCTTCCCGATGAACAGGACCCCATTTTGACTGTACATGGTCGAACATAAGGCTCGTTTCCTCCGTTTTGCAGTATGCTAGACCTCGTTTCGGCTATTCCGTCCAAGCCAGTTGGCTCCCGATGAACATGATGTATTCTGTTGCCTCCCGAGGAACACGACGCATTCCGTTGCCTCCCCACAAACACGATGCAGTTTCTCCGTACCGACCCAGCCAGTTGGCTTCCAGTGAACAGGACGCCGTTGTTGCCATCCATTGCCTCTCCATGTACATGAGCACTGGCCGTACAAATGCGCGAGTAGGCATTCGAGACCCCGCCTGTATGTACATACGTGGCCGTATGTTTTGGCATCCGGCTATATGTATGTGTACATGGTTTTGACTAGACTGCCTGAACTGCTACGTCACGGGCTCTACTACTACACATGTCGCTGCTTGCTCGTCCACGATTCATCGTTGCAGAGAGACAAATCGACTAGTATGTATGTACACATTAGCGGCCAGAATGACAACACTACGTACACTTCGACCAGGTGGGTCCCGGCTGTCAGGGAGAATAAGGAGGCACTTCCTTGCATGCGAAGTTATTGATAGTGGGTCCCAGCGGTTAGGGGGAGAATCATTTTTTTTCCTGTAATATGGACGCACTTCCTTGCGTGCGAAGATGTAGCTGGTAGGTCCCAGCTGTCAGGGGGAAAACGCTTTTTCGCAAAATACAGAGTCCCTTCCGGTGGGTCCCCGCTGTCAGGTGGAGGAATAATTATTTTACGCGTAATAAGGAGGCACTTCGTTGTTGTGGCCATGGACCCAGCTGTCAGCCTCTCCGTGTATAGTCCTCTTCCGATTTAAGTCGTTCCTTGACCACGTTGACCACACCGCGCCGAGAGGACCAAGGCGGTGGACAACGACGAGGCCTGGAAGGGGATGACGCGGAGCCGGGGAAGACGCAGCAGTAGATGCCCATGCGGAGAGGAGTACGAGGGTTGACTGGTTTGGCTGTGGTGTGAGGCTGCCGTCGCCGCAGAATAACTCGGGTTGCGGGTGAGTAGACAGTAGAGGGATGGCCTAGCCAGCGGTGGGAGTAGGGTGGGGTGGTGAGGCCTGTGCGACAGCACAACCGGCTACGGCAGGCAGGAGCAGGCGGTCTCGTCGGCGCTGGTTTGGGCCGCTGGTGCAAGAAGAGCAGCGATTGAAGAAGCAGCAGGACCGTTAGATTAAAATCCAACGATCATGGCTGCTAGAACTGTTTGTTGACTAAGTTGACAAAGCCATGCGTACGCGTCAACTTAGTAGGCCCACAGGTCAGCCTCCGAACCGATGCGCCCTAGATGTTAGTGGGAGAAAAAAAATCACGTAATAAGGAAGCAGTTGCCTGCATGCGTCCATGGACCATGGGGGTCCCTACCGTCAGCCTCTCCACATACATCCCTATTCTGATGGTTGTCTTTTGTTAAATGTTGAGCACGCTGCGTCTAGAGCACCAACGTAGTGGACGACGGTGAGGCCTAGGAATGGAACGACCCAAAGCTGGTGAAGACACTAAAGCGGATGCGCGCGCTGAGGAGTGTA
The DNA here is from genome assembly GCF_002162155.2 of Triticum dicoccoides. Taxonomy (NCBI): domain Eukaryota; kingdom Viridiplantae; phylum Streptophyta; class Magnoliopsida; order Poales; family Poaceae; genus Triticum; species Triticum dicoccoides. Next base: position 235,983,612 of record NC_041389.1, read on the forward strand.
TTACGGTTGACTGGTTCGGCTGCGGCATGAGGCTGCCATCACCAGAGAATAACAGGAGGTATGGGTGGGTAGAGGGATGGCCTGGCCAGCGGAGGGCGTAGGGTGGGCCGGTGAAGCCTGCGTGGCATCACAGCCATCCACAAGAGGAGGGAGCAGGCAGTCCCGCCGGCGCTGATTTAGGCGGCTGCAGCAGGAAGATCAGATATTGAAGAAGCACGTTGAACGTTGGATGGACATCCAACAGTAACTGCTGCTAGAATCGTGTGTTGACTGACAAAGCCTTGCGTAAACAAGTCAGCCTCAAAATATGTGGCGTGTACAACCCATTTGCTATTATTTTTATAATTTACTGCCCATTTGCTAATTCATATGGAATTTGTTGCAACCCATTTTCCATTTTTAGAATTGCTGCCCATTTCCTGGTCAGTGCCAGGGTTAAAATTTGAACTACAAAATATGTGAAATTGTAAAATTTCGCATACTTTTGCTGGGGAACAAAATATTCTTAATCCAAAATTTAGTAGCCATACTAAAACAAATTTAAAATAAAGTAGTAGTATGTCATGTTAAAATACAATGAAATATAAAATATCAGTGAAGAACAAAAAAAACTAATTGCCCATTTGCTATTTTTTTTGAATTTGCAACCCCTTTCATATTACTTTTAAGTTATACTGCCCATACTATTTGGCCAGGCCAGAATGCATCCCTCCTCGTCTTGAAGATTTGCATCCCAGTAAGTCAGAGAAAACAAATAGGCCTAGCTTGGGTATTCTTCAAAAAAGAAATAGTGGGCTACCTATTTTCCTAAAGAAAAACTGCTCGGCTGGTCATGTTGTTATACGGGACACAGAGACCGCACAACCCAGTTTATAGCCTGCTCCTCTGAACAAATCCTCAAAAAAAATTGTGCAATTCTGTCGTTAATTGACTATACATTGACAATGATGTGGGTCCCAGATATCAGCAGGGTGGATTAGAGTAAAAAATGAGGGGTGCATCTGAGTAGTAAAAGAGGCGCTTGCTTGTGTTCGGGAGTGGACCTGGTGGGTCCGTACTATCATACTCACAACTACAGTCCTCTCCCGATTCACTATGTTGACAGGGCCGGACGGCGGCGCCGCGGTGGGCGCACCAAGGCAGAGGACATTTAGAAGCCCTAGGATAAAGTGGTGGTGTCAATGTGTTGGGCTAGGTTGGGCATTCTTATCGAATAGTAATAATGGACCGAAACTATGTACGACGTTGACTATGATTTGCATGGGTCCGCTGGTTGCAGGAACAAAATGGTGGGAGAAAAAAGAATGGTCGCTATCTTTGCCTAAGAATAATATCAACTGAATGTAATGACACTCTCATAGGAAATAATATCCTCCTGTTAAAATTTGGCTTTTCACATTGTGAATTTAAAGAACTGGTGCATGAGCATTTAGCTTTACTTATTTATTTATTTGCTTATTTATGTTTAGGGGACCATGAGCATGTACTTGGGTCGGATTCATGTGAGAGCCCCCTTCTAGTTAATTATGGGCTCCTCTATTGGGCCTTCATAAGTGGGCTGCATGTTATCGACAAGTGGTAAATGTGTTCCGTACCAAAAATAGTATGCTCTACGTATGGGTAAACCTGTGAATAGTTTGAGATCCAAACTAAAACCAGTCCAGTCTATAGGAATACACGCCACACATCCAAACCAAACCAACCCAGATATTTTCAGCTAGAATCTAGACCAAACCGAACTATACATGCTCTTCATCCAACCCAGTGCAAACCGCTTCCAACGTTTGGATTGAACCCACAGGCTCAAATCGTGGACAATGCCATATGAGAACGCACGTCATGAATTAGATCAGACATGGCGAGGACGGGCTCCGGTCGGCCGCAGCGACTGTTCGATTTAAAACATTGAAGCTTGGATCTTCGAGAGAGCAAACATGAACGAGTGCAAAGCTAGCCCAAGGAAGCTAGCACACAAGCAAGTCGATCGATTCTGTAGCCACACTGTACGTCTTGCCGTGTATATAATACATATGTACGTGAATCATCTTGCAGCATGTGTGGGCAGCAGCAGCAAAGTTCGATGGCATCTCAAAAGTTTGGCAAAGGGGGAAGCAGCGGCTCAGACTAGTCGATTGATTTGGTCTCAAACCATAGTTTGCACTTATTTTGAACTGAGAAAACTGAACCCAACCCAAACCTATCCAGTCCATTCTTAGGCACAACCCAAACCATACCGAATTGGTTTCCATCTCAGACTAGTAGAGACCAAACCTATAGAAACCAAATCAAAAAGCAATCCAAAAGCTAAGTTTTAGTCCAAACTATTGCTAGGCTTACGTACGGGGCACTAAAGGATCGGACCGTGCAACAACTTCCAAAACATTGTGTTTTTCATTCTAACAACACATTTATTCAACCAACAAACAAAATATACTACTGATTATACATTGAAAATAGCAACAACAACAACCAGGGCTAGGGGTGCAACAGAGGCAGTAAGCAGGCCAGAAGAGTAAAGACACGGCTCTCTCTTCCAAACCAAACATCAACCATCATTACAAAAGGGCTACCAAAAAAGAACAAGTGTATGCATCAAACTAAATAAAGATCCTACTACACCAAGTGTACGCATCTAACTAATTGGCTCAGTTAGACGCTACGATTTATTAAGCTGTGGAGATTGGTTGACGGCTTGAACCAGATGGGTGCCTGATGGGGGAAACTCTAGCCAGCAGGTTGAAGTCTGATACTTACGACCCTCTCTCCTACTTTGGGCTGCAGAGCATGGCGGCACATATCAAGGTATGGTGCACGGAGAGACGCATGGTACGCTGTGTACACACAGTATTGCCTGATGAACGAAATCGTGCTGCCATCATGATCCTTGTCGTCGGTTATCTCCTTGTTAATTGAATAATTCAGTCCAAGAAACAAAGAGTGTGTACCAAGGCTACTTACCAGCCTCCAGTCAAAAATTCCTGAAGGCCCAGAGAAGCTGGGATCCTGCTCAAAGACCTTGCAGTGACTGTGACTGTATTCCGTGAAACAACACGTCCGGTACGTGCGAATGATCATCAATCGTCGCCGTCTGATCGAGCCTGGAACCACCTGCAACTGCCATGCCGCTTTTCTTTGAAAGGTTCTGGTATTAGGAAGGGTAGGGACACCAGGCGGCCTACAACATCATATCGAGTTGGAGTCAAATAAAAAAGGGCTCGTACTATAGTCAATCTTAAGAACAGCATGTTATGAGCATGAATATTTTCAGTAAATGTTGACAGTGATATAAGCAAGCCATCATGATATCATAGGAAAGTAACATACTGCTGTAACAGCCATTTGTAGCGATGAGTAGAGTAGGCCAGCAATACGTCTAGCCATAGAAGGAGTCCACGACGTAAATGAAGCCCTTGTGTTCAATGGCATCAGAGAACCATGGAGGATGTATGATCCTGTGATGGACGTGCAGATTTATCCACTTACCGCAGTGACCTATCAGATAGGCAAGACCGTGGTTGAAGAACGCAATTAGCCTAAAGTCTTTATAATTCGTAGATCTTGTGGGCACTTGGCAAATTACAACCTTGAGCAAATCAAATTTGGTATCATGTTGGCTACTGTAAGATTCCGAGTACTCTAGGTCGCGGTGCCAAAGCAGTGCAGTGTTAATCGAAGGAAGGGGATCAATCATTGGGTGTAGATCTCCATGAGCATCCATCTGCCCTGACCTTCGACAAGCACCATCCAAGTCGTGTTCATGCCAACCCAGTACATACTGTTAATGTAGTTGAGGTGACGGGGATCGGATTGCAATCGAGGGAATTGATGCTCGCCACCCTACGATCGTTATGCTGCGTGACATGGCGTTTCTCAAGCTCAAGAGGCATCAGCAAGCAAGGAGTTGGCTTAAAAAGCTCCAGCCTGAGGGCTTTGAGTAAACGGTACGGCCCCGACGAGCCCGCTCGAGCGGCATGGTACTGAGATTGTCCACACGCGAAACAATGAGCTTCATTACCTCTGTGGGGAGCGAATTCCATCCACTCTTTCGGCGGACGCTGCTCGATTCTACCATTGTTAGTGCTTGGGTTTCGGAAGAGGGGGGAGGCGCCTTAGCGGGGATGGAAGATTGGATGATTATGTGCGGACGAGGATGGAGAACCGAATATGTGTTGTGGGAACTGGACAGGTGATGATGACAATAGCATGCCGCTTGACTTACGAGACACATCCCAGCAGCGTAGGGTCATATCGATGCCAGACACCTTGCTTGAGTGATCACAGTACTAGTACTCCCTAAAGTACCTACTACTATGCCCTAGTTTGCATATAGTGGAGTAGGACTCTGCTCTACTACTAGCACTGTAGGAGTATTATATTCTAAAATAGTTACAAACTTCAATTCCTGAGCATGGAACGACTACGAACTGTCATCAGTGCTAACTCCAATCCCCAACAAACATTCACTAGGAGACATGGCAGTTGCAAACGCCCGCGACGCAGTTACAGTACGTGTGTAACGGTGGCGGTTTTTTCAAATACTCTGGCTTAAAAATAGGCCACCGTCAGATGGAAATCTAACGGTTATGTGGGATTCCCCAGGAATGGGCTCGTGGCGCACAATCGCTAGATATCATTACTAAAAAAAATTTAAAACACCCAGGGCTATAACTTGCACTGGCTGACCACTAACAATGATACTAACATAGTTGTAAAATGGTCAAAGAACATGTCTACGTGGTGTTTGGAATTATATGCAAACTAGCGAGATGCCCGTGCATTGCACGAAACATCAAGATGCATTCTTTTACAAAACACCTATTGTGATTGACCCATGCAGGAGTAATGCCATGTGTAAAAACTAATGATATCTCGAGAATTTCATTGGAAAAATGGTATCTCGAGAATTTCATGAAAAAATGATATCTCGAGAAAGATGAGACATAAGGTGAGGAGGAGTGGGGCGTGGTGGTGACTGGTGGTCGGACTGGGCGGAGGCATGGGGATGGATGGCGCCGGCAGCGGCCATCATGCCAGATTGTTCTAGAGACTTCCTTTTTTAATTGCTTAGCAATGAGGTTGTGGGAGATAAGGATGAACGAGGCAAGGCCTTATTTGCAAATGTGGAGAGGGGTGTGGGTATCTTTTTGCAAAATTGCCATAATTTCCTTCCTATCCATCAGATATAGATCGGACGGCCTATATTGCAAAATGGCAGGCACACCATCATCACCAACTCTGTTTTTTATCTAGGGACTAGGGATAGGGACTAGGGAGTACTAGTAAGGACACCATCTACTGCTTTGTGTGCTACTGCGCTCCATTCGGTGGGCGCGACATCCCCTACATCCACTCCCTCCTGCTCTCCATTCGACAGGCGCAACGTCCCCTACAGCCACTCCCATTTTAGGACGGCCAGGTCGATGCCTGCAAGGTGCCTAGCATCTACAAGAGTTTCGGCTGCGAGAGGTATGTCGACCAGCACTCGCTGGCGGAGCATAGTTCCAGATGCGTGCACGCGCCCTGCTACTGCTAAGAGTACACACTGCCATTTGAGGACTCGCCAGCGAGCCTCGTGCATCACCTCACGGCACCATCCGTCAATCACTACTGGCCCGCGAGGGTGAACATCAAGTACGAGACGTGCTACCCGTTCGCCATGTCGGAGTCGCTGGAGGATCACCGCTGCCTGCTAGTCGCGGAGGAGGACGACAGCATCTTCCTCTTGGTCGTGGGTACCGGCAAGGCCCGCATAGGCCGCCGCCCCATCTCTGTAGTGTGCGCCAGGGGAAACGCCACTGACGCTGACACGAGGCTGGTGTACGGGTGCGTGCTCACTATTACTGCCCCTCCCAAGTACGAGGGCACCCACGTCGCCTCCATCATGTTGACTGGGACTGTGCCGAGCTGCTCCGTTCCCGGCAATGTGGACATGGAAGACGTCTGGTATGATTTTCACCCCAAGATGATGCACGGGGACTCCAAGGAGGTTCACTTGGTCATGTGCATTACCAAGTCAACTGTTCATCATTAGTCTTTGCTCAATGTAATCCGCTGCCTAAGCATGTGGAGACTTCTTATTTATATAGTATAGAACCTTCCATGCATGATCTTGCTCTATTAGAGTATCGCGCTTGAATAAAAGTGTATCCATTTATGGTTTAGTCTAGAATCTTCCATGTATTCTTTTGCTCCACTAGAGTTCTCGCTTGCCATTTATGAGATTAATTGAGAATTTTTACTACAGTAGTGGTGAAAGACTTACGATGAACCATTTCTTACATCTCCTCTGCTCCCTTCCAAGTCATCTTGATTTACTCCCTCCGTCTAGGTGTATAAGAGCATGGTTAATAGTATAGACAACTGCTGACTATAAGAAAGTGACATGTCATCTATAGCCAACTTATAGCCAACATGTATAACAATTAGCTACTCCCTCCATCTCAGTTCACAAGGCTTGCACGTATATCTAGGGTGTCAATTTAACTTATATATAATAAATTGTTTAACATAAAAATTATATCATTAGAAAATAGAATATCTAAAGTTTCTAATGGTATATTTTTGCAATGTATGCCTCTTAAAGTTGGTCAAATTAACGACCTAGGTACACGTGCAAGACTTGTATACTGAGATGGACGGAGTATAAGTATGTGCTACTTTATTAATACATGACCCACTTTCCACTCTCACATAGTGCCTAGGAGCACGTGCTGCAGCTGGCTCTTGCATGAGAGCCCGCTTACATTCTCTCTCCTATCCTCTCTCCAACTAAGCATTAGAAATATTACTTTACTTCTTACAGCCTACTGATTGTACCTTATTTTACTCATTCTAAGTCATCTTACAAAAACCAAATAATCCCAAAACACTTAGGCGCAGTGCATTAACTCCCACCTCGTTTCTTGTTTCTTCACATATCAACCAATAAGATGTGGGGCGTGCATGTTTTCAATGACTCAAGACTACCAAACACGACATGAAGTGGTTAGTTCATTGCATGCAATGTTATTAATTAGCAAATAAACATTAATTTCTGTCATTTTCCCCTCCTTCTTGGTCACGGTGCACAACCTAAGATGACTTATTCACCTAGACGGAGGGAGTACATTCATGGTGGTCTAGAAAAATAAACAAAATTGTTACTCAAAAATTAATTCTTAAAGATCATTTCTTGCAAAGCACAATAAGTGTTATTTCTTCACAAGTTTTGGATGCAGGTCGAACAGTTGAATGCTTTTGTTTGCAAAAGATACTTTTTTATCTATTTAGCCTACATTTTCTATTAAACCGGATGTTTGTGAGCTCTAGATAAGAAATAATATCCTAAGAAATCTATTGATACTCATTACACATGATATGACCCCCACATACACTTTCAAAATAAACAACTCCCCGATCAATGCATTTCACTGTTCCGTGCAATGCACGGGCACCTTACCATATATAGTACGACCATAAATTTAACTAACATTATATATAGTACAATAAATGCTCATGCATGTCACAAAAAATTATATCATTGAAAACTATGTTCAAATACGAATCCAACGATATAGTTTTGTTGACATGCACTAACATTTTGTTAGTTAAATCTTCAGTCAAATTATATGGGGGACTAATACACCACGACTGAGGTATTCCTAGTGTAGAGGGCGGCGCTGCAAGGGAGTCTCACCCCGCTCGTGGCGCACCAGTAAAGCCGGTATATCACAAAACCCCACAACTCCTAGTAATAAGTGGCCTGGTAAAATAAATGGACAAGGAACCATCACATCCCTTTGTGTTTTTTGCATTTCATCTCTCTACATTTACTTTTTCCAGTTCATCTCGCACACTCGATCCGTAGATACTACTCCTAGTATCCCTAGCAACTACTCCTAGGGAAGTGTTTTTGGCGGCTTAAAAAATAAGCCGTCTCTTCCCCAGCTTTTCCCATAAGACTAGTCACAGTGGAGAGTAACATAAGGCGCCTCACTCATTCATTTGGGCTTCTAAACTACCATCTCTGTCCTGGTTTATTAGTCACCATTGTAATTTGTGCTAAATTTTGACCAAATATTTAACTGATAAAATATTAGTGCATGTCAACAAAAGTTATATATTTTTTTGTGACATGCATAAACATTTCATTAGTTAAATTTATGGTCAAAATTTAACACAGATTATAATGGGGACCAATAAACTAGGACGGAGGTAGTAGTTATGGGATTACTAATCTAGAAGCCTAAAAGAACTGACCCCTGGTACTCCTAGTAGTAGTACTCAAGTTGGAATTCCAATTGCAAGGCACAACTTGTTAGGCAAAAAATCGATACAGGGTGTACGAAGCGGTTTGGGAATTTGCATGCCTTCCAACCAGTGGATACTCCGTACAAAGTACGATAGAGAAATAACCACAAAGAAGGAAGCTAAAAGTAAACAATCAAACGAGCATTTTTGCATTTCTTTTGCACTGAATCGTTTCACAAGCTTGACTAGTGCTATTTTTCTACTTTTACAAAAACAGCATCGTAATGTTAAAACGTGCATTTGCACATACATAAGTAATAGTAGTAGCACAGTCTGCAAGCATATATAGAGAGAGACGTGTAGTGTGATATAGTTAAGTTTGAGCTATATGCACCTACTTACAAAATGTGTATGGATACACAAGGTTTCCAGACTTTTCCTTTTACACACTCAATTAAGGACCTAATAATTCTCGAATGTTCGGGATTTATCATTTGCGTACCAAAACTAATGAGATCGCCTTACGAAACTAAATTATTCCTAATAAAAGCCACGGCACTCGGAGGAGCGCTTGCGGCGCGCCATGAGTGCCCTGGTGCGCGGCTGTTTCCTAACATGCCGACACAACGCCTCTTCCTTAGCCTGGCAACTTGCGAGGTGCTGTTTGGCGGCTTGTCGGCGGGCGAGCGTAATCTCACCGGTGTGGTGATCTGGCGCCAACTGGTACTCCTCCTTGCTGGAAACGTGCACCTGGTCCACGTACCGCCAAGTGTAGATGAGGTGCTTGGGCCCGACTTCACTCAGGGCTTTCGCACGGGCGTCCTCCACCACTCTCACGGCCCTCACACGCGCCTTCTGCCAAAGAGCCAATTGCCTGACTCTCTCAGACGCGACATAGGCCTGCCAGGAAGCATGCCGCGCAACGCGCTTCTCTTCCTCGGCCTTCGTCTCCGCCTCTATTTTGGCGTGCTCTGCAGGAGGCAAAGCCTCCCACAAGGCGACCTCTATTTATTTTCAAAGCTCCTCAAGGCCGGGGGGGCTCAGTGGGCAGCGTGACATTCTCCTCGTAGCGGGGAGCCGACGCGTCCTCCGACGTGCGTGCTGGTGAGACTGGGAACGCCGATGCATTCACCTCGACGCGTCACAGCGAGGAGCGGAACACCGACGAGTCCTCCTCGACTAGTGGCGGCAAGGAACGGAACGACAAAGCATGGCCCTTCGCACGGTGTAGCGAGGGGCGCCTATGGCTTGGGAGGGGTGATGCCATGGTGGTCAACATGAGAAGGAAGGGGAGGATATAGCGATGAACGTGAGCGTTGTTCCGAATACCATGGGAGGCACAGTATTTATAGCGAGCAATGGCACACCTACATAAGAAATGTTGAGTGATTAACTAATGCGGAGCATCCCACCATCATCCCCATGGACGCATCTACATATCCCATGACACCACTTGGACCAATGACAAGAGCTTGAGCAAAGGCTCTCGAAGATAAGTGAACTCGATCCTCTTCGAACTACCACTTTCTACACATGAGACATGGCTACTACCTCAAGCGGAAACACCATGTGTGATCAGGTACTTGGAGGAAGGCCACGGAATAGCTACATCCAATGGACAAGACGGCAAGGACACCGAGTACGAAGGACAAGAAGAAGAGCTACCGAAGAAGCTCCAGCGAGCGGATGTCCGCCCAGGACCGGACATCCGGCGCCTGACGCTCCAGCCAGCAGATGTCTGACCAGGACCGGACGTCCGGCGCTTGAAGGCCCAGCCGACCCAAGTCCCAACCGGAGAGAGCTATAGGGAGCAAACGTCCGGCCCCCTCCGGACGACCGGCAACACTACCCAGCGAGCGGACGTCCGACCCCCACCAGATGACCGCCAATTACACCCCCGAGCCAATTCTGCGGACGACCAGCGACCGGACGACCGACCACCTCTAGACATCCGGTACCACATTTACAAAACGTAATTAGCGGAAGTCCGAGCCCTAAAGGACATCCGAACGTCCGCGAGCGACTGGACAACCGGTAGAGACCGGACGTCCGCTGCCTGTGTGTGCGCAGCTTCGGGCCTGAGGCCCATGTACCCTTTCATTCCGCCCCCTTTTGCACTTAGACTATAAATAGACCTCCTCCTCCTAGTTAGGGTTAGCATTGGTTTAGCTCATATTTGAGATAGAGCTTTGCTCATCCACTTGATTACTTCTCCTCGAAGCTCACGACCTCTTCGGAGAAGATCCCTCAAGCGGATTCAAGACCCCATCACGGGAACGCCCTTCAAGACCTCCTCATGGAGAAGACCTTTTGTATCGTCCTTTGTTGACCTTGAATCGTGTATCACTCTTTGTGTTTCGAGGATCTAGCATATGTGTGACTGGATCTTATTGGTTGAGTGATTTATCTTGTGTTTCCTCTTGTGTTCCCCTCATTTTTTTCCTCATGTTCTTCGTGTTCTTCGTAGGATCCCCTCCAATCGTGAAAGATCGGGCATCTTGGGTTCTACACTACATCATCTTGGTATCATGAGCCATGTTGATCACGTATTTGGAGCCCCTACCCCTTGTTTTCTAGCTTGATTTTGTTGTGTTCTTCCCCAATTTCGAAAATCCCCACCAAAAATAGCCCCACATTTTTTTGTGATTTTTTGGATTTGATCCATGGATTTGCTTTGACACGAGTGGATCTAGCTTTCCCCCATCATCTCCACCATTCCCATCCACAAAATCGCTCGGATTTGACCAAATTTGCCACCTCCACCTCGAACCCTAGCTGTTCATCCCGTGCCCGAAATCGCCCAGGCACTGGACATCCGCTAGCCATCGGACGTCCGACGACAGGACGACCGCTCCCCGACCGGATGTCCGCTGTTCCCTGATGAAATTGAATTTTTTTCGCCCGAAAATGTTCAGCCACTGCCACCACTCCCGCATACGCACTTCAACTCCCATTCCACCACCGCATATGCACTCTGATAGCACTACCGCTTTACGCAAGCACCACCTTCGCTTAACCGCTACCACCTCTGACAAATTTGACCCGTTTTGGTCTTTGGGAATTTGAGTTGTGGTTCACGTGTCCTATTGTGTTTCGGTTATAGGTACGGTTCGACATCAACATCACCACCGCTCATCTTCGCCAAGGACTCATCATCGCCAACAACCGTCCTTACTTACAAACGACTACCTCGGCGGTAACGTCGACGACATCTTTGTCTATTCCTCGCCATTGCATTGACAACCACCATAGCCAATTTTGCATTGCTTATCCATCGAGACTAGCCTTTGAGTATTGCCGGTAACTTGCCTTCTGCACATTAGTGATCATACTTCCCATAGCATACATATCATATCATTGTGGTGCATATCTTGGTATCATATTTTGTGTCACAAAGTACTCATCGCATATACACAATTGCTATCTTGGTTCGTGAAGTTTTGCATGAGAAAAGAGCTCAAAAGAGAAAGAGCCAAACAAGCCTTTAAGCAAGAGAGAAATATAAGCAAAGAGCTTATAAGCAATAACCATAGCACCATACTACATTAAGATTTTCATACTCGATCATCTTGGATCATACCACCGGAATACCATACATATAGCATACTTGGGATAGAAGTCGTTGCATTTTTGCCTAGTAGGTTGTGTTGGAAATATGCTGTAAGGCAATAATAAATTGGTTATTATTATCTTTCGTTATTCATGATAATTGTCTATTATTCATGCTATAGTTGTATTAACCGGAAACCGTAATACATGTGTGAAATACATAGACCACAACATGTCCCTAGTGAGCCTCTAGTTGACTAGCTCGTTGATCAATAGATGGTTGCGGTTTCCTGACCACGGACATTGGATGTCGTTGATAACGGGATCACATCATTAGGAGAATGATGTGATGGACAAGACCCAATCCTAAGCACAGTACAAGATCGTGTAGTTCGTTTGCTAGAGCTTTTCTAATGTCAAGTGTCTTTCCTTAGACCATGAGATTGTGCAACTCCCGGATATCGTAGGAATGTTTTGGGTGTATCAAACGTCACAACGTAACTGGGTGACTATAAAGGTGCACTATAGGTATCTCCAAAAGTGTCTGTTGGGTTGGCATGAATTGAGACTAGGATTTGCCACTCCGTATGACGGAGAGGTATCTCTGGGCCCACTCGGTAATGCATCATCATAATGAGCTCAATGTGACTAAGGAGTTAGCCACAGGATCATGCGTACCGAACGAGTAAAGACACTTGCCGGTAACGAGATTGAACAAGGTACGGGGATATCGACGATCAAATCTCGGGCAAGTAACATACCGATGGACAAAGGGAATTGTATATAAGATTGATTGAATCCCCGACATCGTGGTTCATCCAATGAGATCATCGTGGAACATGTGGGAGCCAATATGGGTATCCAGATCCCGCTATTGGTTATTGGCCAGAGAGGTATCTTGGTCATGTCTGCATGGTTCCCGAACCCGTAGGGTCTACACACTTACGGTTCGGTGATGCTAGAGTCATAATGGGAATACTATGTGGTTACCGAAGGTTGTTCGGAGTACCGGATGAGATCCCGGACATGACGAGGAACTCCGGAATGGTCGTGAGGTGAAGATCGATATATTGGACGACGGGTATTGGAGTCCGAAAGTGTTCCAGAGGTACCGGGCTATGGCCAGCATGACGAAAAGGTGTGTTCGGGGGCCCCGACAAGTGTTGTAGGGCCTCATGGGCCAAGGGAAGGGGGCAAACCAGCCCACTAAGGGGTTGTGCGCGCCCACACCCTTTTCCATGTTGCTTGGGGAGGTGGGGGGCCTCCACCTGGCTTGGGAGGCAAGCCTCCACCTGCTTTGCTTGGGGGGCAAGTCTCCCTAGGGTTTCCCTAGGGAGATCCAATCTGCCCTAGCCGCCGCCCCCCTAGGGGAAACCCTAGGGTGCCTCCTCCTCCCCCCTTCCCCCTATATATAGTGAGGGAGAGAGAGGGCAGCTACATCCCAGACACGCCCGGGTGCTGCCCTTCCTCTCCTTCCTACACACCTTCCTCCTCCGAAGTGCTTAGCGAAGCTCTGCCCGAGAACCACGAGCTCCATCGCCACCATGCCGTCATGGTGCCGGAGTTCTCCCTCAACTTATCCTCCCCCCTTGCTGGATCAAGAAGGAGGAGACTGAGAGAGTCCTGGATTAGGGGGTATCCGGACAGCCAGACTGTGTACAACGTCCGGACTATTGAAGTGTGAAGGAACAAGACTCAAGACTTCGGCCCGTGTCCGGATGGGACTCTCCTTTGCGTGGGAGGCAAGCTTGGCGATCCGGATATTATATTTCCTTCCTTGTAACCGACTCCATGTAAACCCTAGCCCTCTCCGGTGTCTATATAAACCAGAGAGGTTGGTCCTTAGAAGGCCGATCACAATTACATTCATACCATCATAGGCTAGCTCTTAGGGTTTAGCCTCTACGATCTCGTGGTAGATCTACTCTTGTACTACCCATATCATCAATATTAATCAAGCAGGAAGTAGGGTTTTACCTCCATCGAGAGGGCCCGAACCTGGGTAAACATCTGTGTCCCTTGCTTCCTGTTACCATCAGCCTTGACGCACAGATCGGGACCCACTACCCGAGATCCGCCGGTTTTGACACCGACATTGGTGCTTTCATTGAGAGTTCCTCTGTGTCGTCGCTGTCAGGCTTGATGGCTCCTTCAATCATCACCAACAACACTGTCCAGGGCGAGACTTTCCTCCCCGGACAGATCTTCGTGTTCGGCGGCTTCGCACTGCGGGCCAATTCACTTGGCCACCTGGAGCAGATCGATAGCTATGCCCCCGGCCACCAGGTATCGTTTGGGAACCTGAACTACATGGCGGATATTCGTGGGGACTTGATCTTCGACGGATTCGGGCCGACGCCAGAAGCGTCGAACAGTCACGATGAGCACGGCTTGGACCTGCTATCCGACATTGCGCGGGATATCACCCCGGCAGAAGCCTCGGATCTGAATCTGGGGCAGGTTGCGTTGCCTAAGGATGGAGGGCTGGACCCCGCCCCGCAGGCCATACCCTCATCGGTGATGGAGCCAAACACAGGTCTCACCTCTAAGGGAGCCTGTGACTCCGGACCCCCGGATTCATATCCGGATGTAGGTTCCAGTCCGCGCGCCCCCGAGCCCGCCGATCCTGGTTGGGCTCCCGTGATGGAGTTCACCGCGGCGGACGTCTTTCAGCACTCGCCCTTTGGCGACATGCTGGACTTATTGAAGTCTCTCTCCTTGTCAGGAGACTCCGGGCCGAACTATGTCCGGCTCGAGTGGGAAGCGGACAACGACGGAATTCGTTGCCCACCCACCACCCACTTCATTGTCACGATCGATGATCTAACCGACGTGCTTGACTTCGACTCCAAAGACATCGACGGTATGGACGACGATGTAGGAGAATTACAGGAGCCACCGCTCACCGGGCGGTGGACGGCCACCTCCTCATACGATATATACATGGTGGACACTCCGAAGGAAACAAATGGCGATGAGGCAACGAAGGATAACCCCTCGGAAAGAAAAACAAAGCATGGGCGTCGTCGACGCCGCTCCAAGCCCCGCCACAGCAATACCGGCCCCGGAGACGAAAATAATCCGGATGGCGCCGAATCATTGATGGATTCCACCTCACGCGAGTCCTTATGGATGGCGGCAGCAGCCTGAACCTGCTTTATCAGGACACAGTGCGCAAGATGGGCATTGACCCTTCAAGGATCAAGCCCACCAAAACTACCTTTAAAGGTGTAATTCTTGGGGTAGAGGCCCGCTGTACGGGCTCTATAACACTGGAAGTGGTCTTCGGATCCCCGGATAACTTCTGAAGCGAAGAGTTAATTTTCGACATCGTCCCTTTCCGCAGTGGCTACCACGCACTGCTCGGACGAACCGCATTTGCTAGATTCAATGCGGTACCACATTATGCATACCTCAAGCTCAAGATGCCAGGACCGCGCGGGGTCATCACTGTCAACGGAAATATGGACCGCTCCCTTCGAACAGAAGAGCATACGGCAGCCCTCGCGGCAGAAGTACAATGCGGCCTACTCCGACAAACCAATCCGGCGACAACCTCGAGCACAGTCAAGCGAGTCCGGAGTACCCCGCAACAGGATCAGCAGAAACGCCAAGAGCGTGATTAGCAGTCCGGCCTCCGCTCAAGCCCCTTCAAAGCAGCATCCGTGCCATGCATACACAGTTACGCACTCAAGATACCATGGGCATAGGTGGAGGCGTACCAACGACTCAGACGATAGTACGGGTAACCGCCAAATACCTTCATACTCTTTCCCTCTTACATTTCAGGACACCGCGTTAGTGTAGCATCCTCAGAAGACCCGAATTGCCGGACTCATATGGGAGAGACATCCAAGGAGGCAACAGACGTTGTGCGCAGAAGGAAATACCCATGTGGAATCTATTTACGATCATTATACCTACTTCATCTATCTGTACACAGCCTGCCCCTGGATAGGACATGTCAAATAGTCCTATTTTTATCTCTGCTTAATGCATCCATTGTAAACATACGCTTAAACATATTTTTCGTCAATGGGAGATTATATATAGCATCAGCTTATTATCCTTATTTGAGTATTTTTCTCTTATAAATGTTTATTTGGTATTGCATCCGTACACCTTGGTACGACCAGTTTGCCAGGGGCTTCTCATGGCGCCCCGTAATATGGCAAATAAAGTTCGAACACTTTAAACAGTGCGGCACCCCGAACTTATAGCATTATATGCATCAGCTCTGAATCATGTCTTGGGTCTACAGTTGGGATAGCCCGGCTCCCTTGTTTTGGTGCCTTACGTTCCGTTATATCGGCTAAGGAAGTGTAGGGAGAACTATTGCGATTGTGTCTCGGTTCTTCCGGACAAGCACCTCAGTAGAGAAAGCCGAAAACTGACCGGCATGATGTGGCAAGAGCTGGTCGCTGTTCGAGAGGTCTTAAAATCCTTAAAGATTTTCCGCTTTAGGCGATATATCGGCTTCGTCCGATCTAGGCGTGTATAGCGCCCCGATTCGGTCTTCCGGATTCTAGGGGCTTTGCCGAAATTTAAAATTGTAGACTTCTATGGCTAAGTGAAAGTTATCAAGACGCATAGTCCGATTGCCTTGTTCGCTGCGTCGGACACCTCCTTAAATGACCAAACATTTGGATAAAGAGTGTCCGGGTTTTCCACGAACACCCCAGTACTAGTTACGCGGGGAGGAAGCCAACGACTGGCCTACTTTCAGAATTTTATAAACAGCCGCACACAAGGTAATATTTTAAATAACAAAAGTGCTACATAGCGCAAGTAACTTCGTCCTTAAAAATACAAACATGACAGAAGTGAATTCATTCAAAAACGGTGTCCTTGGTACATTCATCAGCGACGAGACAAGCACCCTTCATAACGCCATCATAGTACAGCTCGGGATGGCGATGCGCCTTGCCCTCCGGTGGCCCGCCCTTGACCAGCTTCTCCGCATCCAGCTTGCCCCAATGCACCTTGACGCGGGCAAAGGCCCGGCGGGCACTCTCGATGCACACGGATCGCTTGATCACCTCAAGCCGCGGGCAGGCATCCACCATCCGCTTGATCAGGCTGAAGTAGCTACTGGGCATGAGCTCACTAGGCCACATCCGGACTATGAAACCTTTCATAGCCAATTCGGCCGCCCTGTGGAGTTCGACCAACTGCTTCAGTTGGTCACTCAGAGGCATCGGTGTTCGGCCCCAACATACTGGGACCAGAACAACTTCTCCATTGAGTTCCCCTCCTGGGCACGGTAGAACTCTGCAGCATCTGATACGCTGCATGGAAGATCTGCGAACGCCCCTAGAGAGCTCCGAATTCGAGTAAGTAAGAGAAACGCCTCCTCCACATGTTTGCTTTGCATAAAGAACTTCTTACCCGCTGCTATCTTCTTGGCCTCCTGGATCTCCTGCTGTGCTTTCTCGGCTTCGGCCTTGGCGTCCCTCAAATTCACAAGGGCCTTCGCAAGCTCGGCCTCTTTCGCCTTCAGATCATGCTCCACGGACTCGCATTTCTTGCCGAGGTCCCGGAGCTCTTGTTGTACCTCACCTACCCTGGCACTTTGCTTTTCGCGCTCCTTACACTCCGAGGTTGCCTTTTCTTCGGCCTCGGATAGTGCCTTCTTCAGGGACGCCACTTCGGTGGTGGACCCTGTTACACAGTCACGACACTTAGGCGTTAGACTCGTCAATTCTTAGTATCCTCACATGCATAAGAGAGGGAATCACTTACCCTTGTTCTGTTCGAGCTGCCTCTTCTTGAGGTCGAGCTCTCCCTGCGCCTGCTCCAGGTCCCGTTTCAGTTCGGCAACCTCGGCAGTACGGGCAGCAGCAGCAAGCAGCACATCCTGCTTATTCACAACAATACTTATCATTAAACTCCTGCAGATTATCATTGACCCTCCATTTGGCTTTTCCTTCCGAACACCAAACAGAGTATCAGGGGCTACTACCTATCGGGTGGTAATTTTGCACATATTTATTACTTACCTCAAAGCCTGTCAGGAGGCTGGTGCAAGCTTCGGTTAGTCCGCTTTTGGCACACAAAACCTTTCGAATCACCGTACTCATGAGAGTATGTTGCTCTTCATCTACGGAAGCGCCGCGAAGCGCTTCCAGTAGACAGTCCGGCGCCTCAAGCGCGACGGAAGTCCTCGATACAGACGGCTCGCCCTCCCTAACGAGGGGTCGCCTGCCTGAGTTCGGAACCATCGAAGGTTCCGGAATTGTGTGTGGCTGAGAGCCCGGCTGGCCGTGGCTCTCGTCGACACGATCAGCGGGGATCTTGAACCCCGCATGTCCAACGTCTGGGACCCTGCCTCGGGGTGTCTCCAGAGTCACCTCCCCCCGCTCTGGGAGCCTTTGGGACAACACCTCTGTGTCGTCTGCGGGTGGAGGAGTAGTGGCCGTCGGAAGCGAATTCATCTCCGAATTGCTCAGGGACCCGGAGGAGAATACCTCAGGGTGATCCCTGGCCGGACTACACATATGTTCGGCATTATAAATACAAAAACTGTGAAGTGAAGTCATGATAGAATGCGGACACTTACGATCGCGCTAGGGGCTTCCCCCTGGGCAGCCACCCCTCCTCGCTGAGAGCGGCCATGGCGGAGTAGTCCGAAAGGGGCCCCTTCCCCTTCTTGGACGCCCCGGCCTCCCCTCCTGGGGCGGCTTTTCTCTTCTTCTCGCCCCCCAGTGGGGGGAGGTAGGATCTCTTCCTGATTCCCCCTGCCTCCGCGGGAGGAATCCGTCTCGTCGTCATCGGACGACAGGGGAATGACGGCCCTGCGCTGAGGACCTTTTCCGGCCCCCCGGTCTGCTTCGCCGGGCCCCTCATCCTCTTCGGATGGGGCGTCTTCTTCTTCTTCCTCCTCCCCTTCGTGGGAGGAGTCCGCCTCATCGTCTTCGGACGAGGCTTCTGGCACAACCTTACGCCGGAGACCCTTTCGGATCCCCGGGGCCTTCTTCTCGGCCTTCTTCTCCGGCACCTTGTATGGTGCCGGGATGAGCATCTCCGTCAGGAGAGCATCCGCTGGGCCTTCTGGCAACGGAGCCGGATAGCAGACCTGCTCCGCTGTCTCCACATAGTCTGAAGCAAATATACACAACTAACTTAAGGCACTCCCATGAATATATTGGGGAGAACTGGGTCCGGAGTCAGTCCGAGAACTCACCAGCCTAGGAGCCCGCGCGGCGTGAAGCCTGTGGTCTTCGGATGTTGGAGGAGTTACTTCGGAGGCCTTGAACAACACCTTCCATGCTCCTTTGTGCCTCATGTCGTACAGCTTCTGGAGCGTTCGGTGTTCGGTTGGGACGAACTCCCACAGATTGACCGCCCGCCTCTGGCAGGGCAGGATCCGGCGAACGAGCATGACCTGGATCACGTTGACAAGCTTGATGTTCTTGTCCTTCATGCTTTTGATGCATTTCTGGAGTCCAGCCAGCTCCGTGGAATCGTCCCAGGACAGACCCTTCTTCTCCCAGGAGGTGAGCCGCATGGGGGCTCCGGATCGGAACTCGGGGACCGCTTCCCAGTTGGCGCCGCATGGCTCGGTGATGTAGAACCACCCCGATTGCCATACTTTTACGGTCTCCGCAAAGGAGCCGTTAAGCCATGTGACGTTGGGCATTCTGCCCACC
Organism: Triticum dicoccoides; assembly: GCF_002162155.2. Taxonomy (NCBI): domain Eukaryota; kingdom Viridiplantae; phylum Streptophyta; class Magnoliopsida; order Poales; family Poaceae; genus Triticum; species Triticum dicoccoides. The sequence goes on from NC_041389.1 coordinate 236,003,039, forward strand.
ATGGCCCCTCCGCACTCCGCTTGTTGACCGCTTACAACCTTAGGCTTCACGCAGAAGGTTTGCAGCCATAGGCCAAAGTGAGGCCGGATGCGGAGGAAGGCCTCGCATACGACGATGAACGCCGAGATGTTGAGGACGAAGTTTGGGGCTAGATCATGGAAATCTAGCCCGTAGTAAAACATGAGCCCGCGGACGAAGGGATGGAGTGGAAATCCCAACCCGCGGACGAAGTGGGCGACGAATACGACCCTTTCATGGGGTCCTGGGGTCGGAATGACCTGCCCGGCATCTGGTAGACGGTGCGCTATGTCCGCGGCCAAGTATCCGGTCGCCCGAAGATTTGCGATATGCTTCTCCTTGACGGTGGAAGCCACCCACTTGCCTCCGGCTCTGGACATGTTTAGCTATGCGGAGAAGATTTGAGCTTGGGCGCTGGAGCTCGAGGGGGGCAAGAGTGGTCAAAGGAGGAAGAAGGCATGGGTGAAAATGGGGAAATCATGTCCCTTTATAGAGGAGCCGAGAGCGATGCGCCTCTCCACTTGCCCGTTGAGAATCGCTTGTTTCCCAAGTGCCACGATTAATGGCGTGGTGAGATTACCCATACCCGTATTGATGAGAATCCCGTGATAAGGGGACACGATCTCTGCTCTGACAAGACGTGTCAAAGAAACCGCCTCGCAATATGCGTTGTAGCTGGTTGTGGGAAAATGGATCGAATAATGATCCGACCGTAATAACGTGTCACGTCATCAGAAAAAGTTGTCAGCAGGATTGCATTTGTAAAATATCATTCTCTCTATGGTGGCATATGAAGATCATCTCGCATATCCGGACACGGTCTAAGTGCTCGATAACCACTTTGGAGAATTCGGAGGGGGAACCCGCCTTGCAATGCCGAAGACAATACTGCGTGCCGGACTCATCGTCATTGAAGCCTGGTCCAGGGGCTACTGAGGGTGTCCTGGATTAGGGGGTATCCGGACAGCCGGACTGTGTACAATGTCCGGACTATTGAAGTGTGAAGGAACAAGACTCAGGACTTCGGCCCGTGTCCGGATGGGACTCTCCTTTGCGTGGGAGGCAAGCTTGGCGATCCGGATATTATATTTCCTTCCTTGTAACCGACTCCATGTAAACCCTAGCCCTCTCCGGTATCTATATAAACCAGAGAGGTTGGTCCTTAGAAGGCCGATCACAATTACATTCATACCATCATAGGCTAGCTCTTAGGGTTTAGCCTCTACGATCTCGTGGTAGATCTACTCTTGTACTACCCATATCATCAATATTAATCAAGCAGGAAGTAGGGTTTTACCTCCATCGAGAGGGCCCGAACCTGGGTAAACATCTGTGTCCCTTGCTTCCTGTTACCATCAACCTTGACGCACAGATCGGGACCCCCTACCCGAGATCTGCCGGTTTTGACACCGACAGAGACATCCCCGGGCTGTACGTGTGTTGAACGTGGAGGTGCCATCCGTTTGGCGCTTGGATTGGATCTTCCGCTATTTGAATCGCTGCGAGTATATGACTCCATCAACCGCGTTCTTGTAACGCTTCCGCTTAGCGATCTTCAAGGGTATGAAGATGCACTTCCTTCTCTTGCTCGTTGCAAGCATCTCCTAGATTGATCTTGGTGACATGTAGGAATTTTTTTGAATTATTACTACGTTCCCCAATAGTGGTATTAGAGCTAGGTATATGCGTAGATTCTATGCACGAGTAGAACACAAGTAGTTGTGGGCGATGATTAGGTCAATTTGCTTGCCGTTACTAGTCCTACCTTGATTCGGCAGCAATGTGGGATGAAGCGGCCCGGACCGACTTTACACGTACGCTTACGTGAGACACGTTCCACCGACTGATGATACGTCTCCATCATATCTATAATGTTTGATTGCTCCATGCCAATATTATTCAACTTTCATATACTTTTGGCAACGTTTTATATTATTTTTGGGACTAACATATTGATCCAGTGCCCAGTGTCAGTTCCTATCTGTTGCATGTTTTATGTTTCGCAGAAACCCCATATCAAACGGAGTCCAAACGGGATAAAAACAGACGGAGAAATATTTTGGAATATTTGTGATTTTTGGGAAGTATAATCAAGGCGAGACAGTGCCCGAGGTGCCCACGAGACAGGGGTCCATGCCCACTCTAGGTGGGCGCCCCCCACCCTCCTGGGCACCCCGTAAGGCGGTTGATGCCCTTCTTTGGCCCCAAGAAACTTAATTTTTGGAAAAAGATCTGGGCGAAGGTTTCCAATCGGAGTTACGGATCTCCGGATATAAAAGAAATGGTGAAAGGGCAAAATCTGAGAACACAGAAACAGAGAGAAACAGAGAGATATATCCAATCTCGGAGGAGCTCTCGCCCCTCCCACGCCATGGGAGCCAAGGACCAGAGGGGAAACCCTTCTCCCATCTAGGGAGAAGGTCAAGGAAGAAGAAGAAGAAGGGGGGGGGGGCTCTCTCCCCCTTGCTTTCTGTGGTGCCGGAGCGCTGCCGGGGGCCATCATCATCACCGCGAACTTCACCAACACGTCCATCATCTTCACCAACATCTCCATCACCTTCCCCCATCTATATTTAGCGGTCCACTCTCCCGCAACCCGTTGTACCCTCTACTTAAACATGGTGCTTTATGCTTCATATTATTATCCAATAATGTGTTGCCATCCTATGATGTCTGAGTAGATTTCCGTTGTCTACCAGTGATTGATGAATTGCTATGATTGGTTTGAGTTGCATGTTTTATTATTGGTGCTGTCCTATGGTGCTCTTCGTGTCGCACAAGCGTGAGGGATTCCCGCTGTACGATTTTGCAATATGTTCATGATTTGCTTATGGTGGGTGGCGTGAGTGACAGAAGCATAGACCCGAGTAAGTAGGTTATTTGCGTATGGGATAAAGGGGACTTGATATGTTAATGCTATGGTTGGATTTTACCTTAATGATCTTTAGTAGTTGCGGATGCTTGCTAGAGTTCCAATCATAAGTGCATATGATCCAAGAAGATAAAGTATGTTAGCTTATGCCTCTCCCTCAAATAGAATTGCAATAGTGATTACCGGTCTAGTAACGTAGTCAATTGCTTAGGGACAATTTCACAACTCCTACCACCACTTTTCCACACTCGCTATATTTATTTTATTGCTTTTTTATCTAAACTGCCCCTAGCTTTTATTTATGTGCTCTTTATTATCTTGCAAACCTATCCAACAACACCTACAAAGTCCTTCTAGTTTCATACTTGTTCTAGGTAAAGCGAACACTAAGCGTGCGTAGAGTTGTATCGTGGTCGATAGAACTTGAGGGAATATTTGTTCTACCTTTAGCTCCTCGTTGGGTTCGACACTCTTACTTATCGAAAGAGGCTACAATTGATCCCGTATACTTGTGGCTTATCAAGACCTTTTCTGGCGCCATTGCCGGGGAGTCATAGCGTGGGGTGAATATTCTTGTGTGTGCTTGTTTGCTTTATCACTAAGTAATTTTTATTTGTTGTTCTAAGTTGTTCTCTATCTTTAGTTATGGATATGGAACATGAAATACAAAAAAATTAGGTGTACTTGCTATTCATGGAGATGGGGAACCTCCTAAAACCCTCTATGCTCATTATGTTCAAGATATTATGTACTACTTTGATAATCCTGAGAAAACCCCATTCAATTATGTTATGGGGGACACGTTGGATCAACGTGAATACTTTAGGGATTATCGCTTGACACAAAAGGGAAACTATTATGGGATCAAATTCACATATTACGTTGGTATGCTCGTCAACTATGCTTGATACATGATTATACTTGTTGCTTTAGGATGAAGGCTCCACACCTTCCCTTTTCATGCAAATTTGAAACAAAAAAGAGGCTAGCCAACTCACCTCCAGGAGGCTCCTTCGATTTGCATCTTCGTTGGCCGTTGGATCTGTTTTCTGGCACGTGTGAGCCATTGGATCTTCGCAGCGGTTAAAACCAATTTTCACCTCACGGTCGTTTTCATTGTCCAATGACGGGTGGGCTCGTGCGGCGCGCTGGTTGGCTGGGTTGCGTGCTTTCGCGTGTAGGGCATTTTTGCCCAATCCGCATCGCATGTTCCGCACCCAATCCCCCGTCTCCCCAGCCCCAGCCCCCACCGGACAAACCCTAGCCTCACATCCCGCACTCCTCCCTCCTCCTCCTTCCTCGTTAGCCGCCGCCGCCACCGTTCTGCCTTCCTCCTTTCTGTCCTACAACCATGCCGTCGGGAGGAAGCCGTCGTCCGTGGCGCCATACCGCTGTTGGGGTGCTGCGCACGCTTCGTTCCCCACAGCCCCTCCCTCATCCTCGGTCGTCACCGCCGCTGCCTTCTACTCCCCTCCACCATCGTTGCTGCTTCTAGGTCGAATCTGGCGTTGGTGGGTCGGAGCTCGAGCTAGAGGCCGAGATGGGGAAGGTCAAAAAAGGAGACCGGATGGAGGTGCTCGAGGCCGAGGAAGCTGGAGATGGTGAGATCCCTCTCCCCATATCTATTCTCTTAGTTTTTCCTCTTCAAACCTTCATTAATGGTCTCTCTCCCTCAGCACAACTAGCTTCACTGGCCATCCGGTGGTTGGAGCACGGGGCAACGCTCCAGTTGCGATGGGGTGAAGCTGCGCAGGAGGGGAAGGAGGCTCGCGACAGGGAGCCGGGCCAGGGAGGAGGCAAGGTCTGTGTTGCCCCGTGTTTTTTCTCTTCGCATTTTTCTCCTACCATGCATGTGTTTGTTGCCAGAGTGGATCCATGCCACCAAATTCTTGGATAAATAATGAGTGCCAAGATATGTATGCTGACATGTGAGTTCATTATTTGGAAAAAATATAATCATTATATTTGTATTGCAAACAATTTTTATGTTTGAAGCAACCAATTTTGTGAAAAGAGTAGAGAGAAAGATACATGTGCAATTTCCTTGATGTTACAGCAGATGGATAGTCGATCTTTAAACATAAGCACAGATGAATAGGTAAAAATTCGGGGAAAGACCAATGAAATAGTTGTATGTCTGTCAAGCGAATATGATTGTACCCAAATGTGATATATGATATGAAGTATTATTTATATTTACTATTTAGGATGTATGCATATATGTTACTGGATAGCATGATACTGTTAGCAGAAGCTGTAGTACTTTTTATGGTCGACGGTGGCATGCCGCTCCAAGCCACACTGCTTTCCATCGATGCCGACAACCACAACAGGGGTGGATCCAGCCGCCAAGAGGCACAGCGGTGGCCAACGGCGGTGGCCTGCTCCCAAGCTAGGTTCAGAGTAACTATTGCTATAAAATTTATTTTAGCTGTTGATTTTTTGTTATTGAATAACAAGTAGTTTATTGCATTCGTAAAACTGGTATATATTTTCCAGGAAGTGTTTTTTGTTGTTGTTGAATAACAAGTAGTTTCTTGATCATTGGTCAAATTGATATATATTTCCAGGGAATTACGTGGTTTTGGGTTTGTGAAATTCCACCACCCTAAGGGTGTTGCATATGCTAACCAAGAAATGAATCATCAAGTTATTTGCGGTCGAGAGATTACAATGGTTTTTGCCGAGGAGAATAGAAAACCCCCACAAGAAATGCGCTTCAGAACAAGATCAAGGTACATACGTACTGTTTTTTACTTAGGCATGTTAACTTTCATCAGTTTGATCTATACTGCAGTGTAATATTTGTGTAGAACTAGCTTTGTTTATCAAATGCTCAGGTTAGTACGCATTGGTTAACAATGGAAGGGTCATTGTGGTGCCTGTTGGGCCTTTGATGTTGTGGAGTGTCTGCAAGATCGTTTCTGCATTCCTAACGGCATGGTGAGTGCATATGGACGATTTGTCTACTCTCTGGTCTATTTTTAAACAGACATGTTGGCCTTTTCTTACATAATCAGCCTGTTGTTTCTATTCCTTGTAGGACATTTCACTTTCCGTCAATAAGCATTTATCTCCATGTTAACTTGGTGTAAGGTAGTCTTGATGATGTGTTGAGGCGGTCTGCTCAGTGTAAGAACAAATAGTTGGCTGCTCCCATTTGTATCTCATTTCGTAATCATCACAAGCTATGCCTATGTCAATATCTAAGTGTTTTTGCTGTTTTTTTTCTCCTCCTTAAATCAATATTTTCTTTTGATTTGTAGGACCGTTAGTAAGGTTGCTCATCTGCAAGCGAAAGAGCTTTGTGCATTCTTGCATGACTAAGGAAGAAATTTGTTATTTGAAGTATGCACTACAGATATTGCAAGGTATTTCTGTTACCAGATTCATATTTTTTGGGACCTATGTACAGATAATAATTCTTAGCTGCAGTTATTTTTGTCCTAAATAGTGGTTCCTTGGAAAGCAGTTTAATTTCTTGCATTGATTCCTCATGCTATAAACCACACCTTTCCTATTTTGTTAAAGAAGTGAATTCATTCCTAAACTTACACCACCAGTCAGCCTAGCCACTAGGCCAGGCCATTCAAGCAAACTCGCTGCCACTACAGTTCAGTTATTAACTATGCCTGCGACTAATTCTAATCAACGGGACAAAAAACTATCAGAGGAATCAAAGGCATGCATCTGACCTGAGGTACACACACCAATTGAAATAAGAGGTGATAATGTTATCATATAGCTATACTCGATTTATTATTAACTTAACGACCAACCTGGACGGTAAAAATCTACTTCACTTGGGTAACAGGAGTTGGACACCGAAAGCTTGTTCAATCATTTTAAAATATTTATCTTTGTTGTTCCGCTTAGCTACACCATCCTTAAGTGTTTTTTATAGAATCTATAAAAACAAAGTGCTTTGCTTCTTTCCTTGCTTGGTTCAAGGTTCCAAGATGATGTTCTGAGAGTCCAGTTTCTTTTTTTTAGATTTTGTAGTAGCAAAGATGTGTACAATATGGATAGCTGAATTGGTGTTTAGGCGTTTCAGTGCAGGACTGCTACTTGCTTGATTAGTTAGATGAACTGGTGTTTAGAGATTTCAATGCGGAGTGATGTTTCGGTGTTTATAAAAAAAATCATCAGTACAGCATGAGATTACAAAAGACTATTACCGAAAAAGGCTTTCGCCCTGCTTTATAAATAAAGCAAATACAAAAGACTATTAAAAGAGGTCATACTAGCATAATCTATGACCAGTTCCAAATTACCCAGTGAGACTTATTCCATTTGTTTATCCTTTTGTCCTTTTAATCAAGAACATTGTTTAGAGCTTACATGGTTGTCAAAATTTAATTCTGTAAAAGAGGAATATTGATATCATGCAATGATCATTGCAGATTAGGATAGTTATAGAGTTCTTCCTTATAGAGTTCTTCCTCAGTTTTCATTGAGCAAAGACTGAATCTGTATGATTTGTACTAATACCAAGTAAATCATGGTCTGCATTGTGTTAGTTTTCCTACTGAGTTTTTTTTTGGCTATTTTCGTTTAAATTGGTAGTTGATGTGATTTATGTACTCTGTACAGTGATGAGTATACCATTTAACATGTGCATGATGTTAAAATTGTGTGAATCTAAGGGCCTGCTTGCTTCATAATCTGTAGCTAAGTTATTTTAGGATTTTTTTTATTTTTATTTTTGTGTGTGCGATCTTTACCTGTTGTCAAATCTAATTTCACCTCGCGGTCAGTTTTAGCAGTCCAGTGACTGGTGGGCTCGCGCCGCATGTTTATTAGCTGGGTTGATTGATCTGGCGTGGAAAAGACTTTTGCCCAATCCCCGCGCGTGCTCCGCTCCCAATCCTTGTCGCGGGGTTGCTGCACCAAAGCACACACCCGCACCAACCCTTGCCGCCACACCTCTCCTTTCTCCCTCGCTCGACACCATAGGCGCCGCATCCCCTCCCTCCTTCTTGCTTGTCTTGATAGCCGTCGGTCGCCGCATCCCTTCTCTCCCTTCCTCCTTCCCGCTGGCGCCTCTCGCCCTTGTCCTCGGACAGGGGCCTCCCGCATGCACGGCCAGGTCTTCAAAGCGCGAGGCGTGCGGGAGACGTGTGCGAGGCCTACGCGAGTTCCACACTCTCTCAGACGGATTGAGGAGAAGGGGAGGGGTGCTGCGATGTGGATCCAAGGAAGGAGGGCTCGGGCAGCTGCTTCCTCTTCCACCCAGCCGGATGAGGTGAGCAGCAGCGGTGGGGATGGGCGACCTCCGGCAGAGTTTAGGAAGGGGCGCTGTCAGGACCAGAGTCCCTCTGTACTGAATTTAAGCACGAACTAGTAGGTTTCAGACAAGAATTTGGGCGAATTTAGCTAGGGTTTTCATTGCAAGAGGAAGGGAAGGTAGTAGCACGCCACCGGCGGCTAGGGTTTACACTCAATAATTCTATTACATGCCTCGAATGGAAGGGAAAGCTGGCTTATATAGCCATTACAGTAGCTGTAAAGCAGAAAAGCAGAAAAGTGCAAGCACATGGCTTGTCGGACGGTGAACAGCTTCTCCCACGTCTTCTAAGCCGTTGGATGGTTGATCGACGGAGGAGAGAAACCCACTTAAGTGAACCATTAGCTTGGCCCTGAGACCGTAGGATTTGAGATGGACGGCTGTCAATGCAACTGACACGCAGGAACAGGGGAACTTAAGAACTGAGCCTGACAATACCCCCGGATTAAGCTGGAGCTTGTCCTCAAGCTCTGAATGCAGGAAAAGCTTTCTGGATAAAGGCTGAATCCTCCCAAGTTGCTTCCTCTGGTGGCAGATTTGCCCATTTCACCAACCATCTGACTACTGGAATGCTTATATTGCCTTGCTTCCTTGGAATTAGCTTCCTCTCCAGAATAGTTTCAGGTTCAATTCTGATTATCCCATCAGGACCAACCAGGGGAAGTTTGGAAGAGGGCACAACCTTGGGTCCAATATGCTTTTTAAGCTGACTGGCATGGAATGTGTCATGCAACTGGCAATCTTCAGGCAAGAGCAACTTGTATGCATGATTTCCAATTTTACTCAGAATTTTGAATGGCCCATAAAACTTGGAGTGTAGCTTAATGTGCCTGTGCAGACTGAGAGAAGTATGTCTGTGAGGTTGCAGCTTAAGATACACCATTTCTCCCACCATCAACTCTCTTTCTTTTCTGTTCCTGTCAGCAAAGAATTTCATTCTTGCTTGTGCTTTCAAGAGATTTTGCTTGATCACTTCCACTGCTAGCTCTCTGTTCTGCAACAGATCCTCATTGTCCACACAAATAGTGTCAGGCAGAGCTGATTCAGCCACCATAGGAGGAGGAAAACCATAAAGAGCTTGGAAAGGTGTCATTTTCAGAGATGTATGGAAAGAGGTGCTATACCACCACTCAGCTAAAGCCAGCCATCCATGCCATTTCCTTGGTTGTTGGAAGCACATACATCTTAAATAATTCTCCAAGCACTGATTCACTCTCTCTGTTTGCCCATCTGTTTGTGGATGATAACTAGTGCTCAGGTGCAATTTAATGTTCGGTGACTTGAACAGCTTTTGCCAGAGATTGCTAGTGAAGATTCTATCTCTGTCAGTCACAATAACTAGTGGCATGCCATGAAGTTTAAACACATTTTCAGAGAAGGCTCTTGCTACAGACTGGACTGTGATGGGATGCTTCATAGCAATGAAATGAGAGTATTTAGTGAACCTGTCAACCACCACTAGAATCAAGTTTTTGTTCTCTGAAATGGGCAAACCCTCTACAAAATCCATACTAATATGAGCCCATGCAAAATCAGGAACAGGGAGTGGCTCTAACAGCCCAGGGTAAGGTGTATGTTCAGATTTGTTCAACTGGCAGACAGGGCAATTTTTCACAAATGTGATCACATCTTGCTTCATTCCTTGCTAATGAAATACTAGTTTTATTCTCTGATAAGTAGCTCTTTCACCAGAGTGTCCACCCAGCTCAGAGTTGTGAAATGTAGCTAGTATTTCCTACCTCAGGTTAGTGCTTTTTCCCACTACCACCTTATTGTGAAACCTCAATATACCATTCTTAAAGGAATAAGCATTACCAGTGCTTTGATCCACAGAACACTCAGCAATTAGTTCCTTGATTTTGCCATCCTGCTGATAACTGCTCACTACTTCCTTAACCCAAGTAGGCAAGGCAACAATAGTAAATATTGCAGAAACTGCATGTTTTACTCTAGATAGTGCATCAGCAGCCCTGTTCTCCTTGCCCTTCTTGTACTCTATAGTAAAATTATACCCAAGTAACTTTAATAGCAGCTTGTGTTGGATACCCTCAGTAACTTTCTGCTCTTGGATGTACTTCAAGCTCTCCTGATCTGTTCTGATTATTAGAGAAGTAGCAGAGAAATAATGTTTCCATTTCTTCACAACTTCAATAATAGCCATAGCTTCTTTATCATAAGTACTTGGTGCAGCAGCTTTAGGGCCAATACTCTTACTGAAATAAGCAAGTGGCCTGCCCTCTTGCATTAGTACAACCCCCAAGCCATATCCACAAGCATCAGCTTCCAATATAAATGGCTTTTTGAAATCTGGCAGGGCCAGGACAGGTGCATGAGTGAGTTTCTGTTTCAGTGCTTCAAATGCTTGTTGTTGCTCCTTTGCCCAAGCAAAAGAATCCTTCTTAAAGCAGTCAAAGAGAGGCCTGCAGATTATCCCATATCCCTGGATAAACCTTCTGTAATATCCACTTAAACCCAGAAAACTCCTCAATTCAGTGACAGTAGTTGGAGCAGGCCATGACTTGATAGCCTCAATCTTTGTAGGGTCAGTAGAAACTCCTTCAGAGTTAATGACATGGCCCAAATACTCAATCTCCTTCTAACCAAAAGAACATTTTTCTAACTTGGCATATAACTTATTTGCTTGCAATATATCAAATACTTGCTTGAGATGCTCCAAATGTTCTTCCATGGAAAAACTGAACACTAGAATATCATCAAAGAATAGCACTACAAACTTGAGAAGACCAAATAAGAGATTCATTAAAGCCTGGAATGAAGGAGGTCCATTAGTAAGTCCAAATGACATTACTAAATACTCAAATAATCCCATATGAGTTACAAATGTAGTTTTTGGAATATCCTCCTCAGCCATTCTGATCTGGTGATAGCCATTTCTCAGATCAATTTTTGAAAATACTTTTGCTCCTTTGAGTTGGTCCAACAGATCTTCTATAACTGGAATGGGATATTTGTTTTTGATTGTAATTGCATTTAACTTTCTATAGTCAGTATAGAGCCTCCATAACCCATCTTTTTTCTTAACTAACAGCACAGGGGAGGAGAATGGACTAGTGATGGGCCTGATAATACCATTCTTCAGGAGTTCCAAGATAATCTTCTCCAGGATTTCTTTTTGATGCTGAGGAATTCTATATGGCCTTTGGTTAACCACTTTTGCTCCCTCTACCAAAGGAATTCTACGATCACAGGGCCTACTTGGTGGAAGTTCAGTAGGTTCCTGAAATAGTTTCTCATACTGATCCAACAGTGGTTTGAATGCAGCAGGAATCTCTTGAGCAGCTGCTACCATTTGAGGACCAGAAGTAGTAAACAAGAAGAATCCACACACAGCTTGTTCCACTAATTTCTCAGTGTGGTCAGTTACTTCAGTAACAGTAGTAAGAGGTACAGTTTCATCCACAAAAGTGATAAACTGCCCTTCAGGAGCAGATATCTTCATTTCCATCTTAATGAAATCCATTTGTATGGGGCTATATTTCCTCAACCAATCTACTCCTAAGATGATGTCATAGCCTTTTAACTTTAGTACTCTGAAGCTGTCAATAAATGCATGGCCTTGTATTGCATAGTGACAGTTCTTTGCTTGGAATTCACTCCAGAGGATCCCTACACTAGCAACTACTACTTTAGTTTTTGGTGTAGGACTGGGAACAACATCCGACTTAGTAGCCACCTGAGGAGATATAAAAGTAGTAGTACTGCCACTGTCCACCAGTGCAATTGCCAGAGTATTTCCCAATTTAACTGTCAGTATGAAAGTATTTTTAGTTGCTCCAATGCCCATGGCAGCATGCATTGATACTTTCAGTACTGTTTTCTCAGTTAGCTGCTCTGTATTGTCTAGCTCCTGATCATCATATTCTGCCACAAATATAGTTTCAGGAGTTCCATCTTCTTGAGCTTGTAGAGCTTGGATTTGAGCTTTCTGGTTCATTTTACACACTTGCCTATGACCAGGCACCCAAGGCTCTCTACATTTATAACACACCTGGTTCTGTTTGGCCTGCTGAATAACCACATTCCTGTTTTGTGGTGCAGTTGGAAGCAGTTGTTTGGGCTGTTCAAAAATGACTTATCTTTTTGGTTGAGGAACATACTGCTTATTTTGCACTGACTGAGAGGAAGGCTGAGATTTCTCCATTCTTCTGGCATACCACACTGCAGTTTGCAGATCTTTTGGTTTAAAACATTCCACTAAACTTCTGATGTAAGGGTTGAGGCCTGAGACAAAGCTGGAGACATAATAGTCATCAGGTATAGCAGGGTTTTCTCTCCTCATTCCATTGACCAATTGCTCAAATTGTTCCACATAAGCAGCCATTGTTGTTGCTTGATGTGCAGCATGAAAGTTACTTACCACATCACAAGCTGATTCCACAGAGAACCTATCAGATAGGTAAGAACAGAATTTATGCCATGGCACATTGGCGGGTGCATATCCAGTACCCCTCCACCACTGAATAGCAGGTCCTTTAAGATAAGAAATTGCCAGTTCTGTTCTATGTTCAATGGGAGTTCTTGCAGCAGCAAAATACTGTTCCAAATTCTGAATCCATGACTCAGGATCTTGTCCTTCAAATTCTGATATGTTCAACTTAGCAGGCTTAACAGTCAGAACATTCCTTTTTCTGTAATAATTCTCAACTCCATCTTCCTGTATTTCCTCCAACTGAATTACATTTCTCTGCACTGCCTGAAACTGTTCCTTGTCCTTACTCTGACCATAGTGTGGGTTCCTGTAGGGAACCTTAGGAGTCCCATCCATATTCAGTTCCTTACCAGCCTGATCACGCAGAACAGCTGTCCCAATTGGAAAAGGGGCAACTTTGTCAGGCATTGCCACCGATGGTGGTGTAGGAGCTTGGAGCTGCTTGGGCCTACCCGGAGCTACCTGAGGTGAGTTAACATGGTTGTCCTTAACCTGCACACTGCCTTGGCCTTCTTCAACCTGATCCTCCTGTGCTGGCTCGGGTTCTAACAACAGACGCCTGAAATTGTCCTGAATTTTCTCAAAGTTCTTTTGCATCGTTGCAAAATTTCTGTTTACAGATGCCTGAAACTGCCGGAACTCCTTGCGATCCTCTTCTCGCTCCCGCTGGAACGTTTTGATGTCCAACTCAAGGGAATCCAGCTACAATTCGGCCGTTGACCCTGAATCCATCGGGCCCGTCATCTTGAAATCGTCGGCAATCAACACCATAGAGGGTTGGGAGGGTGGGAGGACTAGTCACCGCCGCCTACGCCGCCGCCAGCGCCCACCTCCGATGGTACACGAGCAGATCACAGGAGCTGGGATTTCACTACCTGAAAAGTGTTCCCGGGCAACCAGACTGTTCTTCTGCTTGTACCCGAACTCTGCCACTCTGGCCGCCACCAGATGCCACTGCCGCTAGATCGGGGTGAGATGAGGGATTTTACAGCCGGAACCAACCTCTTCTACCCCCAATCAACCATGCCGCCGAGGAAGGACTGGCTCTGATACCAATTGTCAGGACCAGAGTCCCTCTGTACTGAATTTAAGCACGAACTAGTAGGTTTCAGACAAGAATTTGGGCGAATTTAGCTAGGGTTTTCATTGCAAGAGGAAGGGAAGGTAGTAGCACGCCACCGGCGGCTAGGGTTTACACCCAATAATTCTATTACATGCCTCGAATGGAAGGGAAAGCTGGCTTATATAGCCATTACAGTAGCTGTAAAGCAGAAAAGCAGAAAAGTGCAAGCACATGGCTTGTCGGACGGTGAACAGCTTCTCCCGCGTCTTCTAAGCCGTTGGATGGTTGATCGACGGAGGAGAGAAACCCACTTAAGCGAACCGTTAGCTTGGCCCTGAGACCGTAGGATTTGAGATGGACGGCTGTCAATGCAACTGACATGCAGGAACAGGGGAACTTGAGAACTGAGCCTGACAGGTGCATATCAGGGTGAGCTTCCCCAATCCTTATTTCCCCTCCGCTCATGATCTCTCTCTCTCCTACCCATCTTCTATGCAAGATTTGTGTAGCCTAAAGCCTTTGTATGATACGTGTAGGTATACCTTTGGAAGAAAAAATCAATCAAATGTTAATTCTCCAAGGTAACTTGCCTTTTCTACGCAGGTACTGCTTGTTTAGTACTGTGGATAGTACTGTGGATAAGTAAATGTAAGCATGCCCCAATAATGATACGAACAAGGTTTGAGAGGCTCAATCATTTTCATTTATACTAAGAATTAACCAGTTCACTAATTTCTATGCTACTAATAGTGTCGTCTGAATATATCTACTACATTCACTGCACTGTGCTTACATTCACACTGATTGTAGCTGCAAGTTAAGATCTAATTGTCCAAGATAATTCTGAGGACCTAACACAACGTGCGGTTTTGAACTAAGTGATATTTTCTGGCCTTACTCCCATGTACTTTTAAAATCAATTTTAATGATATCGATAGGTTAAGGTCATTCATGAGGAGAGGTGTTGGGGCGGAGTCCCAGGTGTAGCTACTATTGCCCTATCAATTCTGTAGTCACCTCTTTCTGAACATTGGTTAGTTCTTCACGAGCGATACTATACTCTTGCTGCCTCTTAGTATTCTCCGTTTATTCTAATAAGTGTATGTGGACACACGCAAACAGTAACGGAACAAGCACAACAGTTCTCTTTGTGTTTTAGTGGGTATATGTGGATGTACAGAAAGTGGTCTCTGTTTATTAACGGGTTACATGTTGCTGCAATGAAAATGTATATGGTGATTTTCATTCTGGTTTGCAGGGTAGTACATGGAGCATAGAAACTGAGTCGAAAGTCTGTCTTTTGTGCAGGAATTTACTGCAGGTCTGATCCCTTGCTCGTGCTCTCTGCTTGTCCTCACTCTGTAGACCTTTCCTTTGCTCGTAGCCATACATTTTATTCAGAGTGCTGTCAAGACGCATCTCCTCTGCCTATATGGCGGGCAGAGGGCCTAAGCTCTAGGTGAGCTCCTCCTCCACCCTACAAATGTTGTATTTGTTATGATGTTTCCATTGTTAATGTCTGCAATCTAATGCCTTGCTCTGCTATTTTTATTTCTAATCTCAACATACTCTGTACAGTGATGAGTATACCATTTAACATGTGCATGATGTTAAAATTGTGTGAATCTAAGGGCCTACATGCTTCATAATCTGTAGCCAAGTTATTTTAGGACTTTTTATTTTGTGTGTGCGAGGAGAAATTGTACTATCTCTTCATGATTCATCGTTTATATATTAGTTGGATAGTATCTCTTTATTCGGTTCTTGTGACTGACCTGCTGCTTTACTTATATGGACAGCTTAAACTGAAATCAATGCATGGTATTGTTCAATTCGAAGTGTACTTGACGTGTGCAGATCTGAGGATAAAGGGAAGAAGACGGAATTTAGCTGAGGAGTTGAATAGGATCAAGGTTATTATTCCACAATCATTTGTTGGGTTTAAGGATATAAACAACATGGCTTACGAGGATTTGGACTGCTGTTCTTTTAGTTCCACTCTTAAATCTTTTGGTTCTTGAAGGCCTGCACTTTCCTGGTGGAGTAAGAGCAAAATAATTCAGAGGCTTTAAAGCTGCTGCACTTTAGTAGTTAGGATTAATTCTTTGTTTTGGTTTGAAATGCTCCCCAATTCCTCCTATTTGATTGATTCATCTGATGGTCATTTGTCAGGCAAATAAACAGAAAGCATATGTATTGTTTTGAGTGAAGCCATCCATACAAGGCAATATATTAATTATCCCATATGTGGAATTCAAGATAGAGAGAAATGTTATTGTTCTTCTGCTAATTGGTTGCTTGACAAATGTACTATAAATGATGTTATTATTGTACGAGATATAGAGAAATGTTATTGTTCTTCAATTATTGAGATGATAGAAGTACTACTTAGCAGTTTTGTCTCTGACTGAACGAAGCTCTCGAGGAAGAAGGGATGAATAAGTGATGGGTCAAACTGGCTGCCATACGACTGCTTTGAAATATGGCACATAAGTACTCTTTTTTTCAAACACACAGAAACAAAGCTGATAGAAACACTACTCTTTCTAAAATAGCATAATTATACATACCTTCTTAGGCAAGAAGGTATGTACTCTTATAAAAGGGTCTAAATTCTTACCCCGCATACTTGCTCAAACAAAAGATTCTTGAAAAACCATATATTTTTAACGCAACGTTGTTTTGAATGAGACTCCACGCTACCAAAGTAAATTGTGCATGTACATCTTATTGTAGACAATAAACCTATATATTTTTACTAAAGGGGACTAAATTTGTTACGGTATGTGCATGCTCATAGCTAAAACATGTTTTTTACAATGCGCACATGGATTAAAAAAGATGCATGTATTTTCAGCGGCATGATTTTGGATGGGACTTTGTGCTACCAAATTAGAATGTGTATATACATCTCATTATAGACAGACATTTAAAGTGGGTTAGTTTTGTTACATTGATTTTGTTTCAAATAGAACTCTGCTATCAAATTTAAATGTGTATATACATCTATTGTAGACAATAAGCCCCCATTTTTCCAAACTAAGAGAGATTAAATTTGTTGTCATATGTGATTACCCATAACAAAATCAACTAAACCATGGATTTCTTTTCATCGCTAGCATGGAATCAGCAGGTCTCTGCGCCATTTGGCGTAACAAAATCAACTAAACCATGTTTTTTCTTAGGTTTCTTATCTTTTTCCCCTTTTTTGCAGGAAAAATATGCATGGCCATGTTTTTCATCATGATAACCATGTTTTCAAACTTGCTAAAAAAATACAACCATGCCAACTTTACTCTCTCATCATAGTGCCCATATTTTCAAACTGAACATATTCATATTATGCAAAGTTTTCCTTTTCCCAGACTATTATTTAACAACGTAATAAACATGTTTTAAAAAATAGCATGATTTAGTTGAAGGTTCTTGCAGCATGAAACTATTTTCATCGACAACATGTCTTCAGCAGTTCTCTGCGCCATTTGGCGCAACGGGTCAACTAGTTCAATGATAATGAAACCTTAGCTTCTTATGCTAATGGTAGATATGATTACTATGATGTGGAACAAATAGAAGAATTTGTTGCTTTTATGGGTGCTTATGAGATTGAATCTATGTTTAAAGAGTTTGATGATTTTGATGATTCAATTTATAGACCTGAAAATTTTGCTATACTTAAATATTGTTATAAGAATTATGAATACAATTACAATATTGATGCATTTATTGAGAAAGTCTCCGCTGTCCAAGAAGAGACTAATATTTTGCAGGAAGCTATGGAAGAAGAAATTGATGAAACTGTGAGCTCATTGGATGAAAAAGATGATGAGGAGAGCGAAGAACAAAAGGAGGAAGAGCGGATTAGCTACCCGTGCCCACCTTCTAATGAGAGTAACTCTTCAACTCATACATTGTTTAATTCCCCTTCGTGCTTACCGAAGGATGATTGCTATGATCCCTTTAATTCGTTTGAAATATCCCTTTTTGATGATGCTTGCTATGCTTGTGGCCAAGATGCCGATATGAATTATGCTTATGGAGATGAAATTGCTATAGTTCCTTATGTTAAACATGAAATAGTAGCCATTGCACCCACGCATGATAGTCCTATTATCTTTTTGAATTCTCCAAACTGCACTATATCGGAGAAGTTTGTGCTTATTAAGGATTATATTGATGGGTTGCGTTTTACTACTACACATGATGATTTTGATAGATATAATATGCATGTGCTTGCTGATCCTACTTGCAATTATTATGAGAGAGGAACTATATCTCCACCTCTCTATGTTTCCAACACGATAAAATTGCAAGAAACTGCTTATACTATGCATTGGCCTTTACTTGGTGTGCATGAATTGTTCTTTTATGACATGCAGATGCATAGAAAGAGAGAGTTAGACTTCATTGTTGCATGATATATGTTACTTTGTGCTCACTACTAAATTACAAATCATTGTTAATTAAAATTGGCTTTGATATACCTTGGGATCCGGGTGAATCCATTACTTGAGCACTATATGCCTAGCTTAATGGCTTTAAAGAAAGCGCTGCCAGGGAGACAACCTGAAAGTTTTAGAGAGTCATTTATTTCTGTTGAGTGCTTTTATATAGTCTAAAAACAAAAAAATAAAGAACCTAAAAACTTTTCAAAAAGGAAAGTGAAAGTGAGAAAGACAAGAATTGTTGAAGTGGGAGCTAGCCTTGAACTTTGTTCATGCTCACGGAAATTTTGTGAATCTTGATTACATAAACTTTTCATCAAAAATAATTATCCCCTTGTATAATTCCATTGTATTATAAAAGTAATGTGCTAAGGTTTGCCTTTAGGATGTTTACAATGCTTGTTGGTTTGTACGGTGCAGGAAAGAAACTTTCTCTGTAGTGCGTGATTTTACATTTTTAACTGGAACGTCAAATGCTTCTGATTCCTTTTGCAATGTCTTGCTGTACAAATTTTTTATTTGTCCTAATTTTGGTAGATGTTTTGGCGTACCATAAGTATGGTGAATATTCATATTGCTACAGACTGTTCTGTTTTTGATGCATAGTTTGCTTGTTTTGATGAATCTATCAATTTATATCAGTGGATTAAGCCATGAAAAAGCTATATTACAGTAGACACAATGCAAAAACAAAATATGAATTGGTTTTCAACAGTACCTAGAGTAGTGATTTGCTTTATTATACTAGTGGATCTTACCGAGTTTTCTGTTGAAGTTTTGTGTGGATGAAGTGTTTGATCGAGGAGGTCTCGATATGAGAAAAAGGAAGAGAGGCAAGAGCTAAAGCTTAGGGATTCCCAAGGTACCCCAAGTAAATATTCAAGGATACTCAAGCTTCTAAGCTTGGGGATGCCCTGGAAGGCATCCCCTCTTTTTTCAACAAGTATCGGTATGTTTTCATATTCGTTTCGTTCATGCGATATGTGCAAGTCTTGGAGCGTCTTTTGCATTTAGTTTTTACTTTTTTTTATGCACCATGCTGGTATGAGATAGTCCTTGGTTGATTTATAGAATGCTCATTGCACCTCACTTAAATCTTTTGAGTATGTCTTTATAGAATGCTTCATGTGCTTCGCTTATATCATTTGAAGTTTGGATTGCCTGTTTCTCTTCACATAGAAAACCGCCATTTGTAGAATGCTCTTTTGCTTCACTTATATTTGTTAGAGCGTGGGCATATCTTCTGTAGAAATAATTAAACTCTCTTGCTTCATTTATATCTATTTAAAGAGATGACAAGAATTGGTTATTCACGTGGTTAGTCATAAAATCCTACATAAACTTGTGGATCACTGAATATGATATGTTTGATTCCTTGCAATAGTTTTGCGATATAAAGATGGTGATATTAGAGTCATGCTAGTGGGTGGTTGTGGATTGTAGAGACACTTGTGTTGAGGTTTGCAAGTCCCATAGCATGCACGTATGGTAACCATTGTGTGACAAATTTGAAGTATGGGGTGTTTCTTTGATTGTCTTCCTTATGAGTGGCGGTCGGGGACGAGCGATGGTCTTTTCCTACCAATCTATCCCCCTAGGGCATGCGTAGTAATACTTTGCTTCAAGGGCTAATAAACTTTTGCAATAAGTATATGAGTTCTTTATGACTAATGTGAGTCCATGGATTATACGCACTCTCACCCTTCCATCATTTCTAGCCTCTTCGGTACCGTGCATTGCCCTTTCTCACCTCGAGAGTTGGTGCAAACTTCGCTGGTGCATCCAAACCCTGTGATATGATACGCTCTATCACACATAAGCCTCCTTATATCTTCCTCAAAACAGCCACCATACCTACCTATCATGGCATTTCCATAGCCATTCCAAGATATATTGTCATGCAACTTCCATCATCATCATATACACGACTTGAGCATTTATTGTCATATTGCTTTGCATGATCGTAAGATAGCTAGCATGATGTTTTCATGGCTTGTCCATTTTTTTGATGTCATTGCTACGCTAGATCGTTGCACATCCCGGTACACCGCTCGAAGCATTCATATAGAGTCATATCTTTGTTCTAGTATCGAGTTGTAATATTGAGTTGTAAGTAAATAAAAGTGTGATGATCATCATTATAGAGCATTGCCCCATAAAAAACAGAAAAAGAAAAAAAAAGGGAAAGGCCAAAGAAGCCTAAATAAAAAAGGGGGCCAAAGAAGCCCACCCAAAAAAAAGAAAAAGAAAAAAAGAAAAGGGGCAATGTTACTATCCTTTTACCACACTTGTGCTTCAGAGTAGCACCATGTTCTTCATATGAAGAGTCTCATATATTGTCACTTTCATATACTAGTGGGAATTTTCATTATAGAACTTGGCTTGTATATTCCAACGATGGGCTTCCTCAAATGCCCTAGGTCTTCATGAGCAAGCAAGTTGGATGCACCCCCACTTAGTTTCAGTTTGAGCTTTCGTACACTTATAGCTCTTAGTGCATCCGTTGCATGGCAATCCCTACTCCTCGCATTGACATCAATTGATGGGCATCTCCATAGCCTGTTGACTAGCCGGGTCGATGTGAGACTTTCTCCTTTTTTTGTCTTCTCCACATAACCTCCATCATTATATTCTATTCCACCTATAGTGCTATATCCATGGCTTGCGCTCATGTATTGCGTGAGGGTTGAAAAAGCTAAAGCGTGTTAAAAAGTATGAACCAATTGCTCGGCTTGCCATCGGGGTTGTGCATGATGGGAGCATTTTGTGTGACGAAAATGAAGCATGGCCAAACTATATGATTTTGTAGGGATAAGCTTGCTTTGGCCTTGTTGTTTTGAAAAGACATGATTGCTTTATTAGTACGCTCGAAGTATTATTGTTTTTATGTCAAATGATACACTATTGCTTTGAATCACTCGTGTCTTAATATTCATGCCATGATTAGACATATGATCAAGATTATGCTAGGTAGCATTCCACATCAAAAATTATCTTTTTTATCATTTACCTACTCGAGGACGAGCAGGAATTAAGCTTGGGGATGCTGATACGTCTCCATCGTATCTATAATTTTTAATTGTTCCATGCCAATATTATTCAACTTTCATATACTTTTGGCAACTTTTTATATTATTTTTGGGACTAACATATTGATCTAGTGCCCAGTGTCAGTTCCTGTCTGTTGCATGTTTTATGTTTCGCACCCATATCAAACAGAGCCCAAACGGGATAAAAATGGACGGAGAATTATTTTAGAATATTTGTGATTTTTGGGAAGTAAAATCAACGCGAGACGGTGCCCGAGGTGGCCACGAGACAGGGGCCCACGCCCACTCCAGGTGGGCGCGTCCTCCACCCTCCTGGGCACCCCGTAAGGCGGCTGATGCCCTTCTTTGGCCTCAAGAAAGCTAATTTTTGGAAAAAGATCTGGGCGAAGGTTTCCAATCGGAGTTACGATCTCCAGATATAGAAGAAACGGTGAATGGGCAGAATCTGAGAATGCAGAAACAGAGAGAAATAGAGAGATAGATCCAATCTCGGAGGGGCTCTCACCCCTCCCACGCCATGGGAGCCAAGGACTAGAGGGGAAACCCTTCTCCCATCTAGGGAGAAGGTCAAGGAAGAAGAAGAAGAAGACGAAGAAGGGGGGCTCTCTCCCCCTTGCTTCCTGTGGCGCCAGAGCGCTGCCGGGGGCCATCATCATCACCGCGATCTTCACCAACACCTCCATCATCTTCACCAACATCTCCATCACCTTCTCCCATCTATATTTAGCGGTCCACTCTCCCGCAACCCGTTGTACCCTCTACTTAAACATGGTGCTTTATGCTTCATATTATTATCCAATGATGTGTTGCCATCCTATGATGTCTGAGTAGATTTTCGTTGTCCTACCAGTTATTGATGAATTGCTATGATTGGTTTGAGTTGCATGTTTTATTATTGGTGTTGTCCTATGGTGATCTCCGTGTCACGCAAGCGTGAGGGATTACCACTGTAGGGTTTGCAATATGTTCATGATTTGCTTATGGTGGGTGGCGTGAGTGACAGAAGCACAGACCCAAGTAAGTAGGTTGTTTGCGTATGGGATAAAGGGGACTTGATATGTTAATGCTATGGTTGGATTTTACCTTAATGATCTTTAGTAGTTGCGGATGCTTGCTAGAGTTCCAATCATAAGTGCATATGATCCAAGAAGATAAAGTATGTTAGCTTATGCCTCTCCCTCAAATAGAATTGCAATAGTGATTACCGGTCTAGTAACGTAGTCAATTGATTAGGGACAATTTCACAACTCTTACCACCACTTTTCCACACTCGCTATATTTACTTATTGCTTCTTTATCTAAACAGCCCCTAGCTTTTATTTACGTGCTCTTTATTATCTTGCAAACCTATCCAACAACACCTACAAAGTCCTTCTAGTTTCATACTTGTTCTAGGTAAAGCGAACACTAAGCGTGCGTAGAGTTGTATCGGTGGTCGATAGAACTTGAGGGAATATTTGTTCTACCTTTAGCTCCTCGTTGGGTTCGACACTCTTACTTATCGAAAGAGGCTACAATTGATCCCGTATACTTGCGGGTTATCAACTAACATGCACTTGTTGCATAAGGTGGCTAGCGGGTGTCTGTCTCTCACACTTTAGTTGGATCTGATACGATGAAGAGGGTCCTTATGAAGGGTAAATAGAAATTGGCATATCACCGTTGTGGCTTTTGCATAGGTAAGAAACGTTCTTGCGAACCCATAGCAGCCACGTAAAACTTGCAACAACAATTAGAGGACGTCTAACTTGTTTTTGCAGGGTATGCTATGTGATGTGATATGGCCAAAAGGATGTGATGAATTATATATATGTGATGTATGTGATTGATCATGTTCTTGTAGTAGGAATCACGACTTGCATGTCGATGAGTATGACAACCGGTAGGAGCCATGGGAGTTGTCTTGATTTATTGTATGACCTGTGAGTCAATTAATACGCCATGTAATTACTTTACTTTATTGCTAACTGTTAGCCATAGTAGTAGAAGTAATAGTTGGCGAGACAACTTCAGGAAGACACGATGATGAAGATCATGATGATGGAGATCATGGTGTCATGCCGGTGACTATGGTGATCATGTCGCGCCTCAAAGATGGATATCAAAGGCGCAAAATGATATTGGCCATATCATGTCACTTTATGATTTGCATGTGATGTTTGTCATGTTTACATCTTATTTGCTTCGAACGGCGGTAGCATAAATAAGATGATCCCTCACTAAAATTTCAAGAAAGTGTTCCCCCTAACTGTGCACCGTTGCGAAGGTTCGTTGTTTTGAAGCACCACGTGATGATCGGGTGTGATAGATTCTAACGTTCGCATACAACGTGTGTACCAGATTTACACATGTGAAACACTTAGGTTGACTTGATGAGCCTAGCATGTACAGACATGGCCTCGGAACACAAGAGACCGAAAGGTCGAACATGAGTCGTATGGTAGATGCGATCAACATGGAGATGTTCACCATTGATGACTAGTCCGTATCACGTGATGATCGGACACGGCCTAGTCGATTCGGATCATGTATCACTTAGATGACTAGAGGGATGTCTATCTAAGTGGGAGTTCATTAAATAATTTGATTAGATGAACTTAATTATCATGAACATAGTCAAAAGGTCTTTGCAAATTATGTCGTAGCTTACGCTTTAGTTCTTCTGTTTTAGATATGTTCCTAGAGAAAATTTAGTTGAAAGTTAACAGTAGAAATTATGCGGACTGGGTCCGTAAACTGAGGAGTATCCTCATTGCTGCGCAGAAGGCATATGTCCTTAATGTGCCGCTCGGTGTACTGAACCTCGAGTGATGTTTGTGGATGTTACGAACATCTGACATACACGTTTTGATGACTACGTGATAGTCCAGTGCGTAATGCTAAACGGTTTAGAATTGAGGCGTCGAAGACGTTTTTGAAACGTCGCAGAACATATGAGATGTTCCAAGGGCTGAAATTGGGATTTCAGGCTCGCGCCCACGTCAAGAGGTATGAGACCTCCGACAAGTTTCTTAGCCTGCAAAATAAGGGAGAAAGCTTAATCGTTGAGCATGTGCTCAGATTGTCTGAGTACTACAATCACTTGAATCGAGTGGGAGTTAATCTTCCAGATGAGATAGTGATGGTTCTCCAAAGTCACTGCCACCAAGCTACTATAGCTTCATGATGAACTATAACATATCAGGGGTAGATATGATGATCCTTGAGCTATTCGCGATGTTTGACACCACGAAAGTAGAAATCAAGTAGGAGCATCAATTTTGATGGTTAGTAAAACCACTAGTTTCAGGAAGGGCAAGGGCAAGAAGGGATACTTCATGAAACGGCAAATTAGTTGCTCCTCTACTGAAGAAACCCAATATTGAACCCAAACCCGAGACTAAGTGCTTCTGTAATGAGGGGAACGGTCACTAAAGCAGAACTACCCTAGATAGTTGGTAGATGAGAAGGCTGGCAAGGTCGACAGAAGTATATTGGATATACATTATATTAATGTGTACTTTACTAGTACTCCTAGTGGCACCAGGGTATTAGATACCGGTTTGGTTGCTAAGTTTTAGTAACTCGAAATAAAAGGCTACAGAATAAATGGAAACTAGCTAAAGGCAAGGTGACGATATGTGTTGGAAGTGTTTCCAAGGTTTATGTGATCAAACATTGCACGCTCCCTCTACCATCGTGATTGGTGTTAAACCTAAGTAATTGTTATTTGGTATTTGCGTTGAGCATACACATGATTGGATTATGTTTATCGCAATATGGTTATTCATTTAAGGAGAATGATGGTTACTATGTTTATTTGAATAATAGCTTCAATGGTCTTGCACCTAAAATGAATGGTTTATTGAATCTCGATCGTAGTGATACACATGTTCATGCCAAAGGATATAAGATAGTAATGATAGTACAACCTACTTGTGGCACTGCCATTTGAGTCATATTGGTATAAAATGCATGAAGAAGTTCCATGTTGATGGATTTTTGGACTCACTCGTTTTTTGAAAAGTTTGAGACATGCGAACCATGTCTATTGGTATATAAGCATGAAGAAAGTTCATGCAGATGGATTGTTTGGACTCACTTGATTTTGAATCACTTAAGACATGCAAATCACACCACATGGACAAGATGACTGAAAGGTCTCGTTTTTAGTGAGATGGAACAAGAAAGCAACTTGTTCGAAGTAATACATCTTGACGTGTGCAGTCCAATGAGTGCTGAGGCACGCAGTGGATATCGTTATGCTCCTACTTCACAGATGATTTGAGTAGATGCTAAGTATATTTACTTGATGAAACACAAGTCTGAATTATGGAAAGGTTCAAGTAATTTCAGAGTGAAGTAGAAGATCGTCGTGACAAGAGGATAAAATGTCTATGATATGATCATAGAGATGAATATCTGAGTTGCGAGTTTGGTACACAATTAAGACATTGTGGAAATTGTTTCATAACTAATGCCGCCTAGAACGCCATAGTGTGATGGTGTGTCCGAACATCATAGCTGCACCCTATTTGATGTGGTGCATACCATGATGTCTCTTATCGAATTACCACTATCATTTATGGGTTAGGCATTAGAGACAACCGCATTCACTTTAAATAGGGCACCACGTAATTCCGTTTAGATGACACCATATGAACTATGGTTTAGAGAAACCTAAGTTGTGGTTTCTTAAAAGTTTGGGGCTGTGACACTTATGTGAAAAGGTTTCAGCCTGATAAGCTCGAACCCAAAGCGGGTAAATGTATCTTCATAGGACACCCAAAACAGTTGGGTATACCTCCTATCTCATATCCGGAGGCAAAAGTGATTGTTTCTAGAAATGGGTCCTTTCTCAAGGAAAGGTTTCTCTCGAAAGAATTGAGTGGGAGGATGGTGGAGACTTGATGAGGTTATTGAACCATCACTTCAACCAGTGTGTAGCAGGGCGCAGGAAGTTGTTCATGTGGCACCTACGCCAATTGAAGTGGAAGCAGATGATAGTGATCATGAAACTTTGGATCAAGTCACTACCAAACCTCGTAGGTCGACAAGGACACGTACTACTCCAGAATGGTACGACAATCCTGTCTTGGAGGTCATGTTGCTAGACAACAATGAACCTACAAGCTATGGAGAAGCGATGTGGGGCCCGGATTCCGATGAATGGCTCGAGGCCATAAAATCCGAGAGAGGATCCATGTATGAAAACAAAGTGTAGACTTTGGAAGAACTACTTGATGGTCCTAAGGCTATTGGGTACAAATGGATTTTGAAAGGAAGACGAACAATGATGGTAAATGTCACAATTAAGGAAGCTCGACTTGTCACTAAGATGTTTTCCGGCAAGTTCAAGGAGTTGACTACGATGAGACTTTCTCACTCGTAGCGATGCTAAGAGTCTGTTGGAATTATATTAGCAGTTACTGCATTATTTATGAAATCTTGCAGATAGGATGTCAAACCATTGTTTCTTTGACGATTTTCTTGAGGAAAGGTTGTATGTGATACAACCAGAAGGTTTTGTCAATCCTAAAAGATGCTAACAAGTATGCAAAGCTCCAATAATCCTTCTAAGGACTGTAGTAAGCATCTCGGAGTTTGAATATACGCTTTGATGAGATGATCAAAGATTTTGGGTTTATACAAAGTTTATGAGAAACTTGTATTTCCAAAGAAGTGAGTGGGAGCACTATAGAATTTGTGATGAGTATATGTTGTTGACATATTGTTGATCGGAAGTGATGTAGAATTTCTGGAAAGCATATAGGGTTGTTTGAAAAGTGTTTTTCAATGGAAAACCTGGATTAAGCTACTTGAACATTGAGCATCAAGATCTATAAGGATAGATAAAAAAAATGCTTAATAGTACTTTCAAATGAATACATACCGTGACAAGATTTTGAAGGAGTTCAAAATAGATCAGCAAACAAGGAGTTCTTGGCTGTGTTATAAGGTGTGAGTATTGAGTAAAACTCAAGACCTGACCACGACAAAAGAGAGAGAAAGGACGAAGCGTCCCCTATGCTTTAGACGTAGGCTCTATAGTATGTTATGATGTGTACCGCACCTGAAGTGTGCCTTGCCATGAGTCAGTCAAGGGGTGCAAGAGTGATCCAGGAATGGATCACTGGACAACGGTCAAAGATATCCTTGGTGGACTAAGGAATTTTTATCGGTTATGGAGGTGGTAAAAGAGTTCGTCATAAAGGGTTACGTCGATGCAAACTTTGACACCAATGCGTATGACTGCGAGTAGTAAACTGGATTCGTATAATAGAGCAGTTATTTGGAATAGTTCCAAATGGCGAGTGGTAGCTGCATCTACAAGATGACATAGAGATTAGTAAAGCACACACACGGATCTGAAAGGTTCAGACCCATTGACTAATAACCTCTCTCACAAGCAAGATATGATCAAACCCCATGGGTGTTGGATTCATTACAATCACATAGTCATGTGAACTAGATTATTGACTCTAGTGCAAGTGGGAGACTGTTGGAAATATGCTCTAGAGGCAATAATAAATTGGTCATTATTATATTTCCTTGTTCATAATAATTTTCTATTATTCATGCTATAATTGTATTAACCGGAAATTGAAATACATGTGTGAAATACATAGACCACAACATGTCCCTAGTGAGCCTCTAGTTGACTAGCTCATTGATCAATAGATGGTTACGGTTTCCTGACCATGGACATTGGATGCCGTTGATAATGGGATCACATCATTATGATAATGATGTGATGGACAAGACCCAATCCTAAGCATAGCACAAAATCATGTAGTTCGTTTGCTAGTGCTTTTCTAATGTCAAGTATCTTTCCTTAGACCATGAGATTGTGCAACTCCCGGATACCGTAGGAATGCTTTGGGTGTATCAAACGTCACAACGTAACTGGGTCACTATAAAGTTGCACTACAGGTATCTCTGAAACTGTTTGTTGGGTTGGCACGAATCGAGACTGGGATTTGTCACTCCGTATGACGGAGAGGTATCTCTGGGCCCACTCCGTAATGCATCATCATAATGAGCTCAATGTGACTAAGAAGTTAGCCACAGGATCATGCGTTACGGAATGAGTAAAGAGACTTACTGGTAACGAGATTGAACGAGGTAGGGGGATACCGACGATCGAATCTCGGGAAAGTAACATACCGATGGACAAAGGGAATTGCATACGGGATTGATTGAATCCCCGACATCGTGGTCCATCCGATAAGATCATCGTGGAAAATGTGGGGGCCAATATGGGTATCCAGATCCCGCTATTGGTTATTGGCCGGAGAGGTATCTCGGTCATGTCTGCATGGTTCCCGAACCCGTAGGGTCTACACACTTAAGGTTCGCTGGCGCTAAAGTTGTAATGGGAATAGTATGTGGTTATCGAAGGTTGTTCAGAGTCCTAGATGAGATTTCGGACGTGACGAGGAACTCCGGAATGGTCAGGAGGTGAAGATCGATATATTGTACGAAGGTTATTGGAGTCCGGAAGTGTTTCGGAGGTACCGGGCTATGGCCAGCATGACGGAAAGGTGTTTTCGGGGGCCCCGGCAAGTGTTGCATGGGCCTCATGGGCCAATGGGAGGGGGGAAACCAGCCCACTAAGGGGCTGTGCGCCCCCACACCCTTTCCCACGTTGCTTGGGGAGGTGGGGCGCCTCCACTTGGCTTGGGAGGCAAGCCTCCACCTGCTTGGCTTGGGAGGCAAGTCTCCCTAGGGTTTCCCTAGGGAGATCCAATCTACCCTAGCCGCCACCCCCTAGGGGAAACCCTAGGGCGCCTCCTCCTCCCCCCTTCCCCCTATATATTGTGAGGGAGAGAGAGGGCAGCTACAACCTAGACACGCCCTGGTGATGCCCTTCCTCTCCTTCCAACACCTCTTCCTCCTCCGCAGTGCTTAGCGAAGCTCTGCCGGAGAACCACGAGCTCCATCGCCACCATAAGGTCTTGCTGCCAGAGTTCTCCCTCAACTTCTCCTCCCCCCTTGCTGGATCAAGAAGGAGGAGACATCCCCGGGTTGTACGTGTGTTGAACACGGAGGTGCCGTCCGTTCGACGCTTGGATCGGATCTTCCACGATTTGAATCACCGCGAGTATGACTCCATCAACCGCGTTCTTGTAATGCTTCCGCTTAGCAATCTTCAAGGGTATGAAGATGCACTACCTTCTCTCGCTCGTTGCTAGCATCTCCTAGATTGATCTTGGTGACACGTAGGAATTTTTTTGAATTATTACTACGTTCCCCAACAGGTTGTGCACAAGTTTCATACCCGCCTATTGTGCAATCGTGCTAGCGTCTCTCTAGTGTTGTGCAACAAGAGAATTTTCATGGATTCCACATTTTGGCTCACTCCTTGGTTGCACGACCCCACTTATCTATTTGCATGTGTGTTTCGGTGTACCATATCTTGCCATTGGTCTACTTGTTGCATTTTCAAATTTGTGAATATTTTCCAACATTATTGAGGCTCACTAACAATTGCATTAAATTTTGTGCCACCATCCTAACTGAGCTCAACCATAAGCTTTGACTTGTGTAGGCGCGAGAACCGACAAGAATTGGTACCAGTTGTGCTATTTCCTTGTTACATATTTGAGTGATCATTGATCCATCTTCAACATCGGTCAAGGTACATTTGGTATAAGTTCTTCTCTTTCTCCCACTCACATATTTGCTTGGAATGATGGATAGGCCAAGTTCTTCTACCAACCCACTCTTCATCGAGCAAGAAGACGACATGTCATCCTATGTCACCAAGATCTCCTCGGTGCACAAAGGGCTTTGCATCGAGAACAACAAGCAATGAGTGGCCGCATTGAAAATTTTGCCACCGACTTGCGACTCTCCGAGCAACGAACAAGAGACTACTTCGACAACAAGCTCGATGCACACAAACAAGAGAACGATGCAAGAATGGACGAGATTTGTGCCTTCTTGGTAAACCGCTCTTCTACCAGTCCGTCCTACTCAAGACGGAGCCGCTCGAGTCAACACTCTGACGACACCCTCTCCAGTTCAAGTACACTGACATCGAACACTCTACGTCGAGCCGCACGCCAAGACCGTCAAGCAACTCGCAATCCTCTACACGACAATCATTCACAAGAGTAATCCAATGAGCAAGCACATCGTCATCGCCAAAACCAAGCTACTCTTGCACAAGCACAAGAAAGGCTACGTCAACGTCACCAAGAGGAAGAGCGAGCGCGCCAACACCAAGATGAACAAGATGCCGAGGCTCAACGTCTTCAACAACAACAACCTGAAGCTCAAGCACTTGAGGCACAACATGCCCTTTGAGATTCAAGTCGAGCCGTTGCCAACCGCAACCTAGATATGCGCAATCAAGAAGAAGCACTTCGCGAAGAAATTCAAGAGCGAAACTACCAAGAAAGAGTGCATCGTCAAGTTCCTCAAGCTCCTCCACAAGCTCGACAAGCTCCTCCACAACCTAAAGTTCATCAAGAGCGTGATGACTATGGAAATCCTCCACGCCAAGAGCAATATGAGGTTAACAATCATCCACGTCAAGGGCATCATCATCACCCTCGACCCCAACACAATGAAGAGCAACGCTATGGCAAGCTCAAGTTCACCATGCCCAAGTTCAATGGAAGCAATGATCCCTAAGAGTACCTTTCATGGGCACTGAAGGTCAACAAGATCTTTCATTTGCACAACTATGAGGAAGAGAAGAAAATCACTATGGCATCCCTTGTGTTCCAAGACTATGTGCTCATATGGTGGGAACAAGTCCTTGAGCGCCGAGAAACAAGAGGTGAACCACCAATCACCACATGGGATGAAATGAAACATGTCATGTGAGCATGCTTTGTGCCAACATACTACAACCGCGACCTCTTCAAGAAACTCCAACTCTTCAAGCAAGGAACAAAGAGCGTTGAAGAATACTACAAGGAAATGGAGATTGCCATGATAAGAGCCAATGTCACGGAAGATGATGAGAAAACTATAGCCCATTTCTTGAATGGCCTCAATAATCCCATCAAGAAGATTGCCGACTTCCAACCCAACTCCAACCTCATTGAGCTAGTGCATCAAGCTACCAAAGCTGAACGTCAAGTGCAAGATGACTTCAAGTACGCCAAGTACTCTTCCAAGAGCTACGACTTCTTCAACAACCAAGCTTCAACGACTCCAACAACTTCTACCTCAACCAAACCACCTACAAGCAACGACGACAAGTCAAGTTACAAGAAAACTTTGACAACCTCAAGTCGTCCTCCTACTACAAGCACCTTCAAGCCGAGAGCTTCATCATCTACTCCAACCGATGAGACCGTCAAGACAAGTTCCATCAAGTGTTTCACATGCAGCGGCCGAGGCCACGAGTCCTTTGAGTGTACCAACAAGTGCACCATGATCCTCAACAACGACAAAACCTATGACTCCATCAGTGAAGAGGAAATGGAAGCCCTTGAGCAAGTGGCCATGCACTGGCACGTGAACAAAGATGAAGATGATCAAGTCTTTTGTGATGAGGATTCGAGCTCCGCTCTCGTTGTCTCCAAAGTCTTGACTCTTCAACATCAACAAGATAAGACCAAAGATGCCATATTTTCCACACCAAGGCTAGCATCAATGGAAGGTCTGTCAAGTTCATCATCAATGGAGGTAGTTGACATAACTTGGCAAGTGAAGAACTATTCTCCAAGCTCCAATTGGTCAAGATGAAGCACCCGCACACCTACAAGGTTCAATGGCTAAGAGATTCCAGCACTATCCAATTCGAGCATACGGTCAAAGCTTCCTTCAAAATCGGAGCATATGAGGACACTTTGGAGTGTGACATCATCCTGATGTCCGTTTGCCACCTCCTTCTTGGTCGGCCATGGCAATTTTACCATGACGTCATACACAACGGGCGTGCCAATCACTATAGCTTCAAGATGAAGGGACAGGAGTACGTGCTACGACCTATGTCTCCAAGTCAATTAAGTGATCGCCGACAAGCAAGCAAACCATCATGGAGACAAGAGTGAGAGAGTGAGCGCCATAAGCCAAAATCGAGTGCCTCCACGATGAGCGACAAGAAAAATTAATTCTATTTGACACCAAAAGTGAGATGAGAGAAGTGTGTGAGAACCCATCAAGTGTTATGCACTATGTCCTTGTGTGCAAGGACGAGGCACCAGAAACTAACACATCTCATGATCTACCTTTAGTGTTGTCTTCTCTTCTGCAGGAATTCCAAGATGTTTTCCCCGACAAGCTACCTCCGGGTCTACCTCCACTACAAGGCATTGAACATCGAATCGAACTCATCCCCGGAGCACCTCTACCTAACAAGGCTCCCTACCGTGTCAACCCCGAGGAAACTAAGGAGATCCAACGACAAGTATAACAACTCATCGACAATGGTCATGTACGTGAAAGCTTGAGCCCTTGTGTCATTCCGGTAATCCTTGTTACAAAGAAAGACGACACTTATCGCATGTGTTCCGATTGCCGTCCCATCAATGCTATCACTGTTAGATATCGTTACCCTATTCCACGCCTAGATGATATGCTTGATGAGCTTAGCGGAGCCACCATCTTCTCTAATATTGATCTTAAGAGTGGCTACTATCAAATACGCATCTAAGAAGGTGATGAATGGAAAACCGCATTTAAGACCAAATTTGGCTTATATGAATGGCTTGTTAAGCTGATGGGTTCATCCGAAGCACCCGGTACTTTCATACGAGTCATGCATTTTGTTCTTCGACCCTATATTGGTGTATTTGTTGTGGTCTATTTTGATGATATTCTTGTCTTTAGCAAATCCCTCAAAGATCATGTCACCCATCTTAGAACCGTGTTGCAAACCCTTAGGAAAGAACGCCTTTATGCTAATATGGACAAATGCCTTTTTGGTGTTAATAAGCTTGTTTTCTTGGGTTTCGTTGTCTCTTCTAAGAGTGTTCATGTAGATGAATCTAAGATCGATGCTATTAAAACTTGGGCCCAACCAACCAACTTAAAACGAGTGCGTAGTTTCCTTGGTTTAGCCGGTTTCAATCGTAGATTTGTGAAGGATTTTAGCACCATTGCTTCATCTTTGCATTCTTTGAGTAAGAAAAATGTGCCATTTGTTTGGGGACCATCCCAAGATACCGCATTTAATGAGCTTAAGAATTTGCTTACTCATGCTCCCGTGCTTGCATTACCCAACTTTGGCAAACCTTTTGAAATTCATTGCGATGCTAGTGGTAATGGCATAAGAGGTGTATTAACGCAAGAGAAGCGCCCATAGCATACTTTAGCAAGAAACTTTCCGGAGCGCTACTCAATTATCCCATCTATGAAAAAGAGCCATATGCTTTAGTGCGAGTTTTGCGTGAATGGGAACATTATCTTTGCCCTCGTGAATTTATCATTCATACCGATCATGAAACATTTAAGTATCTTAACGGTCAAACTAAGTTGAACAAGCGTCATGCTAAACGGAGTGAATTTATTGAGTCATTTCCTTATGTCATCAAGTACATCAAAGGTAAGGAAAATGTTGTGGTGGATGCTCTTTCCCGCATATGCATGCTTGTCACTAAACTTGAATTGAGTGCCATTGGCTTTGAGCACATAAAAGACTTGTATGCGCATGATCCTATTTTTGCAATTACTTATGCCAAGTGTTTGACGCGTACATCTTGGGAACGCTATTACATCAAGGATAATTACCTTATGAGAGCTAACAAACTTTGCATTCCCGAGTCTTCTCTTCGTTTACTCCTTTTGCAAGAGGCTCATGGAGGCGGACTAATGGGACACTTTGGACGCGACAATCCATTCCTACGCTCTCCAAGAACTATTTTTGGCCCAAGATGTTCCACGACGTCTCACGCTTCACCAACTAATGCTCTACATGCGCAAATCTAAGTCAAAAGCTCAACCATGGTCTTTCCATGCCCCTTCATATTCCTTATCAACCTTGGGAAGAGATTATCATGGACTTTGTACTTGGTTTTCCTAGAACTCAAAATGGAAAGGATTCCGTGTTTGTTGTTGTGGACCGATTCTCTAAGATGGCTCATTTTATCCCATGCAACAAGATAGACGATGCTTCACATATTGCAAATCTTTTTTGTTGGGAAATCTTGCGCCTCCATGGAATGCCAAAGACGATTGTCTCGGACTGCGACGTCAAGTTCTTGAGTTACTTTTGGAAGACTCTATGCGCCAAGCTCGAAATCAAGCTCTTGTTCTCTTCGTCATACCATCCTCAAACCAACAGCCAAACAAAGGTGATGAACCAAACACTCTCCACTCTACTATGCGTGTTGATCAAGAGGAACATCAAGGAGTGGGAGGAGTGCCTACCCATCACCGAGTATGCCTACAACCGCGCAAGAATTCGACTACTGGCAAGTCCCCCTTCGAGGTTGTCTACGGTTTCAACCCATTGTCCCCATTGGACACTCTTCCTCTTCCACTACAAGAGTGCGCCAACATGGACGTGAGTGCACGAGCAAGCTACCTCAAGAAGATGCATGAAGATACAAGGCACACTATCGAGCGCCAAGTACAACGACTCGCGACCAAGCTCAACATCAACAAGCAACCCATGATATTCAACATCAGAGATCTTGTGTGGCTACACCTTCGCAAGGAACACTTCCCCAACGAATGCACGTCCAAACTTCTACCCCAAGCCGATGGACCCTTCAAGGTGCTAGTACGCTACAACAACAACTCTTACAAGATCGACCTCCCAAGTGACAAGTACAACGTGAGCGACATCTTCAATGTCAAAGACCTCTCGTCATACCATGGTGATGAAGCTTTCGATCGGAGGTCGGATCTTTCCCAAGGGGGGAGATGATGCGGAGCATCCCACGATCATTCCCATGGATGTATCTACATCTCCCACGACACCACTTGGACCAATGACAAGAGCTCGAGCAAAGGCTATCAAAGATAAGGTGAACTCTCTCCTCTTCGAACTACCACTTTCTACACATGAGACATGGCTACTACCTCAAGCGGAAACACTATGTGTGATCAGGTACTCGGAGGAAGGCCACAAAATAGCTACATCCAATGGACAAGACGACGAGGACACCGAGTATGAAGGACAAGCAGAAGAGCTACTGAAGAAGCTCCAACGAGCGGACGTCCGCCCAGGACCGGACGTCCACCCAGGACCGGACGTCTGGCGCCTGACGCTCCAGCCAGCAGATGTCCGACCAGGACCGGACGTCTGGCGCCTGAAGGCCCAGCCGACCCAAGTCCCAGCCGACGAGAGCTACAGCGAGCGGACGTCCGGCCCCCTCCGGAGGACCAGCAACACTGCCCAGCGAGCGGACGTCCGGCCCCCACCGGACGACCGGCAATTACACCCCGAGCCGATTCTGCGGATGACCGTCCACCTCCGGACGTCCGGTACCACGTTTACAGAACGTAATTAGCAGAAGTCCGAGCCCTACCGTACATCCGGACCTCCGCGAGCGACTGGACGTCCGCTGTTTGTGTGTGCGCAGCTTCGGGCCCGAGGCCCATGTACCCCTTCATTCCGCCCCCTTTTGCACTTAGACTATAAATAGACCTCCTCCTCCTCCTAGTTAGGGTTAGATTGTTTAGCTCTATTTGAGATAGAGCTTTGCTCATCCACATGGTTACTTCTCCTCGGAGCTCACGACCTCTTTGGAGAAGATCCCCCAAGCGGATTCCAGACCCCATCATGGGAAGACCATTCAATACCTCCTCACAGAGAAGACCTTTTGTATCGTCCTTTGTTGACCTTGAATCGTGTATCACTCTTTGTGTTTCGAAGATCTAGCATATGTGTGACCGGATCTTGTTGGTTGAGTGAGTTCTCTTGTGTTTCCTCTCGTGTTCCCCTCGTTTTTTCCCCCGTGTTCTTCGTAGGATCCCCTCCAATCGTGAAAGATCGGGCATATAGGGTTCTACCCTACATCATTAACGTAACAGCTACCTGGGCATATTTGTTGGAGTAAATTACGAGGGAGGGAAGGGGTGGAAATATTGCTGGTCACAACGGATTGCACGAGCACGGGGGGAGGAGAGTCATGCAAGCAGATTTTTTCCACACGGGGTGGAGTGGTGGGACTTTCGGAGGGAGAAGGAGAGTTAAGCAGGCAGATTGTTTTCACACATGGAGAGGAAAAGATTTCGAGACGAATGGGCTTCCTGCAGGTATGGGGAACGATGCATAATAAGTCATATTTCATGTCGGGCTAAGTATAGTCTCAAGTAATTAAAAACATACACTCCCCACACATGTTCAGATTTAAAGGTGCACTAAATTATTGCATGCGATGATTAAGGCTGACCATAGTGGTGGTATCTTAGCTGGTATCATGCACACGGGAATAGCAAACATGCTGATGTGGCAAAGAATTAAAGAAGAGAGGGGGGTTAGAGTAACATAGGTAGATACCATATTATGTTAAATACTATGCTGGTTTGTGTCATGCATGGCACTATAAAGGTAGTCCCGTATCATACACTAGTATCATGCACATGATACTAGGATATGATATTTTCTACTATGAGTAGCCTAAAGAGAATATTGACTAATGCATGTAATTTTTTTTGTCATTTACTAGTGTTCATGCATGCATGCAATGCGATAATGCATTGGTAAACACATTTTTTGTGAAGAATTGAGTACTTTTGCAGACTGCAAAAACTATTCCACCGCCTCTATCTTGGTAAGAGTAGGTGAAATTTTTGAATCGGTCCCTTTAAACTAGAAGGGAGGTAGTAGTACTCTAATAGCTAACCTTGTTGTGATGACTAGATAGGACATGGCACGCACCTGGACAGAGGAACTAGTCTACATTGTGCATACAAGTTTTGTCTGAAGTCAACGTACCTCTACTTTGACCAAACTTATAAAAAAATGTATCAACATTCACAATGTCAAATAAATATTTTTATACTCATTATGAAATGTAGTTTCATAAAATATATAATTGGTATTGTAGATATTGATATTTTTAATATAAATTTGGTCAAACTTTGCAAACTTTGAATTGACACAAATCTTACGCGGAGTAAAAAGGACCAGAGGAGGTATCATGCATGTGGAGTAGGCAAAAACTTGTTCATTTATAGCCGTCCGAAGTCTCAAAGGGCGCGATCACGCGAGGGAGGCGAAGGTCGTGGGAGGCGCGACGGTTGACAGAATTAAGTGAAGTTATACATGCACGCGCCGGCATGGCATGCGAACACGCAGAAGCTATACTGTCAGGCCTATGATATGGGTCTAGTGGACATGGCATCTAGTGGGTCCCGCATAGTACTCGAGAACTCTTTGGGGGCATGCAGCCGTTTATCCACCGGGCAAGCCACCACCCCATGCCGTTCGCACGCCCTACTCGTCCCCATCTTCTACCT
This sequence comes from Triticum dicoccoides, assembly GCF_002162155.2. Lineage (NCBI taxonomy): Eukaryota > Viridiplantae > Streptophyta > Magnoliopsida > Poales > Poaceae > Triticum > Triticum dicoccoides. The sequence continues at coordinate 236,040,577 of NC_041389.1, forward strand.
TACAACAGTTTGCTCCTAGTCGTCCCATCCTTTCACATTACACCAGTTCCACTTCTCCTAACCCGCCTCCAAAACCCATGGCCTCCCAAATCTCCATGATCGGCGGTGAGTACAAGGTTAGAACCAACACCGGCGTCATCTACACCCATAGAACCGTGACAGTGGAAGCATGCCTTGCTCGCTTCCTACACATGTTCAAAAGTTCGAAGGATGAGTGGGTCGTTGGGCTAGATGTTGAGTACACCACAGTCCTGGAAAGCGAGAGGCTTCTAAAGGAGGCAGAGAAGAAGAATCCCGCCGTGATCCAGGTTTTCGTACATAACGTGTGCTTGGTCTACCACATATGCCATGCCGATGTTAGGTGCCAGGATTTTGAGTTCTTCCTCAAGGACAAAAGAGTGAAATGTGTTACTGTCGACTTTACGAACGACGGGGAGAGTCCAGGGTCGGATAGGCCTCGTTGTAGGCCAGCCATTCGATCTCTAGAGGAAAAGCCTGGTGTCCTCCTCTAAGCCTTCAATGCTGACCCTGGAAGTATCCATGATTGATCCTTCGTATGCTCAACTAAAGAAACCTCACTCGGAGTTTCATCATGCATGGGAGTCAAAGACAACAGATGAAGATCACATTGTGTAGGCAGCAACGGATGCCTACCTTTGTTTAAATATCTATGAGGGTTGGATGAAGAACCAGATCCCAGTGTCCAGTTCAAGCAAAGAAGTGTCAACGAAGAGGAAGAGGAAGAGGGACGAGGACGAAGTCGAGGACATGGACATGGACTCGGACTCCAAGTAAGGTGGCAGTGTTGTTGCTCATGCTGGTTCTATTGCAGTGCCAAGCGGACTAGTTGCTTAGTTTTATTTTAGGGGTGTGTTGTGATGAGTCCCCAGCAGAACTATGTTTATGTTCTTTCTCGTTATTTGAACTCTTTGGTACGTACAGTAGTACTAGTATGTCTTACTACTGTTCTTCTTGTAGTTGGTACTACTACTCGTATCTTCGTGTTCCCATTGTATTTAATACATACTAGTAGTATAATTTGGGCCAGTCAATTTATGAAAGAAGTTCGACGGAGCGAAGGAAGAAGACGGCAGAGAAGCTACCCCAATATCTATATTACGGCGGCAGGGTGCCCATGATCTATCTTATGAGTGTTGGGTGTGGAATGCAGTTCACCGGAAAAAATGGATCGTGCCCGGGGTTAAATGTATGGCGGGGGTGGGGGGAGCATGGCGGTGGCAGGCGGTTTAGGGGAGGGCGGGGCGGCGGCGGCAGGCGGTTAGGCCTGTGGCAGGCTGGCGGCTCGATGCCTGAGAGAGAAGATGAACAATGCACCAATTTTAGAGGTTGAAGAAGCCCTTCTGGCCGTCCATGTTGCATCCAACGGCTCACAAGAGTCGACTGACCCAAATTGTTCCTTTAGATTGCAAGATCCACGTGGCATTCAAGGTCTCGAAGCTAGATTCCATGTCCGCACCCGGTTTGCGGGCTCGGCGCGGACACGACCGGCTTCCACCGCGACAGCCACCATGCGCGCCTCCTCCGTGCGGGCAGAGACGACAATGACATGCTAGCTCCTCCTCGCCAGCGTGCTGAAGCATGATACGTCTCCGTCGTATCTACTTTTCCAAACACTTTTGCCCTTGTTTTGGACTCTAACTTGCATGATTTGTATGGAACTAACCCGGACTGACGCTGTTTTCAGCAGAACTGCCATGGTGTTATTTTTGTGCAGAAACAAAAGTTCTCGGAATGACCTGAAAATCCACAGAGCAACATTTTGGAATTAATAAAAAATATTGGCTAAAGAATCAACGTCAGGGGGCCCACACCCTATCCATGAGGGTGGGTGCACGCGCCCCCTGCCTTGTGGGCCCCCTAAAGCTCCATCGACCTCAACTCCAACTCCATATATTCACGTTTGGGGAGGAAAAAATCAGAGAGAAACATTCATCACGTTTTACGATACGGAGCCGCCGCCAAGCCCTAAACTCTCTCGTGAGGGCTGATCTGGAGTCCGTTCGGGGCTCCGGAGAGGGGGATTCGTCGCTGTCATATCATCAACCATCTTCCATCACCAATTTCATGATGCTCACCGCTGTGCGTGAGTAATTCCATCGTAGGCTTGCTGGACGGTGATGGGTTGGATGAGATTTATCATGTAATTAAGTTAGTTTTGTTAGGGTTTGATCCCTAGTATCCACTATGTTCTGAGATTGATGTTGCTATGACTTTGCTATGCTTAATGCTTGTCACTAGGGCCCGAGTGTCATGATTTCAGATCTGAACCTATTATGTTTTCATGAATATATGTGAGTTCTTGATCCTATCTTGAAAGTCTATAGTCACCTATTATGTTTTATGATCTGTTAACCCTGAAGTGACAATAATCGGGATACTTACCGGCGATGACCGTAGTTTGAGGAATCCATGTATTCACTAAGTGTTAATGTCTATTAAAAGGAGGCCTTAATATCCCTTAGTTTCCAATAGGACCCCGCTGCCACGGGAGGGTAGGACAAAAGATGTCATGCAAGTTCTTTTCCATAAGCACGTATGACTATATTCGAAATACATGCCTACATTACATTGATGAACATGAGCTAGTTCTGTGTCACCCTATGTTATAACTATTACATGAGGAATCGCATCCGACATAATTATCCATCACTGATCCAATGCCTACGAGCTTTTCACATATTGCTCTTTGCTTAGTTACTTTACTGTTGCCACCGTTACGATTACTATAAAATTGCTACTGTTACCGTTACTTCCATACTACTTTGCTACTAAATACTTTGCTGCAAATATTAAGTTATCCAGGTGTGGTTGAATTGACAACTCAACTGCTAATACTTGAGAATACTCTTTGGCTCCCCTTGTGTCGAATCAATAAATTTGGGTTGAATACTCTACCCTCGAAAACTGTTGTGATCCCCTATACTTGTGGGTTATCAAAGCACGCGCTCGTCCTCCTCTTCATACATTGTGGGCATAGACGCGGCTCCACCTCCTCGCGTGCTTGGCAATGCGGCGGCATCGCGAGGAGGGACTGTAGACAACGTGAGCGGGTGAGCCGTTGACTTCATGGCACAGGGATGGCGGGGCCACGGCGGTGATGGGCGAGAAATGGTCGGCCAGAGCAGGCGGGCGCCGGCATGCGCAACGGTGGCGGCATATTGATGAGTGTGCGCATGGGAGCTTAGTTTAGTTTTATATAGGGTTGGTCAAACTTAAAAGAACACCGTACTTGTACACATAAACATTAGACTAAGGCAACGCTTATACTACCACATTAGTTAGCACAGCATCGATACGGAATCCTATGCAAGTGCGTGGACCGCGGCCGCGTGGTCGATCGAACGGTGTGTCACCATGTCGCGCTGGAAGGACATCCACGAACCTTTTTGTGTGTGTGAAAACAATCCCCGAATATTACTCTACTTTTTTCCCTGGAAAAGTTCTTCACGCTACAATATTTCCATATATTTGAATTTAGCTTCAGTTCATGCTTATTTAGATTTGGACATTTTAGGTGCGCCCTAGACATTTTTTTAATATTGATTCTGTGTGTGTGGCTGAGAGAGAACGCGTGTATGTGTCCATATGTGTGTTGTGGCAGAAGGGCAATGTGGAGACGGTGTGCGTGTGATAGAGACATAGAGAGGTGTGAATGTGCAAATGATCATGCATGAGTGAGACATAGAGAGATGCCGATACGTTGTGTATACATGAGAGAATGGTCTTCTATTTGTACTTGTGTGTGTGTGTGTGTGTGAGAGAGAGAGAGAGAGAGAGAGAGAGAGAGAGAGAGAGAAGCATCCATAACACAACAACCATCTCTCTCGAGTCGTCCGTCCCTCGCAAGATCGCGTGTAGCACATGTATCAACACACACATTTTGACACCCTCACCCGGCCCCGGCCCACCTCAAGGCCCGCACATCGTTCTCTATCTTGCACGCACAATGTCTTCGTGAAAACCCTATTTAGCAGGTAGCTTTCCATCACATGCGCACACATTCTCTCCGGTTTCATTTCTCTCAATATCTGACACACACACACACACTCCCCCTCCCTCGAGCACACAATTCATCCCCATCCAAGGTTATATGGCAACCACTCTCGCTTGTGCTTCTCTGCACCCCAGCATGCACACCACCTCAATATTTCAAGAGGGCATTGAGGAGATCGAAGACGGCGACAACACTACACTAGAGAATGTGGGGCCATTTGGAAGCAAGATGATGTGATGATGGCTGGCTGACTCCCCCCCCCTCTCTCTCCCACACAAAATTATCAATCCCTCAACCCATGAGATCCTTCCCCTCTCGTCCATGTTTTTCCATCTCTCTCATCCAACCCGTTTTCTCTTCTCCTTCAACGTGTACAAAATCTGGATGCACACGCATCTCACGTATATTACATGTCTCTATCTTTCTCACAGACCTAACTTCTTCCTCTCTCTCTCTCATTAGGTTTGTCTCCTACTCTCTCGCCCACATACATACAATCTTTCCTGCCCGATTTGCTCCATCTTCGCAAGCTCTCTCTACATGTTTCATTCACACATTGGGATGTGTTCAAAATGTTGCTTTTATAATGGATCATGTAGAGTTATGGTCGATATTGTTGCATCCTACAAAGTAATAACTATGAAATGCACTTAGATTTTCATTTGACTGAGATTATGTGAGTTTGAGCATATTGTGAAGTACTATAGACCTCGTATACATCTTGGAATTCAACAATGATTCTAACTATTGAATTGTATAAACCATTACATTCAAAGTCAGTAGCCTAATATATTTATTTCACGATTAAAACAAATGATTAATTCCACTACAAACTAAGAAAACAAATGTGTACTCCCTCCAATTTTATTTAAGTCCGCGTATTAGCATTGGTCAAAGTCAAGTTTTGTAAACTCTCACAAAGTTTATAACAAAAAGTATTAACATATACAATAACAAATAATTACCATTAGATTCATTATTGAATGTAATTTCACATCATACATATTTGTTATGGTAAATGTTTATATTTTTCTATAAACTTGGTCAAACTTTAGAAAGTTTGACTTCGGTCAAACCTAATATGCAGAGTTAATAAAAACAGAGGGAGTACTAGTAGTTACTAGTACTACTCGCTAGTTTCTTAGACCAATCACCCAGCACGCCAAACGGGGAGTTCAGTGTTACAAAATTTTGAGGTCGGTGGGAAAATCTCCTGCGACCCTGATTCAAGCAATGCGAAGTTACCATCATACCCTTCAAAACAGGCCTACGGATGTTGGTTGGTAGGGGGATGTTTTGGTAACTTCAGGTTCACCCTACCCAGCCAACCCCACCGCGGCACCCAGAGTAGTACACTTGAATCCTCCCCATTTTCTATCCCCACCGTAAAATAGACTTCTCCACGGCACCGTATCCTTCGTGCACCTCCCCTTCTATATCGGCGCACTCGTCCACCACAACGTATTTGCCTCATCGACGACGTCGTACGCCGCACTGGAGTCGGTCCACCATCGTCATCATACACGGAGCCTCTTCCCCGGCACCGTCTTCCACGGTCTTGGATCTGCTAACCGGAAGCCGACACCAAGCACAGAAGCAACACTGTCGTGGACAGTGAACTAACTCTCGTTGCCGACCATGATACATAGAGGCCGCCGCGGCCATTGAACTCCTCCTCGATTGGTAATGTGTATATTGAATCTCTTAGCAGTACATGTGTAGTTCCAATTTTGTTCATACGTACCCTTCAAATTTCCTGGTTGCTATTGTTCCCGTAAAAGTAATTGGTCATAGCTTGCATTGTCCAACAAAATATCACCTTGTAATTGTGGGTCGCTCCTGTATTGCGTTGTGCTTGGGTAGGTTCTTCATCTGCAACCAGTAGTGAGGCAAATGATGGAAAGCTTTTTAGAACTAGCAAGATGCCCATGCGTTGCACGGAACATCAAGATGCATTTGTATGAGTAGTTTATCTTGTGGGAGAAAAGGATGAACGAGGAAAGGCCTTATCTGCAAACATGAATAGAGGTGCAGCTATCTTTTTGCAAAATTGCCATAGTTTCCTTCCTATCCATCAGATATAAATCGGACGGCCTATATTGCAGGATGGCAGGCACACCATCATCACCAATTCTATTTTTTATAAGATATATAAGAAAGTACTGATAAATATAAATATAAAATAAATATACAATATAATATATATATATATATATAAGAGTAGAGAAGAGAGTAGAGATAGTAGGAACGCCGGGAAAGGATCGTGTGCAGGGGAAAAAGCGGCTGGGCGCACGCTAGTTTTGGCGCCCGGTGTTTGGCGCGCTTTTAAAATCCAACGCCCACCCACCGCTTTGTGCCTCGCCACCACTCTCTCCCTGCTCTTTATTGCCTCGATGCTGCCGTGCCACCATGTCGTCGCGCCGCAGGGAAACTTAGGGCTACCGTGGCATCTGCGCGCACCCCTCTGGTAGCTTCTCCGTCGAGATCCGGTTCCAAAAGATGCGCCTCAGCCTCGGCACTTTAGACACCCCCCACAAGGCTGCCCGAGCATACGACACGGTGGCGTGGCACCTCCGGTGGCCTCATAGGGACATGAACTTCCCCAATGTGCCCACGTGGGAGCAGGCGTACGAGCTTGTGCCTCCGCCGCGGCTTATGACCGATGAGGAAGCCATGGCGCTGTGGCGCCAACGCTTCCTGCAGGACATCATCAACGAGCGTGAGTTCTACGTGCAAAGGAGGGTGGAGAGGGGGGAAGAGGAGGGTGGAGCGAGCCTCCTTTCGCGAGGATAGGCGTACGCGGAAGGAGGCCGCTCAATTCAACATTAAGCTAGGAGCAGCGTCGCCCTGGGACTCCGACGATGATTGTTATCTTGACGCCTACATTGAGACATCGGAGGAGGACATCACCGAGGTAGAGTCGGATGACGAGGAGTAGTTGAACTATCTATTTTTTATCTATCTATGTTATATCTATGTTGAGAACTATCTATGCCAGTATCGACTCGGAGTCGAATGTGTATCGAGTCAGAGTAGAAAGGAGAAAAAAATATAGCGCGTCCGCTGGAGCCAGCACTCAGCGGCCCGCAAAAACTGGCTATTCCGACGCTGTAAATGCTTTTTTAATGCGCCACACATTGCACTTCTGTTGGAGATGCTCTAACATGGCAGATGAGTGCTTTAATGTTTCCCACAAGATATGTGAGTATTACTATATTTTTCTTGCCATGTTGATATTTTAAAACTACGAGTGTGAACATGCAGAGGAGCAATGAAAACCAAACACGGGATATTGGGGACATCTTCAAGGAACGTGGCAAGTTAAAGAGTAGTTGCACCGAACCTGTAAAACGAGCTTTGGTAAGTAACACCCTTTCAATTACTTTCATTTAGCCTTGTGTTCTTCGATGTGTATATGTTGTAGTTTCTGTTTCTCTTAGCGTCGTGTTCTTCGATGTGTCATAAGAAGAGTCTTAATCATCCTAATGCTTTCGTTTTTAGCTTGATGTAGGAAGTGGGTGTTCTCACCTTGGAGTTCGTTTTTATATTTCTCCTTTTGAATTCACTTCTCTGAGTCCTGTTTATCTGGCTTCTGTTAAATGGATCTGGGTTACTCTGACTATTGATCTAAAAAAGAACTAACTTCATGCCAGGATGCAGTTCCTGCGAGGAGGGAAGTATGGTCAACCTCAACATCATGTTTCCAAAATGAGGTTGGATTACACACAAGGTGCTCGTTCCCTAATGATGCTAGATTAGACACAAGGTGCAAATTCCCAGATGATGCTAGATTACACACAAGCTAGGTGGAGTCGTCAACTGTTCGTGTCCTCATGGCTCTAGTAAAGGCTAAAAGAAAGCATGCAACAGCCCTTGAGGACATAGCTGAGTTCCTGAAGAAGCGAAAAGAGCAATCAAATGCTCTCTTCACCCAAGCCAAAGAAGAGATGGAAGAAGCCAGAAATATGCTAGCAGAGGCGGAGTAGGCTAGGCATCTCCTGCTATCTAAAATGGTTGTCAATAAAAATTTTCCTTCTTAATAGCTAGGTTCGAATGTTTATCCAGTCATCATGCCTGTTGTGATGTCCGTACCTCTACTGATGTGGCACAAATTAAAAAAAATTCAAGTCATGTAATAACAACAATTACTTTCCAAACAATAACAGACGAAGCATTGGACATGGTATAGTTCACACGCAAGCCCAACATTCCAAGTTCAACTTCCACATCAAACTCATGTCTGCACATTCATATATATTGTCCACAACCATGATTCACTTCAAAACCAAAAAATGTGAGGAGAGTTATAAATAAAGAAAAATCTCTAGTTCCTACTACTAGTGCAAGCACAACAAGTCAAGACCATACATAATTAAATATATTTTGGACATTTATTGACTAAACACGAATAACTTTTGGAGACAGGTATAATATTTCTAATGCCGGCCGCGGCTAGGGTCCATGATGTTTTGAGCCAAACAGGGCAACACACTCGGTGTCTGCCGGTAACACAGTGGTCATAGTATTCATGGGTTCCGAGCGGCGGCGGCTCCCGTGGTCTACTATTCCTCGGTGTCAGTGGTGGCTATAGACGTGTTGGCCACCTCCGCCAGCATGCCGCGGTTCTGCCAACATTTGCTTTGGATGGCACAACCAACCATGGTGCACTAGACGTCATGGACCCCGTGTGTCGGCGTGTAGCAGCTAGCCACTCCTCTACGAGCAGGCTTGGAGCATCGAGTTGATGAACTAGGGGCCAGCTTGGAGCGGCGACTTGCTCCACCGCCTGCCCGCCTATAGCCTCGCCGATGGTACTGACGGCCTGGGGCGGGGAGGGAGGTGCGACAACGAGTTGCCTGGCTCGTCGGGGCACCCAGTCGGCTTTTATGATGGAGAACTCATCTTCCTGCTCACCGGATGCTATGGAGAGTGTGGAGAAAATGGTGCAAGGAGGATATGGGGAGCGTAGGTGTGGTGCGGTACTTGCCAGGCGTCTGGCCTTGTTTAAATAGTGGGCAAACGAGAGGAGCCAATCGGCGTTGTGTTCTAAAATGCCGGCCGGCTCGCGTAAGGACGTGTTGACGGCACACGCACGGATTCAATGGAGGTAGGCAGGGCAGTCTGAAGCCGGTTGCATGCGGCGAGGAGGCGTGTTCAGCTTGGCCTGTAGTGAGTGGGGCCCTCTTGGCCGGTGCGCCAGTTCAATGCCTGCGCTATGAGAGGTTGCGTCCGTGTTAGAAAAATCACTCCCTCCGGTCCTTTTTTGTTTGGATATAACAAAATCTCATTTTCTATTCACATTTTACAAGTAAAATTCGTGGACAAACTTTGACCCAAAATACGATCGGGACTAGACTAGGACGGAGGTAGTAGTTATGAATTCCGTTTTCGCTCCATACCAATCGTTCTAAAAACTAGTATAATGCGCCATTGAAAATCAGAACTCTTACCCTGCTAAAAAATGATATTTTAAACGTGGCTACTCGATTAGTGGCGACTGGCGAGCCACCGCCTCCAGGTCGTTCACCTGTGGTCCCGACCATCAACTCCTATGGATCAAATTATCATGCGAGCTGACTATTCCTACAAAGGTGCGCTCCACCACGTACTCAGTACCGGCGCATGGAGCAATCGTTCACCTGGGTTTTAGGGTTTATTTTCTTACAGTGCCTTCATGTAACTCTCATGTGTACGAGACAGCAAGAGACTGACTGCGTGCGTGCGCCTCTTCTCTTCGTATATGTACTCCACCATTTGTCTGGTGTCCAAAAAACTATACAGTAGTAATAACTAGCAATGTGCCAATGTGTTGCCACACTTTCAAAGTAGATTAATACATATTCACCGATTTGATAAAAAGAGTCTAGTTCTCAAATACGTATATCACTAAAAATATGTTGTTTTTCACTCAAAATATATTCCTTTGGCGGTTTTGATGAGATAAGGGAGGAACGTGGTTGGTTTCAAGATTCGGGAAGTGGTATATTGTTGCAAAACTCACATGTGTGTGTGTGGTGTGTGTGAGAGAGAGAGAGGGAGAGAGGAGGAGGACAGAGTGCCTGTGTGACAAAGACACAAAGAGTGTGTGTGCGAGAGGTATCACCATAAAATGAGACGATAGTGTGTGTGTGCATGATCGAGAGGGCTCGTCTCAAGAAGGGACGAAAAATCTACATAGATACAAGGAGCGCGAGAGACACATGTAGGAGATAGTGGAAGCAAGAGTGTGCGGATGTATAAACCCATCTGGAGGCTAGTCAATCAATGTTTGTGAGAGAAATACGAGTCGGGGGTGCGAAAGCGAGAGTTTTGTGTGGAGAGAGACGGTAGTCGGGAGGGGGAGTGGAAGTAGGAGTTGTGTGCATGTGTGAGAGAGAGAAAGAGAAGGGGGGAGAGTTTGTCTGATCGGTAAACAAATGAATAATGTCAGTTTTATAACTGAGATGAAAACGGAAAGGAGACCGCAACAAACGTTGTGTGTGCGGGAGAGAGTAATTTTAGGAGTCATATCTAGAAAGATATAGGGTGCGTTAGAGAACCCTAGAGAGAAAGACAAAGTGAAAGACGAGTGAGAGAGTGTGTGCGGCGGTGAAAAAGAAATCTTAGGTACCTAGTGATACCAGAGAACAATAGAGACGTGAGAGATAATGGAAACTATGTAATGTATAATGATAGGAAGAGTGTGACACTTCTCAAGGGAGACGTCAAGAGACCATGTTTGCGAAAATAGGAGAAACATGAAGTGAGCGTGCGGGTGAGCTGGAGAAAAGAGAGTGATAGCTACACGGTGGACGCCAAAAAAAACCTCCTCGGCCGAAATCTTCAAGGTTTTGTTTCATCTAAGTGAATGTTATCGGACCCGTTCCCGCTCTTTGCTAAATTCAACCCAGCATGTTCACAAATTTTTCATGTGCGTTCTATTTCAAACCAATTCAAAGTCTTCACTGTGTCCTTGACAGCTGAAGAATTTGCGAACGAAACATTAAAATTTTCAATTATAATTTTCGGCTTTTGCCGCTCAAATCCCTCTGCATCCCACGACAGGATTAAACTACTCACCCATGATCTATCACGATCCCTATCTCTCAGTACGTGGGTGACACATGTCGCTAGGATAGCAAGGGTCAGGGGCACGTTCATCCAATTTCCTTGGACGAGCGGTTTTTCACCTCGGTTATAAATACCCCTCCCCTTCCTCTGAGCTCATTTACTCTGCTCTATCTCTCTCCCTCACTCGAGCTCTCTGACCTAGTGCCGCCACTACATTCCATCGTCGCCGGTGAGGAAGAGCTTTGCTGCCTCGACCTCGTCGCCGTCGTACTCGCGCCGACCGCGGAAATCTTCACCCCCGCTGTCGTTGTAGCTGTCTTCCTCTGCCAAGTTAGGGTGTGGAAGATCTAAACGGACGAACTTCCACTGTTCACCTCTCAGTTCATCGTGTTCTTCATCAAGGGTAAATAAAATTCACTTTTACCGCCCTTGTTGATTCTGACGATTTACACAAAATCTTCAACAGGTGTTTATTCTTCAACTTTCATATCCTTAACCCCCACAGTTGCTTCTGTTCTTAATCTATTTCTCTAAGATGTGTTTTTCTTCAAGATTCCTCAATTGTGTGGATTTTCAATCTATACAACTCTGGAACCTAAAACAAGAACTCTTAGTGAAATTCCTCAAGACTCCCCTAGTCAAATTCCTCAAACTTGATTCCTTTTGAAAAAAATTCTAAGAACACATATGACCTCTCCAAATTCTTCGCACCTATACTCTGTTCACAGGTACACATGTCTGCTGCTGAATCACTAGGTTCTCATTAACTTAACTCATTTGCAGCATTCCTCGAAGAAAAACTGCATACCTCTTCAGAGACTTCTATTGTTCAGAATCCTCACGTAAAGAATATGGCTGATGGAAAGTGTCCTCGGAAGGGAGGAAAAAGGCCTGAAACAAAACACTGGCTTTGAAATCCCTGAAGAAATATATGAAGAATATTGTACTCTTGATGAAGCCACGCATGGCAAGGAGAACAAAAATCAGCGCAAAAGTGTGCATTCAGAGGATCGAACGCAGATGGGCAAGAGAATGGAGAGAATATCGGTATGTCACTCCAAAAAACATGAAGAAATTCGCTATCAATCCTCCAAGCCCAAGACCTCCATTGGCTTCAGGCCAAGAAGCTGATCCCACAAGCATCAGAAGAGGTGAGGAATTTCCCAAGGAGTGGGCCAAGCGCCAAAGTAAATTGGCCAAGGTAGCAAAAGAAGCAGTGAAGAAATTCAATGAAGATTTTGCTGCTGCTGAGCCCTTTTCTAGCAAGCCCAAAAAGGCTATGCCGAAGAAGTCAGCTGTGAAACCACCTTCTTCAGCTGCAATGGCCTCATGGCCCAGCTCATCAAATCCCTCACGGTCTTCTGCTCAAGCAACACCATCAAGTGTAGCACCTGCTCAAGCAAAATCCTCAGTTGCACCTACAAAGTCCTCAGCACCAGTGCATCTTGCCACGTGACAAAGGACGACTGGCATCTCTATTACTTCAGGAGCTTCAGCTAGTTCCTCAGCTCAGCCTTAGTTGCTGAAGAAAAAGGTTGTTGTTGGACGCGACACGAGGTTGCTTTTGAAATTCCGTCAACTGAAGATGAAGCTGATGATGATGAACTTGTTGAAATCATCAGAGACCGCCAACACCGGGCTGCTAGTGCCAAAGGTAGTGTTGTGCCACTTCTGCTAGATCCGAAGAAGATCCTGGACTTCATAGATCTATGGCACAAAGATCCCAACACACCTCTGCCTGATCTGAATCTCTCACCTGGAGAAAGTCACATGCTGACTACCTTTATCAATGAAGAAAAATGGAAATTCGATAAGGCCAGGTCAGTGAAGAAAGCTCGGTACAAGAAGGAGCACTTTCTGAAGAGAAATATTTGTCAACATGTCTACTAAAGAACTTGTGACTCTTTAGTCTGAGATCAAAGCTCTCAATGATGAATTTGACTCATACCGTGCTGATTGGCTAGGCGCCAAAGTCAGATTCGTCAAACTGGCGAAAGGCTTCAAGACCAATGTTGTTGCTGAAGCGCAACAAGAAATTCCTCAGGGTGAAGCATCTTCTCAGCCCATTGAAGAACATGCCAGTACAACTGATGAAAATTAGGTTGTTGATGAAACTGAGAGTACCAGGGTTGCTGAAGAAATTCCAACTCCTGATGAAACTGCCAAGGCAACCATCAATGTTGCGCCTGAAGATCAACCCAGGCCAGCTAAAGAATCTGTTGATGTGCTTGATGAAACTGAACCTGACAGGGCAACTGCATCAGTTGTGCCTGAAGAATCAGTGCCTCTTTCATCTGCTCCTGCTGCAAAGTCATCACTGATGAAAAGCATCAACCTTCCTTCTGCATCAGAAGCGAAGAAGACAAAGGCTACAGAAAGGGCAGCTGTGAAGAAAAGGAAAGCATCTGCTACCTCAGAGTCTTCAGCTCCAAAGAAAGTGAAGACTTTGACAAGCTCATTTGAAAATCTGATTGATGTTGTTCCTCTTTCAAGCATGCCATCAAAGGAGAATTTTCCCTTGGTAAGGAATATGTCATCCCTGATGACATTAATGAAGAGAATCCCTCTGCTGCTACATCAGAGCAGTTGGATGATGAAATTGAAGTGGATGTGATCCCTTCACCTCTACAAGTATCATCAACCGTGCCTCAGTTCACTGCTGAAGAGGCAGGCGTTGAAGAAATTGACGCTAAAGATGAGGATGTGGACATTGGGTCTACGACTCTTGTGCTGAATGATGATTATTGGGAAAGGCGTCATCCCAATTCTCCTCTGACCACTCCTCTGCAGCAAATTCCTCAGTCCCCTGTACAAACTGAAGAAATTCGTACGGGTTCTGAAGAATGTCAAGCTTCACTTCATTCTATTCCAGAAGAAGTCCCAGCCACTAGCGCTGATGAAATGGAGGCCAAGACCGTAGAAGAAACTGCTCCTGAAATTCCTCAGCCTGTGGCTCCCGAGGTTGTGCAACAAGAGGTTGTGAAGACTTCCACTGCAAATCTTCAGCCCAAGCCACAGAATCCTCACACCAAGAAGCAGAAGTTCAAGGCTGATGGCTTCTTTGCTGAGCATCATTTCTTCTCTGACTTCAATCCATACGACTCTGCTTGACTTTGCCGCAAGCGTTTTTGGACTGCCACTCAGATGAATTTCTATTCCTCATTGCTGTTTGATAAGGACAAAGTGTTTAACCATGAGAATCTTCCTCATATGGATATGGAGTCTCTACCTTGCTTCACTCCAGTCCTCAGTGTTCTTCATGACGCTGGTCTACTCAACTTCTACACCGACATCTGCGATTGGAATGAAGAACTCATTCTTCAATTCTATGCTACTTTGCACCTCACAGGCAATGTTGATGATGTGAATTCATGGGTACTGGATTGGACGACTGAAAATACTCACTACAAAGCTCCGGCCTCTGAATTGCTTCATGTCGTCCCAGTCAGTCCTCCCACTGAAGGCGCTCTAAAACTTTATGAGGAACCTGAACTTTCAAATCATCTGATGCAAGTACTGATGAAGCCTTTGAAGGCTGGCCAAGCTCCAAGGACCACTTTCCTCGTCAAGGATTTGCTCTATGTGCCAAGAACCGTTTATCACATTTTGGCCAAAACTCTCAGTCCAATCAAGGGCCACAACTCTGAAGAAGAAGAAGTTGTTGGCATCATGAAGAATCTAATTTTCAACATCATGCATGGTATTCCTATCAACTACCATGATTTCTTCATGAGGACTTTGTCCAATGCTGCTCTGTCACCTTTTGAGTTGAAGCCTTACGCTCCCTGGATCATGAAATTCATCAGATCAAGGTCTTCAATTCATTATAAGGCTAACTCTTAGAATCATCTCAGCTATTTGCCCCCAATAGAAGTCCTCAAACAGACTATTTCCTCAGCTGATGAGAAGGGCAAGGCTGCTATCATTGATGAAGGCACTCGTCCTCTGGATGGTTAATTTCGCAAGGTTGCATCCTACTCGACCAATGATGACTCTGCCACTCATGACACTGCTGCAAATGCTTCAAAGCAAAATCCTCAAGCCACTGCTCCGCGTATAATGACTGATCGTGAGCTGCTCATCAGTCTTCATCAGAAAGTGGATAGAAATCACAAGTGGGTCAAGCGTCAGTTTGGTGCAATTCTTTATAACATGATTGTTACTCAAAACACTGTGAAAGAAGAAGAATCACTATCTGCATCAAGTCTTCGACCGCACCTGGGCTATTCTTACGCATCTATACACTGATGATGAACTCAAGGAGATGGACTTCCAACAGGACTTTGACTGGTCTCAGCCACCATCGAAGAAATTCAAGAAGGTCAAAGTTCCTCAGCTGGCCGTCAGTTCATATTCTTCATCACGCGAGACAAATGAAGCTGAAGATCTGGACGACATTGCGGCAGGCCCTATAACAACGAACGACCCCAACAACGCTGGCGCTCCTCCATTGACATCATGATGATATTCTTCAGGGGCGTTAGTCCTCATTTTTCGTCCCTTTTGGTCATTTAATAACAAAGGGGGAGAAATTTGAGTTAGTCTTCAAGCGGGTCTATTATATGGGCGTTTTTTGCTAAGTTACAACTCTTGTTCTTCTAGAGTGCTTGATTTGCCGAGTTGTAAACTTAAGTCCTATGGTGGTCTGATACTTTTGACTGCTCTCTGCATGCTTAATTCCTCAAATACCTTAATGCACGCATGCTGAATTTTGTCATACACCATATTACATCGTGCATTTCAAATTCTTCATACGATATGTCAAATTCGTGTATGAATTGCAAGATATAGGGGGGGAGATCTCCATGATATTACTCTACAATGTGCATTTGCTATCCAAAGCAAATTCCTCAAATATGCACATCCTCGGGGGAGTTCTTCTATATCTTGCTACCAAATTCCTCAACATTAGCATTTACACTTCATATGTTATCCCCGTTGAAAACTTAACCTATTTGTCATCAATCACAAAAATGGGGGAGATTGTAAGTGCATCTAGTGCCCATTAGTGATTTTGGTATATTGAAGACTTATAGGTTAAGGGACTAATATGTTTGTGAGTGTACATAGGCTCTATAAGTCAATGAGGAATTTGATATTTATGATGAAAGTCAACCCCTAAAAATGTATGTCTTCAGCTGAAGACTTTGGTTCTCCTGAAGATTTTGAAAGTGAAGAAATTGGTGTGTCCTTGAAGACTTGGACATTCATGCGAGGATTATGAAGCGTGAAGACTTTTGTTTTTGTAGTTTCAATTTCTTTTTCTTGAGTCACAGGAAACACTGTACTGTTAAAGGGGGTCGAGGTTATACTAAGGAAAGTGATTTCCAAGTGATGCACATCTCAAAATCCTACACCTACCCAATCCTTTCGAGTGAAGCCATTGGAAATCACATATCAGTCCAGTCAATTTCTTCAGTACAGAGACGAAGATCTTCTGGTCTCTGAGGAATTTGTCCTAACTGAGGAGTTAGGAATTCGCCAGTGCGGGTTGCCTACACAGTGAGGAACATGATAGCCCTGAGGACTTTGAACCTCAAATATCCGACTGTTGTTGTGCTATGCGCCAGCTGTCCCAAAATATCTACCCACCTAATGGTCATATCATTGAAGGGCATTTATGTCTTATCATGCCGGGCTGCTCCCTAGGCTATAAATAGCCACCCCCTACAACCACTAGCTGGTTGGCTGCTCCAAGAGAAACTGACACTTGTCATTGAGAGCATCCCATCCTCCGAAGACTTTGACCGGAAATCATCAAGTGAGGAAAAACCCAAAACCCAAACACCTACAACCCAAAGTGATTGAGCATCACTGAAGAGATTGTTCCTGTGTGGAACCGATGCTTGTTACCTTCAAGGACTGTGTATCCTCCAGATGGTTAGGCGTCATGGTCTGAGCATCCAAGAGGAATTGTGGATCACCGAGTGACCAAGTCTATGAAGGTTTGGAAGTCACCTGAAGACTTACCATGAGTGATTGGGCGAGGTCTGTGTAACTTTAGCTCAAGGAGAATACGGTGAGGACTATGTGTCCGGGACTGTGTGTCCTCGGGTTTAAATACCCAACCGCTCCAACCAGACGTACAACTGTCACAATAGTTGGAATTGGTCTACCAAATCATTGTCTTCACCAAGCCAACTGGTTCTATTTCCTCAACCCTTTCATTTCCTCATTCATGTGTTGATGAACCTGATCATTACTATTTGAAGACTTTGACTGAAGACTTTCTCTATTTCCTCAATCATATTTCTTCGGCCACTTAGTCTTCAGCCTGCTTATCCTGTTTTCACGCTTTCTGTACTTTGTGCTTGTTTTCATTTCATCATGATGACTACGTGTTTGCTCTGTTATGCTTATACCTGAGTACTTATTTCTCTGCTAGTGTGTCGTTACTTAGGAATTTCTTCATCTAGAAATTCCTCAGTGACGAATTTGTAAAAATCGCCTATTCACCCCCCTCTAGTCGATATAATGCACTTTCAGTTTGTCTACCTTTCAAACAATGAGATAGTCAAGCTAGCTTTCCTTTTGCCCTTCTTCATTGTGACGTTTGGACATCTCATATAACAAGTGTTTCGCGTTTTCAATATTATCTTGTTTTGCTAGAGGATTATTCTCACTATGATTGGACTTTTCCTTTGTGCCGCAAATCGGACGTGTTTTCTAGTATCTCTCATTTTCATACTTTGTTGCCACCCAATTTCAACGCTATATCACAGCTTTTCAAACCGACAATGGTCGTGAGTTCGATAATCATGCTTCACGCAACTTTTTTGCACAACACGACATCCATCTCCGTCTCACATGTCCTTACACCTCACAACAAAACGATCGTGCTAAACACATACTCCGCACCTTGAATGATAGTGTCCGCACTCTATTATTTCATGCTACACGCCTCCTAGGTTTTAGGCTGAAGCACTCAACACTGCCACCTATCTTCTTAATTTTCGACCTTGTCGGCCACGAAGCAATCTTCCTCCTCACCAAACTTCTCTTTGGTTCACCACCTGACTACTCTCATCTTCAAGTCTTTGGCTGTCTATGTTACCCAAACACCACTTCCACCGCTCCTCGTAAACTCTCACTTCGATCTCTCACTTGTATTTTCTTTGGTTACCCTCTTGATCACCGTGGAAACCACTGCTATGATCCGGTCAGTCGCTGTGTGCTAACATCAGGCCATGTTGTTTTCAACGAGAGCACTTTTCCTTTCAGGACCATGCTGCAGGAGTTGCCGTCATCACCAGCTTCGATCTCTCAACCTGACATTGTGGTGTTCCGTGCATCGCCGGCCCCTCGCCGACGTGACCTGTCACTCGCTCCACGAGTCGCCGGGAGTCCAGTTGTGGCCACCCCTGCATCCCCGTCGGTGGCCACTATGGGAGTCCTAGACTAGGGGGTCCTCGGGCGTCCGGTCTATTGGATGTGGGCCGGGCTGATGGGCCATCAAGATACAAGGCAAAGGACCACCTCTCGTGTCCGGAAGGGACTCCCGTATGCGTGGATGGCAAGTATAGGTGTCCGGATATGTTATTCCTTTCTGTAAAACCCACTTTGTACAACCCTAAGCCCCTTCGGTGTCTATATAAACCGGAGGGTATATCGGAGGCAGGATCACACCATTGCTAGGCTAGCTGATCTAGGGTTAGCCGAATCGATCTCGAGGTAGATCAACTCTTGTAACCCCTATACCCTCGAATATAATCAAGCAGGAGTAGGGTTTTACCTCCATTAAGAGGGCCCAGACCTGGGTAAACAGGTGTCCTTTGTTCATAGTTACCTTCAGTCCTCAAACATACAGCTTGGCCCCCCTACCCGAGATCTGCCGGTTTTGACACCGACATTGGTGCTTTCATTGAGAGCTCCGTTGTATCGTTGACAGAAGGATCGATGGCTCACCTCTTCATCAACAATGATGTTGCATCCCGAGGAAATCTTCCTTCCAGGGCAGGTCTTTGTGTTCGGTGGCTTTGTGCTTCGTCCCAACTCGATCGACCACCTCGAGCATGTCGATAGTTATGCCCCCGGCTACCACATCAGGTTTGCAAATCTGAACTACGTTGCTGACATCCAAGGAGACCTAGTCTTTGACGGGTTCGAGGCCTCCACCGCCACTCCATGTCCCCGCCAAGAAGACTCTTCGGATCCCCTGTTAGATCCTGTCCAGGGGTCAACACCCATACCCACCTCAGCCGTAGATCCAGGGCAGGTCTCATCATCTGAAGACGGGAGCGTGAGCCCCGCCGGACTTCTTCCCCTTGTGGAACTCCCGACCGAAGACCCAGATGCAATCTTAGATTTGGCTCTGGGCAACCATCCTGAACTGCCGAGGTCTGCACTCAGCGGGTCCGATCAAGTGTCCCATGCCGAACTTAGCCCAGCAGATCCACAGTTTCCAATCCCACTTCTGCTCTTAGACGAAGCATTGGGATTGATGTAGTTTCTCGCCATTACGGAGGTCTTACCTTCAAACTGTACCCAGATTAGACTGGGGGCTGAGAGCGGGGAATTTTATGCCCCACCCACAACCCACTTAATAGCCACCGTCAAGGACTTAACCGACATGTTGAACTATGCGTCCGAAGACATCGACGGCATGGACGACGATGTCGATGCCGAACCAAGCTAAGTCCCACCCGTCACGGGGCGTTGGACGGCCACCTCAACCTACGGGGTGTGTACATGGTGGACACACCGGATAAAAAGAACGACGAGGATAAACCGAGCCCAGATGAGGACAAACCCGTCAATAAACCACCAAAGCGCCGACGTCAGCGGCGCCGCTCACGATCGCGTCGGGGGAGGACAACAATACCGGCATCGGAGATAATGAGACTCCAGATGATGCCGAAGATCCCGAATACCGCGTCGAGGCCACATCCAAACAGGACGAAAGGGAGGAGGGTGAATATATTCCCGGACACGTTGATCACGAAGATTCAGAAGACAACAACTATATGCCAGAAATCAAAGAGGAGGTTAGCCTCGACGACAAAGATTTTATTGTCCCAGAGGAACCCCTCGACCAAGAACGCTTCAAGCGACAGCTCATTGCTACCGCCCGGAGCCTGAAGAAGAAGCAGCAGCAGCTCAAAGCCGAGCAAGATACGCTGAATGAAAGGTGGACTAAGGTCCTGGCCGCTGAGGAATATGGCCACCAGCGACCTGTTAAAAGTTACCCTAAGCACAAGCTGCTGCCACAATTCGATGATGAATCCCTTGAGCCCATACCATTGAAGTATAATGATGCAGACCAACCAGACCGACCACCACGTAGGCGGGATAAAATGACATCTCAAGCCGAGCACCAACCTGCACCCCCTCGCCGAGGAGGCAAGAAGACGGCAGTCGCGGGATACACGTATGACTTGCAATGTGACCTAGCCAATAAAGCTGGTCAGATTAGATCAATCTATGGATCAAGGGGCCGTGCCCCGGCGTGAGACAATGGCTATGAAGCCCGGCGCGACGACCGTTACTATGTTCGGGTCAGAACTGAACTCAGATGTCAGCCGATCTCCCCCGCGACATTGCGCGATATAGAGGGGCCACACACCCCCTATGCTTCACTGATGAGGTCATGGAACATCAATTTCCGGAAGGGTTTAAACCCGTAAACATCGAATAGTACGATGGGACGACGGATCCGGCCGTCTGGATTGAAGATTTTCTTCTCCGCATTCACATGGCTCGAGGAGATGATCTCCACACCATTAAATATCTTCCTCTAAAGCTGAAAGGACCAACACGGCACTGGCCAAACAGCCTCCTAGAGAACCCCATTGGAACCTGGGAAGACTTGGAAGATGCTTTTAGGGCTAACTTTCAGGGAACTTATGTCTGGCCACCAGATGCTGACGACTTCAGTCACATAATTCAGCAGCCAGGCGAATCAGCTCACAAGCTTTGGAATTAGTTCTTAACTAAAAAGAACCAAATCGTAGACTGTCCGGACGCCGAAGCCTTAGCGGCCTTTAAGCACAGCGTCCGTGACGAATGGCTCGCCCGACACCTTGGGTAGGAAAAGCCGAAGACCATGGCAGCCTTAACGACACTCATGACCCGCTTCTGTGCGGGCGAAGACAGCTGGTTGGCTCGTAGAAGCAACAGCTCATGTGACCCCTGCACTTTCGAGGTGCGGGGCAGCAATGGTAAACCTCGCTGAAATAAAAACAAATGCTGAACAACAACAACGACGATGCAGCCGATACAACAGTCAATGCCGGATTCAACGGTCCTAAGTCCGGTCAGTGGAAGAAACCTTTCAAAGGCAACAAAGACGGGCCATCCAGCTTAGATAAAATCCTCAAGAGGCCCTGTCAGATTCATGGCACACCTGATAAGCCTGCAAACCACACCAACAAGAATTGTTGGGTTTTCAAACAGGCCGGTAAGATAAATACCGAACACAATGGAAAAGGGCCTCCAAGCGAAGACGATGACGAGCCCTGTTAGCCGAACACCGGGGGTCAGAAGCAGTTTCCCCCCGAGGTGAAGACAGTGAACATGATATATGTCACTCATATCCCCAAAAGGGAGCGCAAGCGCACACTACGGGACGTCCATGTCGTAGAGCCTGTCGCCCCCAAGTTTAACCCATGGTCAGCCTGTCCGATAACCTTTGATCGCAGGTACCACCCAACCAGTATCCGTCACGGGGGTTCGGCCGCCCTCGTTCTTGATCCAATCATTGACGGATACCACCTCACTAGAGTCCTTATGGATGGAGGAAGCAGTCTCAACTTGATTTATCAAGATACTGTCCGTAAGATGGGGATCGACCCATCACGAATCAAGCCTAGTAACACTACCTTTAAAGGTGTGATACTAGGAGTGGAGGCCCGTTGTACGGGCTCACAAATGCTGGAGGTAGTATCGGCTCCCCAGACAACTTCCGCAGCGAAGAATTGATCTTCGACATCGTCCCTTTCCGCAGTGGCTATCATGCACTGCTCAGAGAACTTCTTTCGCCCGCTTCAACGTAGTCCCGCACTACGCTTACTTAAAGCTTAAAATGCCTGGACCTCGTGGCGTTATCACAGTCAATGGTAACATGGAGCGCTCCCTCCGTACTGAAGAGCACACTGCGGCCCTTGCAGCCAAAGTATATGGCGGCCTTATCAAGTCGAACAGTTCACCGGCCAATAAAGCCAATGACATATCCAAATGAGTCCGGTCCACGCATAATAGCGATAAATTAAGGGATCCAGACCTGGATTAGCAGTTCGGCCTCCGCCGATCGCCCCACCAGGTTGCGACTTATGCACCGCGCGTACATAATTACACACTAAAAATACCTTGGGCGGAGCTGGAGGCACACTGCGGAAGAGGTCCATTACACAACTTGACCATAGTTGGACCGCACATATCTTTTTTCCTTTTAACACAGGTTCATCAAGAGCCCTACTTGCGAGATGGTTGTCGCAGGAGATCCCTTTAAGGCTGGCACATCCCTACCCATGAAATACTCCTCTCAACGGACTTACTGCTAAGGAGAAAAGGCGCAGACATGTGGCATGGCATCATTGGAGTTTCTTTTTCGAACTATGATTTTTAGGCCCTGTGTTAAATCTTTTCTTTTTCTCTTTGGGCATGTAATATGACCTTAATATCGAACGACATTGCCTGTCATCAACATATCAATAAAGATATAAAGGACGAGATGCTTATCACCTTCTTGGTTGGGTCTTGGTTTTTTCCTTGTCATCTGTGCTCCCCCTTACGTTCGGTTGACATACGTGGTTCGACATGGTCTTCATACCAGGGGTTGTATTTGGCCACGCAAAATTCTTAAGTCCGAACACCTATAGGGAACTCTTCGGCGTCCCGGATATGGCATTATATGCATCAGCTCTGAATCATGTCTTTGGTCTATAGTTGGGTTGCCCGGCTCCTGTGTTTGCCACCTTACGTTCCGCAAGTTCAGCTAGGTAGTAAAGGAAGAACTACTGCGATTGTATTTCTGGTTCGTCCGGTTAAGTACCTCAGTAGAGAAAGCCGAAAACTATCTGTCATGATGGGCGAGAGCGGGTCAGTGATTCGGTGACTTAGTATTATACTATGAATCATTCGTGATTTATGCCATGTTATACGAGGGGCTAGCTTTTCAACCAGCGGCGTTGCAAAGGCACCGCACTCTGGATTGTCGATCACGCAACGAGGGGCTAGTACTTAGCGCCATCAATGGACTCTTATGGCTAAGTGAAAGTACTAAAACCGCATAGTCTGATTGCCTAGTTCACCTCGCAAGCCGCCTCCTATATCGGATCAAGACGTTGGATAAAGTGCGGCCATGCGTTTCCGAACACCCCTATAATATTTACGTGGGGGCTGAAGCCGATGACTGGTAAACTTTCAGATATATAAAAATCCGAATAGGAGGATAAACTAATCATAAAGCATAATCATAGCTATTATACATCATGAGTTCATTACATGACTCTTACAAACCGGACTCTGCCGACCACAAATGGACTATAACATCCTTCATGGCCAGTCCAGCCACCCTGTGCAGCTCGGATAGCCGCTTCAGTTGGTCACTCAGGGGCATAGGAAGTTCTGGCGCAAGGTATTGCAACCAGAACAACTTCTCCGTCAAGCTCCCCTCTTCGGCTCGAAAGAATGCGGCGGCATCCGCAATACTCCTCGATAGATCCGCAAAGGTGCTCGGAGAACTCCAAACTCGGGTCAGTAAAAATATATCTTTTGCTAGTAAACCTACTCTGCATGATAAAGGCCTTACCAGCCGCAATCTGTCTCACCTCTTGAATCTCCTGCCGAGCGCCCTGGGCATCAACCCGGGCTTCCTTCAGGCTCTTCAGAGCTTTGGTGAGCTCGGAGGCTTGCTTCGAACTCTTTTGCTCCAAGGTCTCGCAATTAGCGATGGCGCCCTTGATCTCCTGTTCGACCTCTTCCACCCGCGCCTCATGTCTGCGGCAGGCGGTTTGCTCCTCCTCTAAATCCTTGGCCGCTATGTCCGCGACCGCCTTGCTCACCTCTGCCTCCTTCTTGGCTTTGGCGAGGGCGCTCTTGAGGGACTCGACCTCAGCTGCGCCAACTGTGAGTATTTTACAACATTTTTAGTCAGTTTACACGACTACATACAAACATCACTTTCGGGTATGAAGTACTTTCACATACCTTGGGTTTCATTAAACCGCTTGTTGATGCGGTTGAGCTCCTCGTCAGATAGCCAAAGCTTCCGATTGAGCTCGGCTACCTCTGCGGCCTGGGCAGTAGCCGCCAACATCGAAGCCTGTCCAACAATATATACGACACATTATTAACCTATTTTGATCCTCTGTCCGAATTGTCCTAATCCGGACATAGTATCAGGGGCTACTGTCTACACATGGGTCTTGCCTCAGCACATATATGTGTACAAAAATAAAAGATAGTAAAGAATATTACGTCACTTACCTCAAAGCCTGTCAATGGGCTGTTGAAGGCTTTGGTCAGTCCGCTCTTTGCGGATCGAAACTTTTCCATGACCACACCCATCAGGGTGCGGTGTTCCTCCACGATGGAGGCATGTTGCAGTGCCTCCTCCATAGCGTCAGCGGCCTCCAGATTGGCAGAGGCCGTCGATGGAGCTCCTGCTCCTCCCCCCTCTTTTGAAGGGGGATGTTGGTCCGAACCCGAAGCCATACTGGTCTCCGGGGCGGTGTTCGGCGAGGGCCCGGACTGTTGAAGCCCCTCACCCTCGGTGGTCATGGGGGTCGCCGTGCCCCGCTCTACAGCGTCCGAGGTGTTGTCCTCGGGCGCCTTCTAGACGGTCTTGTCCGCCCCTCCCCGGCCAGGAGCTGGCCTTTGGGATGACACCTCAGTGTCCTCCATGGTAGGGGGAGAGAGGGCGCGAGATGGGTCGTCACTCTCCGCCTCTCCAGGGGCTAGAGAGTTCCCCTCCGAAGAAGAGGGGATCAAAATCTCGCGCGGAGGGCTGAAAAGTATCAAAGGATTAGGCATTATAGAGGCAGATTAAAGCGATAATTGAAGCAATTAAGTTTCTGACACTTACATTTCGGCAAGGGGCTTCTCCCTTTGGACTCTCTCCGGGCTGTGTTCGGACTCCGAGTCCGAACTATCCGAGAGGACCACCCTCCCCTTCTTCGGCGTCGCCCCCTCCAAGTTCTCGGAGGCTGTCCTCTTTCCCCTCCTTTTCTTGAGGGGATCGCTCTCCACTTCCTCTTCCCCCTCCTCCTCCTCCTCTTCGTCCTCGTCTTCCTCGTGTGAGGAGACAGGCTCGGTCTCTCCGGACACATCTTCCGGAGGACCTTTGCGGCGGTGCCCGTCCTTGGGCCCCTTGCTCTTCTTCTTGGCCTTCTTCTCTGATGGCTTATAAGGCGCTGGGACCAGCATCTCCTCCAGCTGAGGAGTGACTGGGTTTTTGGGCAGCGGAGCCGGACTCTTGATCCACTCCGACTTCTTGGTCCAACCCTGTAACAAAGGATGGGTTGGTGAGTTCGGCATAGATCGAATATGTATATGAACTAGGTATATCTTCGGAAATATCGAACACTTACTAGAGAGGCCGGATTCGTGTCGTTGAGGCTGATGTCTTTGGTCTCCATGGGCCAGTTGCTCTTCCGCACCTTGAAAAACAGCTTCCACATTCCCTCGTGCATGGTGCCGAGGAAATGTTGTAGTGCCAGCTGCTCCTCCGACTTGAATTCCCAGGAAGCCCGGTGCTGGCAGGGAAGAATGCAGCGGAAGAGCATGTTCTGAACCACGTTGGTTAGACCAATGTTCTTCCCCAGCACGTTGGTGATGTGCATTTGCAGCGCCTGCACCTCCGTCTGGGACCCCCAGTTGAGGCCCTTCGCGTTCTAGGAGGTGAGCCCCATGGGGGGTCCGGATCTGAACTCCGGAATGGTCGCCCACTTAGTGCGGCGCGGCTTGATGATGTAGAACCACTCATGCTGCCAGATCTTCATGATTTCCACAAAGGCCCCCTTGGGCCATGTGGTGTTCGGCAACTTGCTAATCATAGCTCCGCCGCAGTCTGCATGCTGCCCGTCGACCACCTTCGGCTCCACGTTTAAGACCTTGAGCGATAGGCCGAAGTGTGGGTGGATGCGGAGGAGAGCCTCACACACGACGATGAACGCCTAGATGTGGAGGAAAGAGTTCAGGGCTAGATTATGGAAATCTAGCCCGTAGTAGTACACGAGTCCGCGGACGAAGGGGTGGAGTGGAAACCTAACCCTCTAAGGAAGTGGGGAAGGAAGACTACCCGTTCGCCGGCTTCCGGAGTGGGAATGACTTGACCTTCGGGGGGAAGCCTATGCTTGATATCAGCGGCGAGATACCCCTCACTCCAAAGATCTTTTATTTCCTTCTCCGTCACGGAGGAGGCCTCCCACTTGCCTTTGGAGCCAGCTCCGGCCATGGTCAGAGGAGGTGGTGGTGGTGGTGAGAAAAACGAAGGCTTTGCGGGCGCAGAGAGCTTGGGAGATTAGGAAGGCTGAGGAGATGTGAAGGCGTGGGGGAGAAAGTAAAGATCTATTGCCCTCTTATAGGCAGTAAAAATGCCAACCGCCCCCCGTTCGTGCCTTGAATCTCGCCTATTCACAATGAAAGAATGCGCTGCAAATGGTTGGATTACCCAAGTATCATTGATGTGCAATCCCGTATTAAAAGGGCACGATCTCTGTTTGACAGGACATGCCAATGGGGCGTGACCTCGAAACACGGAACGCGGGATGCGAAATGGTTCAAAATGCCGAAGGGTCAAGCCTGATGCTTCACCGAAAAAGTTGTCATTAAAAGACACTGTTCTTGTTTTTATATATCTTGCCTTCGCGGCTAAGGGTTGTGTTTATTATAAAAAGTCAGATACAATTCTTTTTACAGAGGAAAGCCGATGTGTATTCTTCAAGGAGCCCGCCTTGCAATGCCGAAGACAATTTGAACGCCAAATGTATCATCATTGAAGACTGGTTCAGGGGCTACTGTGGGAGTCCTGGACTAGGGGGGCCTCGGGCGTCCGGTCTATTGGATGTGGGCCAGACTGATGGGCTGTCAAGATACAAGGCATAAGATCACATCTCGTGTCCGGAAGGGACTCCCGTATGTGTGGATGGCATGTATAGGTGTCCGGATATGTTAATCCTTTCTCTAAAACCAACTTTGTACAACCCTAAGCCCCTCCGGTGTCTATATAAACTGGAGGGTATATCGGAGGCAGGATCACAACATTGCTAGGCTAGCTGATCTAGGGTTAACCGAATCAATCTCGAGGTAGATCAACTCTTGTAACCCCTATACCCTCGAATATAATCAAGCAGAAGTAGGGTTTTACCTCCATTAAGAGGGCCTGAACCTGGGTAAACACTGTGTCCTTTGTTCATAGTTACCTTCGGTCCTCAGACATACAGCTTGGCCCCCTACCCGAGATCTGCCAATTTTGACACCGACAGCCACTACGGCTGCTGCCTCTCCTGCCAGGATGCCAAGCTCCTCTGCCGTGGGTACCAGTTCGGCTGCTATGGCAGCGAATTCTAGTGCCATTGCAACCACTTCTTCAGGTGCAACTCTAGCCTCGCCCAGTTGGGCTGCCACGATAGCCAATTCGGATGCCACACCAGCCAGTCTCGACGCTGCGGCCACTGTCTTCCACGACTCTCCAGTAGCCGCGCCCAGCTCATTGCCGTCGAGCTTGTCGCTTCTTCACCACCGGCAGCCCCAGTTGCACCATCGAGTGTTGCCCCATGGCTTCGTCCCTCCGACGTATCCATTCACACGATGACCACTCGTGCCCGTCATGGTCTACTACAGCCCAACCGTCGCCTTGAGGATGCTCATGCTGCCATTGTTGTGCCATCGTCACTTCCCACATCGGCTCGTGCGACTCTCCGTGATCATGCGTGGCGTTCTGCCATGCAAGACGAGTATGATGCTTTGCAGTCCAACTGCACCTGGACTCTTGCGCCTCGACCTCACGGTGCTAACATCGTCATAGACAAATGGGTATTTTGGTATAAACTCAAACCCGATGCTCCTTGGATCGCTATAAAGCACGTTGGGTTGTTCAAGGATTCACACAACGTGCTGGCATAGACCTCGATGAGACTTCTAGTCTCGTTGTTAAACCTGCCACGGTTCGCACGGTCTTGCATCTTGCCACTTCTCACCACTGGCCGGTACATCAGTTCGACGTATCCAATGCTTTTCTTCATGGAGTTCTACATGAGCGTGTCTACTGTGCTGAACCTACGAGGTTCATTGATGCCACCAATCCTAAACATGTTTGCCTACTGTCCAAATCACTTTATGGGCTCAAACAGGCTCCTCGCGCATGGTACATGCGCATCGGTGATTTTCTTCGGCGCCTTGGGTTCACTTCGGCTCTTTCAGACACCTCACTGTTTGTGCTTAGTCGTGGTTCAAACATGGCCTACATTGCCCTCATCGCTTCCTTGGCAGATTTTCTTCGGATGATCAATACTTCTCTCAACACGAAATTCAAGATTAAGGATCTTGGCCCTCTTCATTTTTTCCTTGGTGTTGTCGTTCATTTTATGGCCTTTAGTTTCTTTCTTTCTCAAGGGAGATATGCTGAGGACATTCTTGATCGCGCTGCTATGTTGAATTGCAAGCATGCCTCTACGCCTGTTGATACTAAG
Organism: Triticum dicoccoides; assembly: GCF_002162155.2. Lineage (NCBI taxonomy): Eukaryota > Viridiplantae > Streptophyta > Magnoliopsida > Poales > Poaceae > Triticum > Triticum dicoccoides. The sequence goes on from NC_041389.1 coordinate 236,069,272, forward strand.
CCCATGTTTCTGCTGCCTCCGGTGAACTTGTGATGGACGCGGCTTTCTACTGAAGCATTGCCGGTGCTCTTCAATACCTCACTTTGACACGACCAGAGATTGCCTATGTCGTTCAGCAGGTTTGTTTGCATATGCATGCTACGCGTGATGCTCATTGGGGATTGATAAAAGCGTTTGCTTCGTTATCTTCGCGGCACTCGGATCAGAGGCAACCCCTCCATCGCCCTTGCTGCGTACTCTGGCGCTGACTGGGTCGGCTGCCCTGACACTCGTCGCTCTACATCGGGTATTGCATCTACCTCGAGGACTCTTTGGTGTCTTGGTCTTCCAAACGCCAACCTACCGCTCCCCCTTCGAGTGTTGAGGCCGAATACCGTGCAGTGGCCAATGCCATGGTTGAATGTTGTTGGCTTCGATAACTGCTTGGCGAGCTTCATTGTGTTGTTGATAAGGTTTTTGTGACGACGTCTCTACAGTTTACCTCTCAGCCAACCCCGCTCATCATCGCTGCATGGAGCATATGAATTGCTTGTACGCGAGAAGATAGCCTTGGGACACTTTTGTGTTTTCCATGGTTCGACGGCTCATCAACTTGCGGACATCATGATCAAAGGGCTTCCGACAAATTCATTCGAAGCATTTCGATCGAGTCTTGGAATCACTTCGGATTATGTCTCGACTATGGGGGGTGTAAGAATACGCAGCATGCATTAGGGATATTCTTATTGTAATCTTTTCCCTTCCTATCTAAACCTCCACATCTATCCTTTCCTTCTCAACTAGGATTAGATCTTGGAGGACAAGCATAGGCTGGTTTTGTAGGTGTGCATACACGTGCCCTTTGGGCCCTAATGCATGGGATTGATATTCTCCCAAACCTACTACGATTATGTTACTCCCACTATGAATAGTCCGAAAAGCGGCAGGCTAACAGGTGGGACCGCCAGCCCTAACGACATGCTACCTGCTTGTGTACCCCGGTAGAGTTACGGCCATAAAATCGTCCCCTCCACTCCTCCGACTCCACGTGCACCCTACACTGCCGTTCCCCCCAACCCAAACCGGTCCATCACTTCCAACTCGGCCGCCACATGTCTGTGACACTAGCCAGCCATTAAAAATCCCCTTCCCACCTTTCTCCCCCCGCCCCCTCCTCTCACCCTCCTCTTTGGCTCTTTCTCACCAGCTCCACCGCCGCCTCCTTCTCCCACTACTCCGCCTCCGATCTCCGGACCCTCCGGCGACCGGGCCCCACCACCCGGTCTCTACGCCGCCGCCCAGGCTCCACGTGCCAAACTAGCGCCGCCGCCGCCATTAACCAACTTACCTCCCATCATTCCTTCCCGATCTGCCAACTAGCCAACCCCACTGACGTGCTACGCCGCCGCCCTCTCCCTCTCCCCCGCCAACGCGCTTGGCCTCCCTTGCATCCTACTCCCGCCGGGTCCTATGCCCGAACCCTAGAGCTCGCTCGCCCAGGGATCGACCAAGTGATGCGCGGATCGGGGCGGGCGGCGCGGCCATGTTGGGCCGCATGAAGTGCCTCGTCGGCGGCGCCGTCGACCAGGGCAGCCCGCGCGGAGCCGCCAGGAGGGTCTCGCCGGCGTCCGGCCGCGTGCACAACGCCGCAGCCGCCGCCGCGGGGCCGGGGGACAAGAGGGCCATCTGCTTCCGCCCGCCGGACGTCATGGAGACGGTGCACGAGGTGGCCGTCTACATCCACCGCTTCCACAACCTCGATCTCTTCCAGCAAGGGTACATAGCCGTGTCTCGTGGAGATGCTTGCTTTTGGTATTTTCTTTTCCGTGGGTGTGTTCTTTTCTTGGGTTTAGTTTCACTCTTCTCTTTTCTGACTACTAAAGTTCCAAGTGGGTTGAGTTTAAAAAGTTTCATTTTTTATTGTGACATGTAAAAAAGCGAGTACAAAGTTTCGGTACAAACTTAGTCAATGGTTTTGGTTTGCCGGAGCATTTCGTGTTAATTCGGTTATTCTTCTTTTCTTTTTTGCGAGTCAGACCTTTTCCACCCTCGTACTGGCCTAATTCTGAGTTTGTCCATACACATTTTTGTCCATTTTTATGCTGCGAGATGGCATGCAGATCTTTGTCTCCACATTTCTGGATCTCCGAACCTTTTGTATTTAATGTTAACTAGGGAGTGCTGTTCTTTGTTGTGAAACGAGTATTGGGTTATGTGCAGATGGTACCAGATGAAGATTAGTGCAATGTGGGAGGAGGGTGAAAGCGGTAGCAAGACACCAGCTTCACCCGCAAGGGTGGTCCAGTACGAAGGTGCGCCCATCTCTTCTAACCAGGGACACTATGATGCGATCCTCTGCTTCAGTGCTTCTGTTATTCACATGATTTCAAGATGTTTCCATGGAAATACATGTTTAAATTGGTACCTTTGCAATGCATGTAGTGAGCTAAAAGTTCATACCAACTGTTTGATTGTTGTCAATATTCAGTACTATAGTCGATAAGAACCAATGAACCATGCTACTGTTTTCTAGTAGTAGTGCAGAAAATGAAGTCTACCTATGTAAATGAGACTATTTGTGATGGTTTTAAGCTCTACCTTGCTTGTATAAATCTATCAACCTACCTTGTTGCAATCTACTTCTCCTTCTTAGATAACATCAAGAGGCATGTTTTTATAGCTGGATACGGACTGTACAAGCATGTCAATGTCGTGCACTATAATTATCATAGCGCACATAATATGTCTGTTAATCTTTGTGGAGGCTTGTATTCCTTCTAGATGAACTAACTTATTAAATTGCGGTGAGTAGAAAATGCACCTTGTCTGGTGACGAGACAATGACAGTAAGCTGAGATCACAACTAAAGGATGGGGCCAAGGCCCACCAAACAGTGTGCTGCAGTGTTATGGAGAATGTGATCTACTGATCTGTACTGGACCATCTGTTAACATGGTGAAAATGTTGTACCAAATATCAATGCGCTCTCACCTAAATCACATATGTTTATGTCTATTTAACTTCATTGTACACGAAAACAAGTGTTAAGATTCCAAGATTTTTTATTTGGTTGCAATTGCTTGAAAGATTCTTTTGTTAGAATCCTTGCCAATCATTAGCTAATAGATAATGACATGCTAGGTGGATTGTGCAGCTCCTGATGTCGGTGCGGACGATGCTTTAGGCATATGGAGAATAGATGACGCTGATAACAGCTTCTACACACAGCCATTCAGAATCAAGTATGCTCGACAAGACATCTATCTATCGGTTATGGTGTCTTTCAACATACTCAATGGTGAACAAGAGGTTGGAAATTCGAATATTAGTATTCCTTTTTCTGTTTTGAATTAACTAATTGCAGCCTTATGAGAGCGCATGCTTTATTTTTTCAAGGGTCCAGCAGCTTCTGCTGTGATATTGAAGTACGAGTTAATATATGCCCCAACACTGGAAAATGGGTGAGTATAGTTCTAATTTATATCTGTATTCTTTCTTTTGAGATTTAGTTCAGTCATGTGCATCTTATGGTTTTCATTTGCCAAGACTGATGGGGCTATTGCTTCTGTTTTAGATCTGATATCCAATCTTCTAGCGCTACATCTTCAGCTGCTGTACATGAATTTAGGATCCCACGCAAAGCACTCCTGGGCTTACATTCATATTGTCCAGTTCACTTCGATGCATTCCACGCGGTGCTTGTGGATCTGACATTACATATCGTGTACCTGAAAGCTGGTGCAAATAAATCATCATTGAAGGTACACAGGTTTGTGAAGCTTTAGCTTTAATGTTCTTTGAAAATGGAGCTCCTATGCAACTTGTGTGAGGCGGTGGGTAACTAGATGCTCTGAACAACTTTCGACAAAGTCACACAACCATAGAACTAGGTTGGTACTAGAAACTGTATGGCTGGTATCCACTAGGATTCATGTTCTAGGTTTCTATTCCTGATCTACCACTTGAGATTAAACTCTACAAATGAGCGGAATTTTATTTTAACATTGTACCACAATTCCCAAGCGGTGTATTGAGAAGATCAAAAAGTCTAAATCGTTGATTTACTTTCAGCTCTTTAGGTTCATCACTTAGAAATTATATCCATCAGGCTGTAGTTTATGCTGCATTAGCAATCATGTCCCTCCGTTCCTAAATAGATGACCCAACTTTGTACTAAAGTTAGTACAAAGTTGAGTCATCTATTTTGGAACGGAGGGAGTAAATGACATCAACTTTCTATCGCTGGAGAGCCAAGTAGTCCAGTATAAGTTTCCCAATTAAATGGCTCTGGCAACCTGATGGATGGTGTGATTTTATTTGTTATCATGATTACTTTCTCCTTGTAAACATGCCATTTTAATATGCAGATACCAGATCAAGGTTTACGCCCAACATCACATCACATAATCAAGGCATTATTGGCTTCGAGGGAAATGTTACTTGAAGAATTGAAGAAAATCAGTGGTGCTGTTGGCAAAACAATAGAAGATTTAGATGATGCTGACTTAAGTCTTGGTAAATATGAGTCACTTCAGTCTTCAAAACCCGTCCATCCCGATTCTGGTAAAGTTTTCCCTGTAACTACCAAGGGTGTTGGGCATTTGGCTGGCATTTTACATGACTTTCTGGAGGTAAGTTTCATCATCCTTTTTATAGTGACCTATGAATGTGTTCATGATATGGGGACCTTTTTTTTTTTGAGTTGGTGTACTGGACTTGCTGATTGGAAATATTTATGCACAATTCTACAGAGACCCAACGATGTTTTTGATGGCACTAGTGATGGTATGCTGTATACTCTTTCCAGTGAAGAGTTGTTAGAATTGTTTGTAACCGTGAGCAGCCAACTTTCACTTCTATGGAATGCATTCTTGAAATTTCATAGGTGAAGTTAACTGTTCTCTCACTTTCACTTGTTTTTATACTGTATTTGCACTGTCCATGGTCCTGATGGTTTCTCAGTTAACCTATTTTTCGCAGATATCATTTGCCCAACATTGTTTTCTTGTTTCACTGCAGGATAAATAAAACTAAGATACTGGATTACTTGCGGGACATTTGGGCCGTTGACAGGAAAGCAGAATGGTCAATCTGGACTAATCACTCTAAAATCGAGATTCCACACCGCTATTTGCGGAGTATGAGTGATGACCCACCTCACCGCCAACACTCCCTCCTGAGAGTTTCTGGTTCAAGGAAGTTTCATGAAGATGTAATTATCTCCCATTCATAAGTAGCATATATTTATCACTTCTTATAATCTCTTACTAGTTTACATCTATTTGCAGCCTGTACAAAATTCTGCTTCACGGGCTGAGCTACACAGGAAGAGCATAGCCCAAATGAAGGTAACATTGTTTTCTGGAATAGTTTATGTGCACAAATATTTATTGTAAACTGTTACTAATTTGAGAAATCTTGCAGATCAACACGAGGTCTGTTCAAGATATGCATATATATGCTGATCCTTCGCGTGTACCTGTTGTTCTTATAGAACAACATGTCATGGTTGTTCCACAACATGGTTCAAACAAGGATTTGGCATCAAGTTCTTCAGAACAGAAGGATACTATTGTGCTACCTAAACTACAAGGAGAGTCTTTGGCGCTGAAAAATATCAATGGTAAAAAAGGTGGACGCGTACTACGAGCTGTCATCTTTGTGCATGGATTTCAGGCAAGTCCCATGCATCTGCTTTAATTCCCTGGAGTCACAGTATTGTCGGCTATAATTTATTGTGTTTATAAAAAGCAGGGACACCATTTGGATTTACGTCTTGTTAGAAATCAATGGCTTCTATTGGATCCTGGAGCTGAATGCCTAATGTCTGAGGCTAATGAAGACAAGACTTCTGGAGATTTTAAAGAAATGGGTGGCAGGCTTGCTGGGGAGGCTGTTGCATTCTTGAAAAAGAAAGTGGATAAGCTTGCAAGACATGGAGGCTGCAAAGAATTGAAGCTTAGTTTTGTTGGCCATTCCATTGGAAACATTATCATCAGAACTGCCTTAGCAGGTATTTCCAACTTGTCAAATTCCAGTGAATCAATCAAGCGAGTCTTTAGGTGACTAACTATATTTCTGCATCCCAATAGAACCTGCATTGCAGCCATACTTGAAGAACCTCTACACATACATGTCGATATCAGGGCCTCACTTAGGTTACTGGTACAGCTCAAATTCTTTGTTCAATTCTGGTCTCTGGCTTCTAAAAAAGCTTAAGGGGGCACAATGCATCCATCAACTTACTTTCAGTGACGATCAAGACCCCCAGAATACCTTTTTTTATAGGCTTTGCAAGGTACACCCTGCTTCATTCTGGAATGTACTCGCTGCCAACTTATGTACCAGATACATTTTCCAGTAAGAATTAACCATGAAGTATTCTTGTTGTTTTCTTCCTTCAGTCGAAGACACTAGAGAACTTCAAAAATATCATATTGTTATCGTCACCACAGGTTAGTCCATTTTGTCCTTTTGAACGACTTCAATTTACCCTGAGGATCTGAACTATAAGCTGGGTGCTCCATGTCACTCACAAGTCATGATGTATTTCTTTGATCTACCAGGATGGGTATGTACCATATCATTCAGCAAGAATCGAGCTCTGCCCAGCTGCGTCGGCTGATAATTCAAGGAAAGGTCAAGTCTTCACAGAAATGCTGAATAATTGCTTGGATCAGATGCGTGCACCGTCGTCTGAAACTCGTATATTCATGAGGTGTGATGTTAATTTCGACCAATCTGCCCATGGACGGAACCTGAACACCATGATCGGCAGAGCAGCCCACATAGAATTCCTGGAGACTGACATCTACGCCAGGTTCATCATGTGGTCCTTCCCTGAACTTTTCCGATGACGATGACAATGTTCTCTCCCTCTTATTTGGGATGGCATGATGTTCCAAACCAAACCAAACCAAAACCTGGATACTGCACTACTGACCAAGAAAGGAATATAAAGGTTTCGTCACCAAGATGGATAGCACTGTAAAGTTCCCTAGCAGTAACATTTTGCCAGTTTGTTAGATTTGATTTGTATAAATAGTCGATTTGTTCATTTCGATTTATAGCCCTGTAGATGTGCCGTCAGGTCTTGATAATCCAACGTCGTCTGGTGTGGTGTATTTTAACGCTGCCAGCCAGTTTAGAGGGCCAAACAGCCAGTGAGCTTATGTCAAATAAGCATGACATGTGTTTTATTTTCTCTTAATGATCACTACATCAGGCAGAGATCATTGTCTGGTTCTTGCCATGTCATGTTGTTGATTTGTAACTGAATGTTGAGGATTCATTGGATGACGGAGAGTGTGCAGTCAAACTTGTATGAAGGACTTTTGTTGTACAAATATATTATTGAGATTGTAAGAATCAAAATAATATTCATCATCGTATTTGTTAATACGTACTCTCTTATTTTCAGTGATCTAAACGCTTTTTTTAGAGGGAGTATTTCTTTTCCATCTCTACCGAATAGCTAATGATAAAGGGTGTTGGTGTCCGAAGGTTTGAGGTCTTCTTTGCTTCATAGTATAGGAATATATCATACAAATAAGAAACTATAGAAAATGAGATGGCACGTATGAGTGATGTCACTTAATTAATTAATTGATGTGATAGAAACTTTTTCATCTGGTATAGGCTAATATTTGTTTTTTCTTTCAAATGTGAATGATAGGCTTTTATTCCACGTAAGAATAGAAATCCATTCCTCCAATCAAATGACTTCCAAGGATTTTTCTCTATAAAATTCTTATCTTCCAGAATTCCTATAAGGCTTGAAGCTTAAGGTGAGTGTTTTTCTAGATTATAAGGCCTCATTTGGTGTCCGTGTTTTTCTACTCCCTCTGTCCAATAATATAAGACATTTTTATAAGCTAACATAGCTTGCAAAATCGTCTTATATTATGGGGGACGAAAGGAGTAGATTATAAGAGCACTACAACCGGGCTTTGTAAACTCGATCCCTCTAATGCCCGCGGATACTAACCGGGCACTCCCTAAATCCGCGCCTCCATACCGCATATCTCATATCCGACATCCTATATCCATATAAATTCATGCGACGTAGTACGTGGAAACAAACTTATAAACCAATATCGAACGAGCATAATCCACATAAACATCACCAAAAGATCATAAAACGTGCATAGTTGACACAGTTCAATGAAGGTTGAGGAGGTCATCGGGCAGGCAGAGCAGATTGGGTAGGCCGCGCAGATCAGCGCGCGGGGCGGGAAGCGTTGGTGTCAGCGCTGTGGCGACGAGCGACAGGAGGCGTCGCACCGGACCCGGTGCTGCCGCCCGTATCGACCCGCTCGCGCTCGAGCGCGATAAGGAGCGCCATCTCGTACTCATCTCCGGAGCTGCCGTCGGAGTGGCTGCCGGTGCTTGACATGCTCGCCGGTGCTAGTGATTGGACGGATTGGGGAAAGGGGAGCGTTGGGGAGTGGAGCAGAGCAAAGTGAGCTAGGGTTTGCTCCGGAGGGGGATTTTGTGGGGTCGGGGTGGGCCAGCGGTGTGCCGGGCTGACGTAGCGGACACGCCCGGGCCGCCTCATATCCACCTTATATTTGGGCTGGATATGAGGGATGCCGGTCAGCCCGGACTTTGTCCGCGGTTTGAGAGCTCCGATTGGGTCGGTTTTTTGTGACCGGTCAGTGACCGGACGTCCTGCTCGGACGTTTGAGACGTGTTTGAAAGGTCCGGCTGTACATGCTCTAAGGCCTCGTTTGGTCCATACGGTAGAAATATCATATAGGAATAGGAAAAAAAAAGATGACATATATCTCAATTTTCCTTTCTTTAATATGTGAAGTATTTGATTTTCTATTCTACTACCTCTGTATCATAATATAAGACATTTATATTCGAGAAAATAATATAAGACATTTTACACTTCTACTCCCTCCGTCCGAAAATACTTGTCATCAAAATGGACAAAAAAGATGTATCTAGAACTAAAATACATCTAGATATATTTCCTTTTATTCATTTTGATGACAAGTATTTCCGGACGGAGGGAGTATATTATATGCTACGGAGGTAGTACATAGGAATATGAATTCATTCATACAAAGCAAAGGGCTCCAAAGTCTAGGAAATAGATGATGCTGCATAAAATGTTTATCCTTTAGAATTCCTATAAAATTCATGCAAACCAAAGGAGGACTAAATTCTAAGTAAAAAGTTTTCCAACCTAGAGTTAAGTAGGCGGGGCGTAGATTTTTCTTGTTTGAGTTGGATGCCGGGCGTAGATCATCTCACGTAAGTGATGTGACTTGGGATTACTGACATGTCTTGTTCGCGGGCCGACGTGTGCTTAAGCGAGTATCTGTCGTTTTCTTTGTTTCCTTGGGTGGTGGTTGTGGTGCGTAGAGAGGAGGATGGAATGTTTCTTGCGGGCCGAACATGCTGCCGTGGAGGAGGAGTAGAAAGAAGACCAACGCGGTAAGCAGCTTGGACTGTTGAAAGTTGATGATCCTATTCCTGCCTCACCTTGCCCTGGCTCCCAGCCCCAGCCTCAGGTGTTTGTTTCATGTTGAGGAGCACCAGGAAAGTCAAGGCCGAGAAGGAGCACCTGCCACCGGACCGGGTCGTCCGGTCCTTCCTGCCGACCTCCGGGGGGATTCATCTGTCATCGCTGCTGTCGCCGTCGTCGCCGACGAATTCCAGATGCAGAGGCAGTTTAAGTTTAAGGAGGAGCCCCCCGACGTACAGAGTCCACAGGACATTCGTCTTGAGCCTCCCCTCGTGGTGGCATAGGAGCGGAGAGCTGTCTGTCTGTCTGCCTGTCGTGGGCAGGCACGACATGCCGCCATGTTTGGCTTGGCTGCACGTCTGAATCCGGGCGAGCAGTAGGTGCATTTTAACGTTGACTCCAAACCCAACCCAGGTCGCAGCATAGCATCATTCCTTTCCTGCTGGCTGGGGTGGGTCACGTCAGTTCAGTTAGGCCAAGACGACCACCGGCAGGACAGACGACGGGTCCATCCATCTCCGTGGTGCCGGCGCCCTCTGATTTGGTCTTTCCTTCTCATAGGACCGCTCCGATCACATCACCAGGGTAACAGTACCACGGCAGCAGATGGACAGGGCTCGCGCCATCGCACGGTTTAAGCATGGCCCAGCCCCAACCCAGTCCGTTCCATTTACAGCTCAACGCAGCAGCGCAGGAGGCTACCTGTAACCAACAACACTATGCTGCCATTTGTGCTGCTTTGCTGATTACTTCCTCCGTCTCATAATATAAAAACGTTTTTGACACTAGTACACTAGTGTACACAGAGGACAGAGAGAGTACAATTTAGATTAGATGATGCAATGGCCGCAAGCTTATAGGACAGGAACTTGTCCCACATCATTCCTCCATGCTACACCTCCATCTCATCCAGTCTCTATTCTGCAAAGCTGGTAGGTAAGAGAAAAGAAAGATGCAACGCGCTTCTTTTGTTTCATGTCATCAGCCACCAGCATTAAATTAATGTCATAAGAAAGACGCAGAAAAAAAACTAAGTTAAAAAAGTATTCCTAGTCCTTTTCTTACTCCTACTCCTAGTAGGGAGTAAGAGAATTCCAACACACCGACCCATTTCGTCCGCGCGTATTCGTTTGGATCGCCATGGACAGAAAAATCGACCCTCCGTGCTGGCCCAAAAAGACACGTGTTTGCTTTTCGTCCGCCTGGCCACCCATTCATGGCCCAAATTTGGGTCTCATTTGCGTCGGCACGGACACGAAGCGGACGCGCGCGACGCACGCTTACTCCCCTCTGGCCCGCCAGTCGGTGGCACATTGGCCATTCTCTTCCACTCTCATCGAGAGCAAGCCCTCGCCCGCCCCACTCCGTTGCCGCCGCCGCCCAGTTCTGGTGCCCCTGCCAGTAGTCCGCGCCCACACACCTCCCCCGCACACCACCACCTCCCACGTCGCCGCCACCACCACCTCGTCGCCGGGCCACCACAGCTCCCACCCCCACCCCGACGTCGTCGCGAGCACGAAGTCGCCCCCGGCGGCCCCGATCAGCTTCTTCGTTGTAGGATCGAAAGTATGTCTAGAGGGGGGGGGGGTGATTAGACTACTTGACCAAATAAAGATCTATCCTTTTCCCATTTTTAGTTGCGGGCAGATTTTAGCAATTAGCACAAGTCAAGCAATCAACCTACACATGTAATTCTAAGAGTATAGCAGCGGAAAGTAAAACATTACATATGAAGGTAAAGGGAAGGGTTTGGAGAAGGCAAATGCAATGGAAAAAATGGAGATTTTTGGCGTGGTTCCGATAGGTGGTGCTATCGTACGTCCACGTTGATGGAGACTTCAACCCACGAAGGGTAACGGCTGAGCGAGTCCACAGAGGGCTCCACCCACGAAGGGTCCATGAAGAAGCAACCTTGTCTATCCCACCATGCCCATCGCTCACGAAGGACTTGCTTCACTCGGGTAAATCTTCACGAAGTAGGCGATCTCCTTGCCCTTACAAACTTCCTGGTTCAACTCCACATCATGACGGAGGCTCCCACACGGCACCTAACCAATCTAGGAGACGCCACTCTCCGAAAGGTAATAGATGGCGTGTAGATGATGGCCTCCTTGCTCTTGTCCTTCAAATGATAGTCTCCCTAACACTCAACTCTCTCTCAGATTTGGGTATGGTGGAAGAGTGATTTGAGTGGAAAGCAACTTGGGGAAGGCTAGAAATCAAGGTTCAAATGGTAGGAATGGAATCTCTTGATCTCAACACATGAGTAGGTAGTTCTCTCTCAGGAAATGAATGATGGAAGTGTAGGCACGTTCTGTTGACTCTCTCACAAATGGAGAAGGGGAGGAGGGGTATATATAGTCTTCATACAAAATCCAACCGTTACACACATTTGACTCATCTCGGTGTGACCAAATGGTTAAACTCGGTGGCACCGATCAGTTCAAAAATGTGAACGTTAGGAATCTCGGTGGGACCAATTGGAACAACTCGATGGGACCGATGTGCTGGGGCTTAGGGCAAACATCTTCTCGGTGGCGCCGATTGCATCAACTCGGTGGGACTGAAGTGAAGCAATAAGCAACAGAGAATCTGTCAAGCCAACTCGGTGAGACCAATTGCGTAAACTTGGTGAGACCGAAGTGAATGCAATAGATCACATAGCGCTGGCAAGGCCATCTCGGTGAGACCAAGATCCATATCGGTGAGACCGAACTGTTAGGGTTTCTGGCAGTGGCTATGTCATATGAACTCGGTGGCTCCGGATAGAAAGAATCGGTGGGGACGAGTTGGAGTTTAGGGTTTGAACATATTTGAATGGAGACATTGGCTGAGGGTTTTGGAGTAATATCACTAAGCACTTGAGCAAGTAAGCCATTAAGCAACAGCTCATCCCCTTTTAATAGTATTGGCTTTCCTATGGACTCAATGTGATCTTGGATCACTAAAATAAAGATGAAGAGTCTTGAGCTTTTGCCAATATTTGCCCTTAGCATTTTGAGGGGTCTACATCTCTAGTCCATGCCATGTCAATCATTGAACATCTTGGAATATTTATCTTGAATGGATATTAGTTCAATAAGCTGTATGTTGTTATGAATTACCAAAACCACTAGTTGCACTTTCATTCGTCTAACGCCTCCACACTCGCCTGCCGCCACCAGGCCAACTACATTGTCCAGGGGAGGCGCGCATCTCTTCGTCGACCAGCTTCTTCGACGACGCCCGCAAGTTGTTCGACAGTTCGCCCCCAAGGTACAAATGGACTTCGCCGACGAGTTCTTTTTCCCCAGTTTCCTCTACAACTCCGACGATTCCTCATCCGACGATGAGGAGATGGTGGATGTCATGTTGGTCCAGGACCACCTTAGTAGGTAGCGACCGTTGTTCGGAGGCTTGATCCCGGGGCACAGTTCGATGTTGAATCGCAATCGACAGAGCAGCCATTTCCTTCTTTGGAAGGACAACTTTGAGACACCCAACCCGCTCTTCAAACATCACCAATTCCAGCGCCATTTCTGTATGGCTAGGCATGTTTTCAACTGTATTCAAGAGGGGGTGGTCACACACGATAAGTTTCGAGTGCAAGGAGGATGCCCTTGGAAAGATCGGCTTTTCTTATCAGAAATGCACTACAGCTATCCGGATGCTTACATAGGGAGTGCCCAGTGATCTCATTGATGAGTATGTCCGTATGAGGGAGCCTACGTGCCTACAATCCATGTACAAGTTCTACAAGGCTGTGATTCCAGTGTATCATGAGTACTTGAGAGAGCCGACTACTGAAGATACAACCCGCTTGTTGGCGATGAATGCCAGCAGGGGCTTCCCAGGGATGCTTGGCATCATAGACTGCATGCACCAGGAGTGGAATAACCTAGGTTGGAAAAAGCGGTAGGCGTAAGCGAGGCGGTTGGCCATCACCTAGTGCCTAGGCGGTGCTTAAGAGCCCTAGGCGCAGCCTAGGCGGTAATATAGTTTTTACTCGTAGTGCAATTGTGATTATTATATGGGTGTTGATAAGTTAATGGCATATAAATAAGTTAATTACCATCTACATCCATTGGAATATAACCCATTTGGCATATCAGTGCAGTACGTGGCATGATTTCTTGCTTGGGCAGGCAATTCCTTGCTTGCCCTGCCTAGACCTCCATTTATGCCCTAGGCGAGGCGTTTAGCCATTGCCTAGCGCCTAGGTGTGCCTAAGCGCCTCCTAGGCACTGCCTTTTCCAACAGAATAACTACCCTTCTGCTTGGCAATGGCAGTATAGGGGCCATGTCAGGGCTTGCATTGTCATACTTGAGGTTGTGGCCTCACAAGATCTCTGGATCCGGCACTCTTTCTTCGGCATGGCAGGACCACACAATGATATAAACATGCTTCAACGCTTGCCGGTGTTTGCAAGGCTCCGAAGGCAACAGCCCACCGGTGAGTGTTAACATCAACGGCCACAACTACAACAAAGGATACTACCTAGCTAACGATATATATCCCGAGTGGACCACTATTGTGAAGACAATCCCCAACCCTGTCAGAGAGAAGAGGAGGAGATTTTCCCAAGAGCAAGAGACTTCTAGGAAGGATGTCGAGCGTGCCTTTGGTGTTTTGCAATCTTGATGGGGCATCGTTCAATATCCTGCTAGAACTTGGAGTACCAAGAAGTTGTGGGAGGTGATGACTGCTTGTGTGATCATGCACAATATGATCACAGAGGATGAGCGCCCGAAATGTATCTACGATCAAGGGTTTCAGTTCTAGGGTGACAATGCTGTGCTTGAGCATGAAGGAGGAGCGGCAACATTTGCACAGTTCACCCAATTTCATCATTAAATGCGTGATTGGGAAACTCAGATTTAGCTGCAAGATGATTTGGTTGAGCATATGTGGGGTAGATGCCGATTGGGCGGCCGACCCAAACAAACAAAAAGCGGACAAAGTGCACGTCCGTTTGAGTCGGTGTGCTGGAGTTGCTCTAACCGACTGGACACTTCCAAAGGTTATACTTGGCGCAAAGAATAAAAACGAACGAATGGTATCATGTCTCAAACATGCATTTCCTATGCTCAACCCAGATGTGTTCACTTCCTCCTTCAGACTTTCACCCTTTTCAGCAGCATAGCAACATTCAGTAAGCAATATTTTTTCTGGGCACAAAGTAGGGCAAATCTGCTCCAACACCCGCCTCAACATAGGCCGGCAGCCGACCATGGCACACGGCAGCTGGCGAGCGGGTCTGAGGGTTTCTGGCCGCATGTAGGCATTCGGAAGCAGCCTCACGTTTTTGGTCAGCCGCCAAAGTGCCCCAAATTTACCGCATGAGGACGACTAAATGTGTCTCGCTCTCGCGACCATGCTCCTCCACACGCACCACCGCCGCCACCGATCCCCACCCCTCCACCTGCTGCCACTGCCGCGCCCACCCCTGCCCTCTCCAGCGCATCGCCTGCCTCCCTTCCCCATGCCTCACACCCTTAGATCCACGGGAACGCCTCTCGGGGAGGGAAGAGAATTCTGGATGCCACTGCCATTTTTCTATCAGGCGTTCCCGGAGATGCTGCAGCCCCTCAACACAGTCTCTCCAGAGGTCCTGTGGGAGACAAGGGCTAGAAGATGAAGGGAGCGGGAGGAGCGGATCCGCGATGACGCCCTCTCCTGGACTCTCTGCGTTTGGGAGTGGAGGGAATTAGAGGAGGAGGTGGAGGAGGGCTCAGATCTGCATTCGATTTCCTGTCGACAGACGCTGATGTGCAAGGCGCACGTAGATCGGGAACTGCTGAACCTGGCCTAGAGAATCTACTTCGATGGCATCCTGGAGGATAAGCGCAGGATGCCGAATCCATCAGAGCCACTAGTGGCGTTCGTCAACTGGGAGAAACAAGAGGGGAAATCAGAGGATCCGAGTCACGTAGCTCCTTGGGAATGCCTGACGGGCCTGATGCCTACCAAGGTGCCGCCAGAGCCGGAGCAGGTGGCTCCGCTGCCGTACCTGTCGCCAACCCCAGCAATGGATTGACGGCGGTGCCACTCATAGCTGACCCTGGGGCTGCACCAACTGGACCACCGGGAGATAGACAAAAAAGCTTGAGGGGCGCAGATTGGTTTGCCGGAGAAGTGCACTGTTGGGAAATGTTGCATGGAAAACAAAAAAATTCTACGCACATGCAAGATATATCCATGGAGATACATAGCTACGAGAGAGGGAGAGCAGTATGTCGTGGTTCTAAGTCTGACAGTAGAATAGGGGGTAGGTATGGAGAGGCAAGATCCTAGCTATGGAGCAGTTGTACAGACAAAGGATTTATGAGTTCAGGCCCTTCTCGGAGGAAGTAATAGCCCTACGTCTCGGAGCTCGGGGGCGGTCGACTGGATTATGTGTGCGTAGGTTATAGGGTGCGAACCCTTTACACTGAGGGTTTAAAGTACATAAAGGTTTTGGCGTTACTGGAAACGCCCTACATAAAGTGTCATCAAGGCCATAAAGACTACTTAATTACAGACCATTTGGATGCAGAGTGGCTCTTGATCTCCTGGTGGTTGAGTGAGTCTTCATGGTCGAGTCCTTCGAGTCCGTCGAGTGGAGTCTCTCTTGGTCGATTGGAAGGCAGCTTCTTCTAAGGACATCCTTGGGAAGGGTACTTAGGATAGGTCCGTGACCCTACCCTAGGTACATGACTTCATCATTAGCCCCCGAATGGATCGAGGTTTGAGTGAGGAAGGAGTTGATAATCTTTCCGACCTGTTTTTTGTGTTCTGAACATGTCTCATCTTGGATCAATAATCTTTTTTAATGATGGCAGCAACTTTTCTTTCAGTCGCCTTGATCCATTCCTTTCTTCTATCGAGTGAACTTTTGAACTTAGTAAACTTTCGAGCGACGGATCGCAGGAAATCTACCGTCTGACAAATTGATCTGCTGTTAGCGGATTTTGCGGGATCCGAATTTTGGGAAGCGCGCAAAGCGGGGCGGACCATGGTACTCGGATGGGATAGGGCGTAGACGCCTCAATTTCCGCGCCACCTTTTTCGCCACGTATCACGCGTGCGCGATTGTTTCGGGATGTGACAGGATCGCCCGGGCCCACTTGTCGGCCACTCGGAAGCGTCCTTATATAAGGCGCCGGGCGAGGGTTTTTGAACAGTGCCTCCCCATTTCCCCCTCTGCCCTCTTCACCTCCGCCCGCTGTGCCTGCTCTCGCCTCTGCCCATCCACTCCTCGCGTGCTTCGCTGGCGACAATGGTGAAGGAGAAGACGACAGCCTTGGAGCACGCGAAGAAGGCGACGGCGACGGGGAAAGCGAAGGGAAGAGCGTCCAGTCGGGGCGGATCTTCGTCGAGGTCTCGCCTGCCGCACGGTTGGGTCCAAGGGGATTGGATCCGCTCGACCATCACCAAGGCGGATCTCAACGACCTGGCCAATGAGGGTCTGATCTCCCACGGGTCAGCGAGGCTTCCGGCGTCCGAGTGGCAACCGCAACCGCAGGAGGGTGAGTGCGTTCTCCTAGCCACTCATGTAGATCGTGGATTCTCTCTGTCGCCGAGTGTTTTCTTTCGAGGGTTTCTGAACTTCTTTGGGGCGCAACCCCACCATCTCACTCCCAATTCCATTGCCTATCTTGCCGCTTTCGTGTCTATGTGCGAGAACTTCCTGGGTTGTCGACCGCACTAGGGTCTCTTTAAGCACATATTCACCTGTCGCTCATAGACGGTGAAAAAGGCGAGTCTGGATGATGAGAGGACTAAGGTTATCCAGATGTGCGGGGGCCTTGGGATTCAGATGAGGAGTAAGAGTACTTTTCCGGCCATGACCCTTCCTGAGTCGGTTAGAGGGTGGCAGTCGACCTGGTTCTACTGCCAAGACGAGTCGACGCCGGGGCAGTCGACTGGTCTCCCTCCGTTCTCCATGGACCGAGTGAACAAACCCTCTTCTCTGAAGGTGCTTCCTGAGGAGAAAGCTCAGGTAAAAATGTTGATGGAGCGTGTAGTCCATCTTGTTCGAGACGGAGTGACGGGTATGGACATTCTGGAGGTCTTCCTTAGACGACGCATCCAACCACTTCAGTACCGAGGCCACCGGATGTGGCTGTACTGCGGTACTGAAGACACCACTCGGGTCCATCCGGAAGTGGTCAGCGACGCCACACTGGAGAGGTGGATGGCCGCCATCACAGGGAATAAGCACAACCCTCGAGGAGCTAGGAGGATCCCACCACTCGACCATTCCTACTCACCGGACACAGTATGATCGCTTATCTTCGACTGTAATCTTACTTTATTCATTCTGCTTCATTGCAAATTGGTCGATTGACCTTTGTCTTGTTTTGTTGTCTGTCAGGCCACCACCGAGCTGTACTCGATGCCCAATGGAGCGCAAGCACCGACTGAGGAGGAGGAAGGAAGTGGGGGCGAAAGCCCGGAGGAGTGGGATTCGGATGCGGACGACGATGATGAGGGTGATGACTCTGGTGAGGAGGAAGAGGAGGAGGAGGAGGAGGAAGTTGCGCCTCCTCGCTCGGAAAGGCGCTCGAAGCTTGTCCATGATCCTGCAACCGAGCGTGGTAAGGGGGTCGCGACTGTCGCGCAGTCGACCAAGCGCCCGACAACTTCTCCGGTGCCGACTGAGAAAGCTCCGAAGCAATCTCGAGTGACGCCGTCGAAGCCGGCGAAGGTCTTGCCGAAGATGAAGATGGTGATCCCCACTATCTCAGGGTAATGGTGCTACTTGAGTTTTCCTGTTCCACATGAACTTATTCTTGGTCGACTCATGAGTCAACCGACTGACTTCTGGAATTGCAGTGCTGCTACTTCTGATACTTCGGCCAGGGCTGAAGATCATGAGATGGAAGACGCTGCCACTTCTAAACCTGGTATGACCTTTATAGTTCCGTCTTCAGTCGATTGGCTCCTTGTCTCTAATTTTGATTCTTTTCTGCAGCTCCATCTAATGTCGTTATTGACCTTCCTGACGACGATGATGAGGAACCACTGAGGCAGAGGAGGAACAGAAAAACGTCTGCTGGCAAGGCGACTCAGGACGTGCCAACACCCGAGACACTGGTCGTGGAGGGAGACAACGTCACTCGGCCTACCATACCTTTTGCGGTGCCGTTGACGAGTGCTCGCCCTTCATCGTCGAGTGCTGCACAGCCTTCACTTTTCTCGACCCACCACGTCCCAGAGGACCAAGCCAGTGCTGCGAAAGAAGCAATACGCCAGGCAGGAGTCAGGATGGAGCAAGTGAAGGCACTCCGAGACGCCAGTCAGG
Organism: Triticum dicoccoides; assembly: GCF_002162155.2. Taxonomy (NCBI): domain Eukaryota; kingdom Viridiplantae; phylum Streptophyta; class Magnoliopsida; order Poales; family Poaceae; genus Triticum; species Triticum dicoccoides. Next base: position 236,087,995 of record NC_041389.1, read on the forward strand.
CAGCATATGACGCCAGTTCAGCTCTTCAGAGTAACGTTTAGGTCAGTCGGTCACCACCTGTTCTGTTAGGATATAATATCTGAAAATCTTTCTCTCTGAAAATTGTAGTATCTGTCATACACCCAGTGGGTGTGTTGATTAAAATTCTGGGTTAGTGGGGGCACGCTGAGTGCACCCACTGGGTGTAGTCCCCAAGGCTATGGTGGACTGCTGGCAGTCGACCATAGTCTTTATGTTTTAAGCTCTTTCTTTACTCGATCAGGTCGAATTGATTGATAGACCGGTGGGGGCATGCTGAGTGCACCCACTGGGTGTAGTCCCCGTGACCGTGGTCGACTGCTGGCAGTCAACTACAGTATGAAGAACATCTTCCATTTTTTTGTTGGTCGACTGGTCGACTCTAATTGATAAAACTAGTGGGGGCACGCTGAGTGCACCCACTGGGTGTAGTCCCCGAGACTATGGTCGAATGTTTGTATTCGGCCGTAGTCTTAGAAACGTTATGATTTTTCCTTAGTCACTCGGAAGTGAATTGTCTTTGACATCTGTCGATTGGTTCTTTGCAGAAATCTTGTGAGCTTGCGGCTCGTTACACTGAGTTGGAGAACAAGCACATCCAGCTCGAGCTTGATCTGAAACTGGTCCATGAGAACTTAACAAAGGCGAAGGAGGAGGAAAAAGGTATGTTTGGTGAGACCCTCGACGACTGCCTTTGCCTCTCGTCGGTTTCGAGTCTGATCTCACTGTAACTTTGCAGACAAAGTGAGGGATGCCCTGAAGAAGAAAGACCTTGACTTGGCTGAGATGCAAAAAGCGGCTTTAGAGAAGACCAAGCTCGCAGATGAGAAGCTGGCTTCAGTCACCAAGCTTGAAGAAGAAAACACCAATCTGAAAGCTGCTCTTGATGCGGCCAAGAAGGAGGTCAGTAGACTGAAGAGTGACAAGATTGCCCTGAGTGACAAGGCCAGTGAGTTGGTGGGAAAGAAGAACGATCTGGAGGCTTACCTGGGAGGACTCGCCAAGAAGCTATTCCTCATGCTTGAAGGTAATCTTCCATATCAAACAGACATTTTAACTGTGATCCTTCCATCCGACTGTTGTTTTGACTCGGTGGTTGTGCTTGTAGAGTTTTGCCAGAACTTTGAAGAGGAGACTGGTCGACTGGAGCCAAACCTGGATCCCATCAACTCTCCTGTGAAAGATGAAGTCGCCATGAATGTGCTCCGGCTCGAATCTCGCATTGCTGCCGTCGTCAACTATCTTGCAAGGCTGAAGGTCGCAACTTCCCGCATCGACACAACACTCTGGCCAAGAGAGACGCTCCAGAATGACCTCGAGTCTCTGATGACTCGACTGAACAAGGTCCCAAGTCGAGTGCAGGAGTGGAAGAAGTCTTCTGCCAGGTGTGGTGCGGATGTTGCTCTGTCTCTGGCCCGCGTTCACTGCAAGGATGCACAAGAGGACAAGCTGGCGGCCCTTAGGGTGGCTAATACCAAGAAGCACGATTTCCGATCTTTCATGGAGATCTTCATCGCCGCTGCCACTTGGATTGCAGATGGAATTGACCTGGATGAGTTTGTGGCACCTTCCAGCCCTCCACAGGAGGGGTAAAAAACTTCTGATCTTGATACTTTAAATTTGCCTCGGTATGCCGAGTGATTTTTGTAACCGACAAACCTTAACAGGCTTAGCGCCTGAGCACTTTCGGTTCCGTTAGGCATTATCCGAACTTGGATTCGACGTTGGATATGTTTGCATTTGGTTTGAGGTATCTTTTGCAGGCTAAAGCGAGGCGCTTATTGCAATCGACTTGTTCCCCAATATACTTAGGCGAGCGCTGGGCTGCAACTAAGCCCTCCGAGTGGGAAATCTGCTCTCCACTCGGTAGGATTTCAAAAACTTAGGCGAGCACTGGGCTGCAGCTAAGCCTCCGAGTGGGAGGTCTGCTCTCCACTCGGTAGGATTTTCAAAAACTTAGGCGAGCACTAGGCTGCAGCTAAGCCCCCGAGTGGGAGGTTTGCTCTCCACTCGGTAGGATTTTCAAAAACTTAGGCGAGCACTGGGCTGCAGCTAAGCCCCCGAGTGGGAGGTTTGCTCTCCACTCGGTAGGATTTTCAAAAACTTAGGCGAGCACTGGGCTGCAGCTAAGCCCCCGAGTGGGAGGTTTGCTCTCCACTCGGTAGGATTTTTTACGGCGTCTCTCTGAGGGATAAGGCGTTAATCGACCTCGTATTCCTTATGGAGAGCACTTTATACTTGTGGCGTAGCTCGAAAGAAGAGGGTGGCAGTCGACCTGCACCTCGTCCCCCTTGCGGAGCGCACGTTGTACTTGTGGCGTAGCTCGGAAGGAGAGGGTAGCAGTCGACCTGCACCTCGTCCCCCTTGCGGAGCGCATGTTGTACTTGTGGCATAGCTCGGAAGGAGAGGGTGGCAGTCGACCTGCACCTCGTCCTCCTTGCGGAGCGCATGTTGTACTTGTGGCGTAGCTCAGAAGGAGAGGGTGGCAGTCGACCTGCACCTCGTCCTCCTTGCGGAGCGCACGTTGTACTTGTGGCGTAGCTCGGAAGGAGAGGGTGGAAGTCGACCTGCACCTCGTCCTCCTTGCGGAGAGCACGTTGTATTTGAACTTAGGCGAGTGCTTGGACCGCAGCTAAGCCTCCTAGTGGAAGGCTGGCTTACCACTTGGTAGGATTTTGACTAACTTAGGTGAGTACTTGGACTGCAGTTAAGCCCCCGAGTGGGAGGCTGGCTCACCACTCGGTAGGATTTTACTGAAACTTAGGCGAGTACTTGGACTGCAACTAAGCCCCCGAGTGGGAGGCTGGCTCACCACTCGGTAGGATTTTACTGAAACTTAGGCGAAACGGATTCGCAGCTAAGCCCCCGAGTGGGAGGCTGGCTCACCACTCGGCAAGGATTTTATTGAAACTTAGGTGAAACGGATTCGCAGCTAAGCCCCGGAGTGGGAGGCTGGCTCACCACTCGGCAAGGATTTTTTTTACAAACTTAGGCGAAACGGGTTCGGAACTAAGCCACCCACTGAGGGGAAATTTTATTGAACAAATAAAAGTGACGACAATCATTGGGGAAATTATGACGCTATTATCTTTTTGAAAAATGAACCACAGAAGTACTTTTATTACAGTTCATCCGAGTGAATACTTAAGTGTAAAAGGGGCGGAGCAACTCCGCGTTCCAAGCTCGGGGCTCGTCGATGTTGTGCTCGATGTTGTAAAGACGGTACGCTCCGTTGTGGAGAACCTTGGTGACGATGAAGGGACCTTCCCAAGAAGGAGCAAGCTTATGTGGTTTCTGCTGATCCACTCGGAGAACCAAATCTCCTTCCTGGAAGGCTCGACTCTTTACGTTTCTGGCGTGGAAGCGACGTAAGTCTTGCTGGTAAACGGTCGATCGGATCAGAGCCATCTCCCTTTCTTCCTCTAGAAGGTCGACTGCATCCTGCCGTGCTTGTTCTGCTTCAGCTTCGGTGTAGAGCTCGACTCGAGGAGCATTGTAAAGCAGGTCACTCGGCAAGACCGCTTCAGCTCTGTAGACCAAGAAGAACAGAGTTCTCCCAGTCGACCGATTAGGCGTAGTCCTTAACCCCAAAAGCACTGAGGGAAGTTCGTCGACCCATGCTCCAGCCGCATGCTTGAGATCACGCATCAGTCGAGGTTTCAACCCTTTGAGAATCAAGCCATTGGCTCGCTCTGCTTGTCCATTCGACTGAGGATGGGCGACTAAAGCATAGTCGACTCGTGTGCCTTGAGATATGCAGAACGCTCTAAATTCCTCCGAATCGAAGTTTGACCCGTTGTCAGTGATGATGCTGTGCGGGACTCCATATCTGTATATCAATTCTCTGATGAAGCTGACAGCAGTACCGGCATCAAGGTTCTTGATGGGTTTAGCTTCAATCCACTTGGTGAACTTGTCGACTGCTACCAGCACATGTGTGAAGCCGCTTATGCCTGTTCTTAAGGGTCCAACCATATCCAACCCCCATACTGCAAAGGGCCAGACGAGTGGTATGGTCTTTAAAGCTGATGCGGGCTTGTGTGACATATTGGAGTAGAATTGGCATCCCTCACACTTGTCGACTATCTCCTTTGCCATTTCATTCGCTCTTGGCCAGTAAAATCCGGCTCGGTATGCTTTGGTCACGATGGCCCGAGAGGACGCATGGTGACCACAGGTCCCTGAGTGGATGTCGTCAAGGATTATTCGACCTTCTTCTGGCGTTATGCATTTCTGACCAACTCCAGTTGCGCTTTCTTTGTATAGCTGCCCCCTTATCACGGTAAAGGCTTTAGATCGGCGGACGATCTGTCGAGCCTCTTCTTCGTCCTTCGGGAGCTCTTTCCTCAAGATATACGCAATGTATGGTACTGTCCAATCGGGAGTGATCACTAAAACTTCCATGATTAGGTCGACCACTGCTGGAACTTCAACCTCAGTCGGATCTGTGATACTCTTGGGCTGCGGAGCTTCTTCGGTAAAAGGATCTTCTTTGACTGATGGAGTATGGATATGCTCCAAGAACACATCACTGGGAATGGCTTCTCTCTTGGAACCTATCTTTGCCAAATCATCAGCCGCTTGATTTTTCAGTCGGGGTATATGGTGGAGCTCTAACCCTTCGAATTTCTTTTCAAGCTTCCTCACTGCATTGCAGTATCCAATCATGGCTGGGCTTCTAATGTCCCACTCCTTCATCACCTGATTGACCACCAAATCTGAGTCGCCATAAACCATAAGGCGACGGACGCCGAGTGAAATGGCCATGCGCAACCCATATAAAAGTGCTTCATACTCTGCTTCATTGTTGGAGGAATCAAAGTGGATCTGGAGCACATATCTGAGCTTATCTCCTCAGGGGGAAACCAAAACCACCCCAGCACTGGAACCATTTAACATCTTAGAGCCATCAAAGAACATGGTCCAGTGCTCCGTGTGAACTTGAGTCGGCTGCTGTTGTTCAATCCACTCGGCAAGGAAATCTGCTATCACTTGGGACTTAATGGCTTTCTTTGCCTCAAACTTGATATCAAGGGGAAGGAGTTCAATCGCCCATTTTGCCACTCGACCAGTTGCATCTCTGTTGTGCAGAATCTCTGAAAGTGGGGCGTCGCTGACGACTATAATGGAATGATTAGAGAAATAATGAGCAACCTTCTTTGTGGTCATGTAGATCCCATACACAAGCTTCTGATAATGAGGATATCTTTGCTTCGATGGAGTCAAAACTTTAGAAAGATAATACACTGGGCGCTGAACTTTGAAGGCTTTCCCTTCTTCTTCCCGCTCGACCGTAAGCACTGTACTGACGACTTGTCCTGTGGCTGCAATATAAAGCAACAGAGGCTCTTTGCTGATTGGAGCAGCAAGAACCGACTGAGTGGAGAGCAGAGCTTTTAGCTCGGCAAACGCTGCATCAGCTTCTGGAGTCCACTCGAACTTGTCTTCTTTCTTCATCAGTCGGTAAAGAGGTAATGCCTTTTCACCGAGACAAGAGATGAATCGACTTAACGCGGCCAAGCATCCAGTAAGCTTCTGGACATCGTGCACCCGCACAGGGCGTTTCATTCGGAGTATAGTGCCAATTTTTTCTGGGTTAGCGTCGATTCCTCGTTCGGAAATGAGAAAACCGAGTAACTTTCCACCAGGAACTCCGAATGTGCACTTTGATGGGTTGAGCTTGATATCATACCTCCTGAGATTGGCAAATGTTTCAGCGAGGTCAGTCAACAGGTCGGAACCTTTTCGCGATTTGACCACAATATCATCCATGTACGCTTCCACGTTCCGACTGATTTGAGTGAGTAAACACTTCTGAATCATCCTCATGAACGTGGCTCCGGCATTCTTGAGGCCGAATGGCATGGTGACATAGCAGAAGCACCCGAATGGAGTGATGAAAGCTGTTTTGATCTCATCGGGTCCATACAGACGGATCTGATGGTATCCGGAATAAGCGTCTAGAAAAGACAATCTCTCACATCCCGCAGTCGAGTCAATAATTTGGTCGATGCGAGGGAGAGGAAAATGATCTTTCGGGCAGGACCGATTGATATGTTTGAAATAAATGCACATGCGAAGTGACTTGTCCTTCTTGGGGACCATGACGACATTGGCGAGCCACTCGGAGTGATATATCTCTCGGATAAACTCTGCTGCCAACAGTCGAGCCACCTCCTCGCCAATGGCCTTTCTCTTCTGGACGGCGGACCGTCGAAGATGTTCTTTGACAGGTTTTGCTTTTGAGTCGACTCTAAGGCGATGCTCAGCCAGCCCCCTGGGAACACCCTACATGTCAGCAGGCTTCCATGCAAAGATGTCCCAGTTCTCACGGAGGAACTGGATGAGCGCTTCTTCCTATTTAGGGTCAAGTGTTGTGGAAATATGAGTCGGAGCTGCGTTGGGGTCGGTCGGGTGAATGTGAACGGGCTTCGTCTCACCAGACGACTGAAACGCTGATTCTGTGGCAGGCTTCTTGGCCCGCAACAAATCACTCGGATCTGCATTTTTCTTGTATTCTTCTAGCTCTACCACTGTTATCTGGGAATCGGCGATCTTCGAGCCTTTCTGAAAACACTCTTTCGCCTTCTTCCGATTGCCAGTGATAGTGATCACGCCCTTGGGGCCGGGCATCTTTAGTTTGAGGTACACGTAACATGGTCGAGCCATGAACCGTGCGTAAGCTGGTCTCCCCAAAATAGCGTGGTAAGCGCTCTGAAAATCCACGACTTCAAAAGTCAGCCTCTCTTTGCGAAAATGCTTCGAGTCACCGAACACTATGTCCAGAGCTATTTGGCCGAGTGACTCAGCCTTCTTTCCAGGTATAACTCCATGAAAACTCATGTTGCTGGCGCTCAGTCTGGACATCGGAATGCCCATTCCTTTTAGCGTCTCCGCATATAATATGTTCAGTCCACTACCACCATCCATTAGCACCTTCGTCAGTCGAGTGCCTTCAACGACCGGGTCGACCACCAAAGCTTGCCTCCCAGGGGTGGCTATATGAGTCGGGTGATTGGACTGGTCGAATGTAATGGGAGTTTGAGACCATCTCAGATAGCTTGGCGTCGCCTGGGCAACCATATTTACCTCACGGTTGATAACCTTCAATCGGCTTTTGCTTTCCACATCAGCAAAGATCATCAGAGTGGAATTAACATGAGGATATCCTCCATCACTGTCCTCCTTGTCCTCAGCCTTGTCTGACTCCTTTTCCTTGTCCTTGGGCTGTTTTCCTTGGAACTGCCGGATCAAGAGCCGGCACTGGCGAGTGGTGTGCTTCGAGTAGATGAAATTACCCTCTTCGCCTTTCTTCGTGTGGATGTGACACGACAGATCCATCACGTCATTTCCTTCCTTATCTTTCACCTTCTTGGGGTTCCAAGATCCTTTGGGCTTTCCTTTGAATTTGCCCTGAGTTACGGCCAAAGCCTCTCCAGGAGCCGCTGGCTCGGCCTTCCGCTTCTGCTTCCGACTGGAGTTTCCTTTCTCCGACTGACTCGGCTTGTACTTTCCACTCCGGAGTCGGTCCTCTTCTTCACCATTGGCGTACTTGGTGGCGATTTCCATCATTCGACTCAGGGTCATATCTCCGGTCCGACCAAACTTCAAACTTAACTCTCTGTTCTTAACACCATCCTTGAAGGCGCAGACTGCCTGATGATCAGACACGTTCTCCACCGTATGATGCAAAGTAATCCATCTCTGAATGTAATCTCTTAAGGTTTCATTCGACTTCTGCACGCAGACTTGCAGCTCTGTCAATCCAGCTGGTCGCTTGCAAGTTCCCTCGAATGTCTTGACGAACACTCGGGAAAGATCTTCCCAAGTGTAAATGCTGCTAGGAGCTAACTGATTCAACCATGCCCTGGCCGAACCTTCCAACATGAGTGGTAAATGCTTCATAGCCACCTCATCATTTCCGCTGCCAATCTGTACCGCCACTCGGTAGTCTTCAAGCCAGGTTTCAGGCTTGGACTCACCGGTGAACTTACTTACTCCAGCCGCCAACCTGAAGTTGGGGGGAATCACTGCGGCTCTGATAGCCCTGCTGAAACATTCTGGACCTGAAACATGGACTCGACTGCTAGTGGGCGCATCTCTGTCATGGCCACCTCGATGAGCTCTGTTCCGATCAACCAGACCTTGCACGATGATGGACCGCGCGTCAAAGCCTGGTTCTCTGGGGTCGACCGGAGCCCTTCGCCCAACACTGAGCTGGCGCCTGTCATCTTGCTGTCGATGGGCGTAAGACCCACCTCTTGGGGGAGGAGTGGGCACTCGACGCTTATCATCACGATCGAATCGGTCACCGTATTGGTCATGTCGACCTTCGCGTCCCTCACGCCACAGAGGCGATCTTGGGCTGTGAGCCGACTGAACTGTATTCACAGCGACGGATCGACTGTGAATCTTGTTGCGTGACTGTGACACAGCTGAATTCTGATCTCCTGCTGCTCGGAGCAAATCCCTGATCTGCATCAATCCTCTGCCAGCCTCCGACTGAGAGGGCTGAATTGACTCTGCTATACGGGCTGCAGCTGCTAAATTATGAATCGGGGTTTGATATACCTGAGTTGGTTGCGGAAAGAGTTGACGTCGACTGGATTCAGGTACTCGTTGTCGCGCGCGTTCTTTGAGTGCTCGCTGGAGGTTCTCCAGTCGAGTGCGTTCAGCCAAGTTGGCCAAACGTGCCTCCTCCAAGGCGCGAGCCTCGGGGGTTTCTCCTACGATGGGAGTATGCAGGGCATCCATGTTTCGGCGACGAAGATCTTCTCTCTGCAGGGAAGTGAGTGGCTCGGGTTGATATTCCTCGTGGGCCTAAGCGGGGTCGCCTCCGCCGTCTATCCCGTCGGTGCGGGGGAAACCGGGAGGACTACGAGGCCCATTGACCATCGGAACCTCCGCCGCTGGATCGCTGCTGTCGCACTCGGATGCGGTCTCTACGGAGCCAGTCGATAGATCGAACAGGCCATAGAGAGATTCGTCGGGCTCGATTGCCGCGACTTGGGTGGTGGCCGATTGACGAGCCACTGCATCCCTCACCCACCGCTGGAGCCTTGACCGACCAGAGCGCTTGCGCTGGCGGGAGACAGGGAGGGGGGACGACACGGGAGTCGACCGATACGGAGTCGACGGTTGCCGCAGCAAGAAACCGCGGAGACACGCCCGAAAATGCGTCGCACCGCGGACGGGGAGTGCGTCGATGTTGAGTGGAGCTTCCTGGAGCCAAGCGGAGTCGTCGGCGATGAAGGTGAGCGCGCCGAGACGGATCTCGCGGCCCTCGACCAAAACTCCACCTGAAATCATGATGAAAGCAATCGGAACAATTGCAACTTCTCCAAAAATCGCTAAGACACCGGCCCCACGGTGGGCGCCAACTATCGTGGTTCTAAGTCTGACAGTAGAATAGGGGGTAGGTATGGAGAGGCAAGATCCTAGCTATGGATCAGTTGTGCAGACAAGGGATTTACGAGTTCAGGCCCTTCTCGGAGGAAGTAACAACCCTACGTCTCGCAGCCCGGAGGTGGTCGACTGGATTATGTGTGCGTAGGTTACAGGGGTGCGAACCCTTTACACTGAGGAGGGGGGTGGCTTATATAGTGTCTGCCAGACCCCTCCGGCCCTCAGTTATGCAGGGTTTAAAGTACATAAAGGTTTTGGCGTTACTGGAAACGCCCTACATAAAGTGTCATCAAGGCCATAAAGACTACTTAATTACAGACCGTTTGGATGCAGAGTGGCTCTTGATCTCCTGGTGGTCGAGTGAGTCTTCATGGCCGAGTCCTTCGAGTCCGTCGAGTGGAGTCTCTCTTGGTCGACTGGAAGGTAGCTTCTTCTGAGGACGTCCTTGGGAAGGGTACTTAGGACAGGTCCGTGACCCTACCCTAGGTACATGACTTCATCATCTACACACCCTTGTAGATCGCTAAGCGGAAGCGTTTATCAATGCGGTTGATGTAGTCGTACAACTTCACGATCCATTCCGGTCAAGCACCGAACGCATGACACCTCCGCGTTCAACACATTTCAGCTAGATGACGTCCTCGCCTTATCGATCCAGCAAGAGGGGCGAAGTAGTAGATGAGTTCCGGCAGCACGACGACATGATGACGATGGTGGTGAAACTTTTTCCGCAGGGCTTCGCCAATCACAATGAATTTAGAGGGGATGATGAACTAGAGGGAGAGGGGGTGCCAACACACGGCTTGGTGAATGGTGTGTAGCGCCCCCTCTCCTCCTCTCATATATATAGGTGGAGGGGAAGGGGAGGCAGCCCTAGGAGCCGCCCAAGGGGGTCGGCGGCTGCCCTAGTCGCCCCTTCCTTCTTTGCACGTGGAGAAGAAGGCACGAGAGGTGTGCCCTCCTCCTTCCTCCTTTGGCGCATGGAGAGGAAAGGCAGGAGGGGCTGGCCCTCCTCCTTTCCTTCCCTAGGGGGCCGACAACTAGAGGTGCGGCACGCCAGCCCCTTATGGTCTGGTGTGCTCCCCTCATTGGCCCAATAAGCCCCCGTGGCCTCCCGGAACTCCTTCCGGTCATCTGATAATTATCTGGTGCATTCTGAAACTCTTCTGGAGACCAAATGCTATCATCCTATATATCAATCTTTACCTCTAAACCATTTCGGAGCTCCTCGTCATGTCGATGATCTCATCCGCGACTCCGAACGACATTCAGTCACCAACATACATAACTCATATAGTACTATATCATCAACGAACGTTAAGCATGCGGACCCTATGGGTTCGAGAATGATGTAGACATGACCGAGACGCTTCTTCGGTCAATAACCAATAGTGGGACCTGGATGCCCATATTGGTTCCTACATATTGTATGAAGATCTTTATTGGTCGAACCTTTATGACAACATACGTAGTTCGGTTGTCTATCGGTATGTTACTTGCCCGAGATCCGATCGTCGGTATTTCCATACCTAGTTCAATCTTGTTACCGACAAGTCTCTTTACTCGTTCCGTAATACATCATCTTGTAGCTAACTCCTTAGTCACTCTTGTAAGCTTTGTGTGATGTTGTATTACCAAGAGGGCCCAGAGATACCTCTCCGTCATACGGAGTGACAAATCCCAATCTCGATTCACGCCAACTCAACAGACACCTTCAGAGATACTCGTAGAGCACCTTTATGATCACCTAGTTACGAAGTGATGTTCGATAGCGCACAAGGTATTCCTTTGGTATACGGGAGTTGCATGATCTTGTGGTCGAAGGAACATGTATTTGACATTAAGAAAGCAGTAGCAATAAACTGAACGATCATATGCTATGCTAACGGTCGGGTCTTGTCCATCACATCATTCTCCTAATGATGTGATCTAGTTATCAAATGACAACTCATGTCTATGGTCAGGAAACCTTAACCATCTTTTGGTCAACGGGCTAGTCTAGTAGAGGCTTACTAGGGACTTGGTATTTGTTTATGTATTCACACATGTATTTAAGTTTTCGATCAATACAATTATAGCATGAATAATAAAGCTTTATCATGATTAAGGAAATATAATAATAACCACTTTATTATTGTCTCTAGGGCATATTTCCAACATGCACTTCAATTACCTAGCCGACAAACATTTGGGAGCTGGATCAGGGGATTTCAAACTTGCTCCCCCAACTCTGTATGTCTGCTTACCACAAGCATCATCTCTGTGAGCGTGGAGGTGACGGGATCATCAGTGAGCAGACGCTGAAGCAATTGTTGCATAGCCCGACCTCAATTATGCTAGCTGCGCAGGAGGAACAATCTGATGAAGTGGGAGTGGTTGCGCTCGAGCCTGCTGATGGCCCTGCCATGTTGATGATGCAGAGAGAGGGAGGCTTCAGTTTCGTTTAGAAGGAGAGACGCACCAAGAAATTCTGTCGAAAAAGTGCTAAGGAATATGCCACCATGGAGGAGCTGCTGCCTCGCTGCCATGGTGACTGGGCAAAAGAGTTCCACAACCAACTCATGGACCCTATATCCAGGGATGTGCCTGCTAACCCTAACTTAGTTCCTCCCCACCCCTTTCCTCAACTCCACCGCCATCGCAACTCGGGGGGATCTCACTATGGGCGACACTGGGCGCAGGCATGGAAGGGGCTAGAACAAGGGTGGTAGTGGGGAGAGAATGGGTTCTTGGCAACAAGATCAGTCTCTGCAGCATCAGATGAGGTTGACACAACAATTTTTGGTTACGGTTTCCAGGGAGCTCCTCCTCCATGAGGCTTCCCTGGGCAATTCCTACCTGCATACCATCAACAACAATGGGGTGGGCCACAACAGCCATGGTTCGTCCCCCCGTCTCCCCTCCTCGGTCCTCAACAGGGACAAGGCCCTGGGGGATCGGTGGATCCAGCCTCTGCCTTGTCTGGAAGCTAGGTCAGTAACATGTCCCAGAATAAGAATCCAGAGAATAAGAAATAGGAGCAAGCCACAATTGATTGAAAGGCGCAAAGCTATGATGATATCCAAGGCAATGATCATGAATATAGGCATCATGTCTGTGACAGGTAGACCGAGTCCTACCCGCATCTACTACTATTACTCTACACGTCGACCGCTATCGAGCATGCATCTAGTGTATTAAGTTAACAAGAATGGAGTAACGCCTTAAGCAAGATGACATGATGTAGAGGGATAGACACAATCAATATGAATAAACCCCACCTTTTTATCCTTAATGGCAACAATACAAAGACATGTCATGTCCCCTTTTGTCACTGGGTATAAGCACCGCAAGATTGAACCCATTACAAAGCACCTCTCCCATGGCAAGAAAAATCAATCTAGTTGGCCAAACCAAATCAGTAGATCGGAGAGAAATACAAAGATATCTTAATCATGCATAAAAGGGTTCAGAGAAGACTCAAATAATATTCATAGATAATCTGATCATAAATCCACAATTCATCGGATCTCAACAAACACACTGCAAAAGAAGATTACATTGAATAGATCTCCAAGAACATCGAGGAGAACATTGTATTGAAGATCAAAGAGAGAGAAGAAGCCATCTAGCTACTAGCTATGGACCCGTAGGTCTGTGGTAAACTACTCACACATCATCAGAAGGGTAGGGTTGATGTAGAGGCCCTCTATGATCGAATCCCCCTCTGGCGGAGTACCGGAACAGGTCTCCAGATGGGATCTCACGAGGACAGAAACTTGCAACAACGGAAAAGTGTTTTTGGTGTGTCCTCTCGTATACAAGGAATATTGGGGTATTTATAGAGCAAAGATTAGGTTAGAGGAACATCAAGGGGCCCACAAGCCTGGGGGCACCCTCCTAGGGCACGCCCTCCGAGCTTGTCACCAACTGGTGGCCCCTCTGACCTCCTCCCAAAGGTTCCTGGGTGTCTTTTGGTCCAAGAAAAATCCTCAAAAAGTATCTTTCCATTTGGACTCTGTTTGGTATTGATTTTCTGTAGAAGACAAAAACAAGGAAAAAACAATAACTGGCACTTGGCACCTAGGTTAATAGGTAGTCAAAAAATGATATAAAATAGCATAATAATGCATATAAAACATCCAACATGGATAATACAATAGCATTGAATAATAAAAAATTATAGATACGTTGGAGACGTATCACCGGTCAGGAAGAAGCCTCATGCTTCTGCGAGATATGTGGGTAGTGCTGGTGCTGCACCTGGCCTAGGGTTTTACCATGTGTATGAATCAAATGTTAATGCGCAACACCTGGGAGCTCTGAAGAACGTTGGTGTTGTGCTTGTGGAGTCTGGTGAAGTTACTTATCAGGAGTTGGCTAGTGAATTTGCAGATATCTACAAGACTATCTGGTCATAGCCCATCAATGCTTTGGATGAGTGATCTTTCACTACAAAAAAATACACATCCGTGACATTTTGGGCCGAACAAAATTTTTTCCTGTCATACTTATGACACTTCTATGACGATAATTGTGACAAAACCCGGTATCATCATAGATGTGGTGGGCTCCTACTTCTATGACAAAAAATCATGACAGAAAATGGGCTTTTTGTCCTGGGCGGGCCGGAGATGCAGCTGCATGACATTCTTTGGGCCATCCATGACGGAAAAAACCGTGGTAGAAGCGAGGGCGAGGAAAATATCGGGGAGTTCCCGGTTATGGTGGGTGGTCAGGGGCCGAGCGATGCGCGTTTCTCTTGTACCATACGTGCGTGGGTGCGAGGCGTTGGGCTCTAACTGAACCCGAGCGAGGCGTCGCCTAACTGAACCCGAGCGATTACACTTTAGGCTACGCGTTACTGAACCCGAGCGATCGAGCGATTCCTTAGCTACTGCTGCTAACTAAAGCCGATCGATGTTGCCTCTGGATGAACAGTGAGCATTGCTGGGGGGTTTGGATTAACAGTTCCCGGTGGGGGTGGATGAACAGGACCCCGTGGTGTTGCCTCTGGATGAACAGGACCCCAATTGATCGAGCCGGTTGGGGCTGGATGAACAGGACCCCGTGGAGGGCTGGATGAACAGGACGATCCCATGGAGGGTTGGTTGAACAGTAGCCGATGGAGGGCTAGATGAACAGTAGCCCGTGTAGGGGTGGTTGAACAGTAGCCCATGGAGGGGGCTGGTTGAACAGTAGCCCGTGAAGGGGTGGTTGAGCCGGTGGAGTAGCGCGTGGTGGAGGCTGGATGAACATGAGCCCGTGGATGAACAGTCGCAGGTGGAGGCTGGAGGAGGTCGACGGTGGATGAACAGTAGCCCGTGGAGGCTGGAGGAGGTCGACGGTGGGGATGAACAGTATCCCATGGCGTCCTGTTTTGCAGTACGCCACACCCCTCCCGATGAACAAGACCCCAGTTTTGACCGTAGCGCTCCAACACAAGTCTGTTTCCTCCATTTTGCGGTACGCCACACCCCTCCCGATCAACAGGACCCCGTTTCGACAGTAGGAGGTCCAACAGAAGTCCGTTTCCTCTATTTTGCGGTACGCCAGACCCCTCCCGATGAACAGGATCCCGTTTCAAACGTGGCCGGTCGAACACAAGGCCGTTTCCTCCATTCCGCGGTACGCCAGGCCTCATTTCCATTGGCTGTTCCATCTGAGCCCTCCCGATGAACACGACGACGCATTCCATTCCGACCTAGCCGGTTGGCTCCCCATGAACACGACGACGACGCTGCTTCTCTGTTCCGACCCAGCCATGTACACGAGCCCTGGCCGTACATATGCGTGAGTAGGCATTCGAGACCCCGCCCGTATGTACGTACGTGGTTGTATTTACTTTCTTGCACCCTGGTCGTTGTATGTACGTGTAAATGCTATGGGCGCGCCTCTACTACGACACGTGCGCGCCTCTACATCGACCAGTATGTACGTACACGTTCGCAACCAGAATGACAACGCTACGTACGCTTTGACTAGGTTGGTACCGAATGTCAGGCACTTCCTTGCGTGCGAAGATGTAGCTGGTGGGTCTTAGCAGTCAGGGGGGAGAATCATTTTTTTGCCTGGACGCACTTCCTTGCGTGCGAAGATGTAGCTGGTGGGTCCCAGCAGTCAGGGGGAAACGTTTTTTCGTGAAATACGGTGGCCCGTCCGGTGGGTCCCTGCTGTCAGGTGGAGGAATAATTATTTTGCGCGTAATAAGGAGGCACTTCCTTGCGGCCGCTGGGGACCCAGCTGTCAGCCTCTCCACGTACAACACTCTTCCGATGGAAGTCGTTCCTTGACCACGTTGACCACGCCGCGCCGAGAGCACCAGGGCGGTGGACGACGGCAAGGCCTAGGAAGGGGACGACGCGGATCCGGGGAAGACGCAGTAGTGGAAGCCTGCGCGTAGAGGAGTACGAGGGTTCACTGGTTCGGCTGCGGTGTGAGGCTGCCGTCGCTGCAGGGCCTGGCCAGCGGTGGGAATAGTAGGGGCGGTGAGGCCTCCATGGCAGCACAGCTGGCCACGGGAGGCAGGAGCATGCGGCACGACCGACGCTGCTTTGGGTGGCTGGACCAAGAAGACCAGAGGTTGAAGAAGCACAACGGCCGTTGGATGGACATCGTACGGTCACTTGAGCTAGAATCATTCATATTGACTAAGTTGACAAAGCCCTCTGTCCCCGTCAACTTAGTAGGCCCACAAGTCAGCCTCTCACCAAGGTGGGTCCCAGCTAGCGGGGGGTGTATTCAACTTTTTGTGCGAAATAAAGAGGCACTTCCGGTGGGTCCGAGCCGACAGCGGGGGGAATGTTTTTTTCGCAAAATACGGTGGCCCGTCCGGTGGGTCCCAACAGTCAGGGGGGAAACATTTTTTTCACGAAATATGGTGGCCCGTCCGGTGGGTCGCTGCTGTCAGGTGGAGGAATAATTATTTTGTGCGTAATAAGGAGGCACTTCTTTGCGGCTGCCGTGGACCCAACTGCCAGCCTCTCCACGTACAGTACTCTTCCAATGGAAGTCGGTCGTTGACCACATTGACCACGCCGCGCCGAGAGCACCACGGCGGTGGACGACGGCGAGGCCTAGGAAGGGGCCGACGTGGAACCATTGAAGATGCGGCAGTGGAAGCCCGCGCGGGGAGGAGTACGAGGGTTCACTGGTTTGGCTGCAGTGTGAGGCTGCCGTCACCGCAGAATAACAGGGGGTGTGGGTGAGTAGAGGGATGCCCTGGCCAGCAATGGGAGTAGTAGGGGGCGGTGAGGCCTGCGCGGCAGCATAGCCGGCCACGGGAGGCGGGAGCAGGCGGTCCTGCCGGCGCTGGATTTGGCGGCTGGAGCAAGAAGATCAGAGATTGAAGAAACACGACGGCCATTGGATTGACATCCAACGGTTACGTCTGCTAGAATCATTTGTTGACATATATAATAACTAAAAAAATCTTGCATACACGTCAACTTAATAGGCCCACAAGTCAGACCATTCCCTCTTTTTAATAACTTATATATAGCTCATTGCAACTCCTTATGCAATTTATTGCAGTCCGTTTTTTTGGTTGGCTAGGGCCAGGGTTAAAAATTTAAACGAAATTTCACATATTTTTGTGGGTTCCAAACTATGTTTGCAACGAAATGTCGAGCCAGATTTAAAGTACTTTGAAGATATATTTAAATTAGGTTAAAGCCCAGTGAAATAGGAATCTGAAAATGTGAATTTTTTTAGAAATTATAAAGTAATTGCCAATTTGTCATCTATTTTTATATTTACAACCCATTTCATATTACTTTCAAGATTTGCAGGCGTCTTGAAAGAGTTGCAGCCCATCAGAGCGTAGAAAAATAAGTAGGCCTGGATTGGGTATTCTTCAAAAAAAATAATAAACTGGGGTCATTTTCACAAAGAAAAAATAGTTGGGCTGGTCACATGGTGAACATAAAATATAAGCCTGGGCTAGATGGGCCACAACCCAGTTCAAACCCTGCTCTGTCTGAACAATAACAAAAATAATACTGCTCGAGCAGCTACATCCCAGGTGTCAGCCGATCTTGTGTTGTTTTATTGTCTATTGACTATATACGCTCACAATGTCGTGGGTCCCAAATGTCAGGAAAACACTAGGAGGAAGCATTTTATTTTTCCATACACTGACATGGTGGGCCCCTACTGTCATCCTCTCCACGTACTTCTGCCAATTCCTGTTGTTTGTTGACCATGTTGACAACGCGAGAGGGCGGCGTAGCGGCGAGCGCACCAAAGCGCGCGGAGGACAATGACGAGGCCTCGGACATTGGCGTTAACGATTTAGGAGATGGTGGGGCGGCGATGCATGCGCAGAGGCGCAACCAGCCATGGGAGGTGGAAGCAGGCGGCCCCGCCGGCGCTGGTTTGGTTTTGGCGGCTGGAGGAAGACAGGACTGAAGAAACACGACAGACTGTAAAAGCAGCAGGAGTACTTAACAACCTTAAGTGAAACAAGTAGGGTCACTTAACAACCATAGCTGAAAGTAGTATGAGTACTTATACAGGTTCAACCGTACAAAGCACGCCTCAAACAGTGCTACTTTGCCTACAGTTTACCAAGGGTGAGGCCGCCAAGCCCCAGGACAAGGCCCAGGCACCACCCCGCGCATCCACAACCTTCTGAAAGCGGCTTCATCTCGCAATGTGGTCAATAAACAGGATATTCACTTTAGAGCCATGGAAAAGCAGGAACATAATCTTCTATCCTATTCTCCAAGATGGACGGGCCTTCATTATTTGAGACCACCCATGAATAAGTATCTCTTCACCTCCAAGGGGAATGGAGTAGGTCGACATAAACATCATGTTGTGACCAAGCGCAAATCTGACCCGACCATGGTCAGGCATCTATATATGAACAATAGAACTGGGCAGTTTCTGTTTCAAGAAGATCACAACTGTAAACTGTGTATAAGCAATAGTTTATGAACAACATATATAACAGAAAACAGCTTGCACCATAAGTTTCTCGACACAGTTGGACCTGTTCAACGAGTGCAGCAGTGGCACACATATCCCACGTGGCCTTCCACCATTGAAATGCCCCACAAGGACCTCAAGACGATCAATAAAGTGTAGGAACTTGTGGATGCCGTCCCAGTCAACTTCAGTGCCATCAGCAACAGCCGAGTTCTTACAGAATAACAAACGAGCAGCCTGCTTAACTCTGAAAAAACCTACACATGCCACCAATTATAAGAAAATATTAGTTAGAAGTAGCATCTTCGTGAGAGATTCGTTGCTACTTCTAAAGTTAAACTGTGATTAGTTAGACAGAATAGGTGGATTAAGAAGTAATCGAGGCAACAAGCAAGAACCAGATACAGAACTAACATGGATGAACAATTGGAACAACATCGGGGTGGAAGATCACAGTGAAGATGAGACCAGGTTCTGCTATTTCCATCAACATTCGTGCGCCAAATTTCAGTCCGTAACACTTGAGAAAGTTTATCCAAGTTCGGCCATAAAAAAGCAGCGATCTTCTTGGTTCATGAACCCAACTCGGAACTTATATCCATGGCTTGTCTTCACTGTGACCATTAAACTGGTGTATTCAGTTATGGCAAGGCCGAGCATCTTGAGTACATGTGTTCTGGCAGAGGAAATAATGCACTGCAGGAAAAATAATATGAGAACACAATGTATTCCCTATCCAAATCTAGAATAATTTCCTCCTTCACGTCAGTGTGGACCATCGTACTAGTAGTACCTTTTATCCAAATATAGCAATCCAAATTTCCAAATTAGTCGACAACATGTTCAAAAAAACCCCACCCCCCGGATAGAAAAGAGGATTCTAGGAACATACTCTGCGTGTTTTAAAATCCTATGTTAGGATGAGAAAGAACAAGTGTGGCGTCTCGCCGAGGGTGTAGAAACCTGTAGGGTCCTCGCACTTTGGGCACTGCAAATGAAACACACTAGATTCAGTAGGAAGAAAAATGCATCAACGGCGGCGGCTGCCATCCTAGGATTACCCGCAACCAAGGGACTTGGATTTATCGGGGATGGATGAAGAATTCGTACCTGGTTCTCCATGAGAAAACCCTATGCAATCGCCGAGTGGGGGTTTTATCTGAACAAGCAAACGAGGGAGAAGGGGATTCAGTCCCAGTGAAATATTGCTGCTTCGTCCGTCCAGCTTACTGCTAAAGCTGGAAGGGGGGGGGGCTTTGTGATTTGACGGCTCATTGGGCATTACTGCGGCGCTACGACCGGGGCATGTCTACCGTGCAGTTGTGCACTCTAATTTGGTGCATATGGCACGTGGACCCCGTTGCCGGATGCCCCACATATCAGCGAAAGGAAGTAGAAAGATAGGAGTAACTAGTTACACATAAATATATTTTTGATAGAGAGATACCCCCTCTGCAAAGAAATATACAAATCTTTTATATCACAACTTTATACATAAGAAAAATCAAGGGTAATATATATAACATATATAATTATAAAAAACAAAGTTGTTTTTAACACAGTATAAACGAGTTGGTGATGATGTTGTGCCTGCCATCCTGCAATATAGGCCGTCCGATTTATATCTGATGGATAGGAAGGAAACTATGGCAATTTTTCAAAAAGGTACCCACACACACATTTGCAAATAAGGCCTTCCCTCGTTCATCCTTTTCTCTAACAAGATAAAATACTCATACAAATGCATCTTGATGTTACGTGCAACGCACGGGCATTATGGGGGTTCAGCTGAGAATATAATACTCAGACAGGCTCACGGTTCTGGACTTTGGGCCGCAGGCCCACCCTGCATGTTTGGGGGCCCATGTGTTTTACCTCAGCGCTTTTCATATTGCAAGCGATCGGTTCGGCGCTGGTTTTAGATGTTGTCGCAAGGCGAATACACAAAATTGAATAAAGCACGACAGTTGTTGGAATGAAATCGAATGACAGTTCCCAACCAGCAATGAGAGTTGCAATTCTATCAACGATATACCATGTGATAAATAATACTATCGTACTACTTATACACACAGGACACTTGTTTCACCATGCTAGATTATTAAATCAAAATCTCTTGGAGGATAGATCAGTTCGACAATTGCGTGCTGCTACTGAAGAATTTCAAAGTTGATTTGGACCAGCTCTCCTTCCTGAGAAAGTTTGATTTTGACATCATCCCCACTGCAAGATATGATTTAGATTTGAACCTTGACCATCCTTTAGCGTCAATCATCATGCGACCATCCTTTGTACTTATGGTATATTGAGCAGGTTCATTCACACCAAGGCCGCGCATGGTAAGAGAAACTTGGCCGCGGCCGCCCGGATTATTGAACGACTCCCTCGTTGCTCTAGGAATTCTCTGTTTGCAAACAAGAAGACATACCCAAGCAGTTAGATCAACACAGTGAATCATGTGAAATAACATGGAAAGAAAAAAGAATGAAGCACCTAGGCGGTCAATGCTTACCAAGAAGGTGGACATGTCGGTTTTTGTAAGGACTTTGGTATATGAAGTGCGAACTGCAGCCCAGTCTGTTGCTGGTGCAACTGCTTGTTCGGTTGCCGCTGCACGGGCCGGAGCATATGCAAGTGCAAGTGTTGGTGCAGGTGCCGAAGCCGCTGCTACTGCCGGAGATGGTGCTCCTTGTAGAGCTGGTGCTCCTTGTAGAGCTGGTGCCGGTGTCGGAGCAGGTGCTGGTGTCGATGCCCAGTCCTCCGGTAGATCAGCCTGATCTGCTGACGCAGTCAGTGCCCAATCCTCAGCTGGATTAGACTGAGCTGCTGCCGCTGTCAGTGCTAGAGGAACTGCCGGTGCTCGATCCGTTGCTGAAGGTGGTACCGATGTGCGAGACAGCGGCTGATGACCCACAAGTATAGGGGATCTATCATAGTCCTTTCGATAAGTAAGATTGTCGAACCCAACGAGGAGCAGAAGGAAATGATAAGCGGTTTTCAGTAAGGTTTTCTCTGCAAGCACTAAAATAGTAGGTGATAGATAGTTTTGTGATAAGATAAATAGTAATGAGCAAAAAGTAAATAAAGTAAATAAAGTGCAGCAAGGTGGCCCAATCCTTTATGTAGCAAAGGATAAGCCTGGACAAATTCTAATAATGAAGAAGGAGCTCCCGAGGACACATTGGGAATTATCGTCAAGCTAGTTTTCATCACGTTGATAAGATTCACGTTTGGTACTTTGATAGTTTGATATGTGGGTGGACCGGCACTTGCGTACTGCCCTAACATGGACAAGCATCCCACTTATGATTAACCCCTATGGCAAGCATCCACAACTACAAAAAGGAGTATTAAGGTAAACCTAACCACAACATTAAACATATGGGTCCATATCAACCCCTAAGAAGCAACGCATAAACTAGGGTTTAAGCTTCTGTCACTCTAGCAACCCATCATCTACTTATTACTTCCCCATGCCTTCCTCTAGGCCCAAATAATGGTGAAGTGTCATGTAGTCAATGTTCACATAACACCACTAGAGGATAGACAACATACATCTCATCAAAATATCGAACGAATATCAAATTCACATGACTACTAATAGCAAGACTTCACCCATGTCCTCAGGAACAAACATAACTACTCAATGGTGATGACGATGGTGATGATTTCCCCCTCCCGGAGGGAAGTGTCCCCGGCAGAACAGCTCCGCCAGAGCCCTGGATTGATTCCGCCAAGGTTCCGCCTCGTGGCTGTGGAGTTTCGTCCCGTAAGCTTGCCCACAATTTTTTCCAGGGTAAAAGTGATGATATAGCAGAAGATGGACGCCGGAGGCCCACCAGGGGGCCCAGGAGATAGGGGGCTGCGCCCTAGGGGGGGCACCCCCTGTCTCCTGGATAGGGTGTGGGCCCCCTGGCCTATTTCTTTCGCCCATAAATTCTTATTAATTCCAAAAAGTTGTTTCGTGGAGTCTTAGGACTAGTGGAGTTGTGCAGAATAGGTTTCCAAGGTTTTCTCCTTTTCCAGCCAGAATTCCAGTTGCCGGCATTCCCCCTCTTCATGGTAAACCTTGTAAAATAAGAGAGAATAGCCATAAGTGTTGAGATATAATGTGTAATAATAGCCCATAATGCAATAAATATTGATATAAAAGCATGATGCAAAATGGACGTATCAACTCCCCCAAGCTTAGACCTCGCTTGTCCTCAAGCGGAAGCCGAAATCGAAAAATATGTCCACATGTTTAGAGAAAGAGGTGTCGATAAAAATAAAATACGAACATGAGGGCATCATGGTCATTCTAATAACAACAATATATATGGATTTTGTCATATGATTTCCTATGTTCAAGTAATAAGCAGTTCACAATGTCAAGTATGGTTCAAAAACTTCATTGGGAACTAACAAACTATAATCTCAGTCATTGAAGCAATTGCAATTTATTGTAACATCAGAAAGAGTCAATAATAGAGCTTTTCAGCAAGCTCACATACTCAACTATCTCGTAGTCTCCTATAATTGTTAACACTCACGCAATACTTGTTGTTATAGAGTTTCAGCCGAACACTGAGAAAGATAGGGTCTTATTGTGTTGCCTCCCAACGTATTCACCTTTAGGTGATGTCAACAATAATAGCCTATGCCAACTTACATCCAATTGGATATATGTATCATGATCTTTCAAACACGAGGAGCTTGCCAAAGGATAAAATGAAAAAGGGAAAGGTGAGGATCACCTTGACTCAAGCATAAAGTAAAAACATAAATTAAAATATAGGCCCTTCGCAGAGGGAAGCAGAGGTTGTCATGCGCGTTTAGGGTTGATGCATAAAGTCTTAGTGCAAAAGAATGTCACTTTATATTGCCCCGTGTATGTGGACCTTTATTATGCAGTCCGTCGCTTTTATTACTTCCACAACAAGTTCGTACAAAGTTTATTTTCTCTGCACTAATAAATCATACATATTTAGAGAGCAATTTTTATTGCTTGCACCGATGACAACTTACTTGAAGGATCTTACTCAATCCATAGGTAGGTATGGTGGACTCTCATGGCAAAACTGGTTTTAAGGATATTTGGAAGCACAAGTAGTATCTCTACTTGGTGCAAGGAATTTGGCTAGCATGAGGGGGAAAGGCAAGCTCAACATGTTTGGAAGGTCAATGACAATATACTTTAACTGAGATGTCGGAAAACATAAACCATTACGTTGTCTTCCTTGTCCAACGTCAACTCTTTTAGCATGTCATACTTAATGAGTGCTTCACAATCATAAAAGATGTCCAAGATAAAATATTTATATGTGAACCCCTCTTTCCTTATCACTTCCTATTAATTGCAACGATGACCAAGGCTACGTTCATCAACTCTCAACAATTTTTATGCCTCATACTTTCTATGTGTGAAGTTATCACTATCCATAAGATCAATATGAACTCTTTTGTTCTTTCTACTTTCTCAAGATCATAGCAACATGGCAAAGCCCTTGACTCAACACTAATCTTTATTATAGATAGCACACGGACTCGATTACATAAAGAGATCACAAAGCAAAACTCAAAACTACTTGATATCAAAAACTTCAAACTACTAGATCAAGATACTACTAAAAGGATCGAACTTAATAAAGCGGTAAAGATAGGAGTGTGATGGTGATACGATACCGGGGCACCTCCCCCAAGCTTGGCAGTTGCCAAGGGGAGTGCCCATATCTATGTGATTATTTCTTCGGAGATGGTGAAGTAGGAGTTGTTGATGATGTAGGCTTGTCGTCCGTCTTCCAGGGCATCGACTCTCCATCATAAAAGGATGATCGAGTCTCCGGGATCCTTAAATCTGCAGCCAAACTTATTCTCTTGAATCTATATTCATACTCACAGTTCTGGTTTTGCAGGTCATAGATCTGGGCTTGGAGGTGCTCGATTTTCTCTTGAAGTTTGAAGATGGTCTCCCCAATGACTTTGGCATCCAGCTTGTGGTTGTTGGTGAACTCCGTGATCATCATCTGGTTGGCGTTGAGTCCACGCTCCACCATCCCTTGACACTTGAAAACTTCTTGCTCCACGGCTTCGAGCTTTGTCTCCATGCTCCCGGTACGCCTTGGTCCCTCCACATCGCGGATGTGCAGCACCCCCTCACGCATCTCAATGGTTTGAGGATGATGCAACACCTTGCGAGATAGGGGTTGATAACTCTCTCGAAAAACTTGTCCTTGGGAGCGCTTGGAGACGACATGATGCTCTAGATCTGAAACAGAAACAACTCGAAACAAAAACGGAGGATATTTGCGTGATACGGTGATCAGAACCTTCGGGAGTATATATAGTGAATTTTTACCGACAAAAATACGTAACATACAAGAAAACGGAGTCCGGGAGGCACACGAGGTGCCCACGAGATAGGGGGGCACGCCCTACAGGGGGGGGGGGGCGGCCTCCTCTCTCGTGGGAGCCTCGTGTCCCTTTCGGACTACTTCTTTCTTCCTAAAATTCTTAAATAATCCAAAACTGATAAAAATTGCCATTAGAGTTGTTTTGGAGTCGGTTTACTTACCGTACCACGTACCTATGCCTTTTCGGAGTCTGGAACGTTCTGGAAAGTGTCCCTTATGTATTCCTCAGGGGTTATGGTTTCAATAATATTAGTTTCAACATTGATTGGATTACCTGAAATATAATGTTTAATTCTCTGACCGTTTACCACCCTCGGATTTGTGCCTTCGAAGTTGTTGATTTTTATAGCACCAGAACGATAGACCTCCTCGATAACATAGGGACCTTCCCATTTTGAGAGAAGTTTTCCTGCAAAAAATCTTAAACGAGAGTTAAACAATAACACATAATCTCCTACGTTAAATTCACGCTTTTGTACTTATCATGCCAGCGTTTGACTTTTTCTTTGAAGAGCTTAGCATTCTCATATGCTTGGGTTCTCCATTCATCAAGTGAGCTAATATCAAATAACCTTTTCTCACCGACAAGTTTGAAGTCATAATTGAGCTCTTTAATAGCCCAATATGCTTTATGTTCAAGTTCAAGAGGTAAATGACATGCTTTTCCATAAACCATATTATATGGAGACATACCCATAGGATTTTTGTATGCAGTTCTATAGGCCCATAATGCATCATCAAGTTTTTTGGACCAATTCTTTCTAGATCTATTCACAGTCTTTTGCAAAATTAATTTGAGCTCCCTATTGCTCAACTCTACTTGACCACTAGACTGCGGGTGAGAAGAAGATGTGATTCTATGATTGACATCATACTTAGCAAGCATCTTACGGAAAGCACCATGAATAAAGTGTGAACCACCATCAGTCATAAGATATCTAGGGACTCCAAACCCCGGAAAAAATAACTTCTTTAAGCATTTTAATAGAAGTGTTATGATCAGCACTACTAGTTGGAATAGCTTCTACCCACTTAGTAACGTAATCAACATCAACTAAAATATGTGTGTCGGTGTCAAAACTGGCGGATCTCGGGTAGGGGGTCCCGAACTGTGCATCTAGGCGGATGGTAACAGGAGACACGGGACACGATGTTTTACCCAGGTTCGGGCCCTCTTGATGGAGGTAAAACCCTACGTCCTGCTTGATTAATATTGATGATATGGGTAGTACAAGAGTGGATCTACCACGAGATCAAGGAGGCTAAACCCTAAAGCTAGCCTATGGTATGATTGTTGTAATGTATGTTGTGTCCTACGGACTAAAGCCCTCCGGTTTATATAGACACAGGAGAAGGCTAGGGTTACACAGAGTCGGTTACAATGGTAGGAGATCTACGTATCGCCAAGCTTGCCTTCCACGCCAAGGAAAGTCCCATCCGGACATGGGACGGAGTCTTCAATCTTGTATCTTCGTAGTCTTGGAGTCCGGCGGACGATGATAGTCCGGCTGTCCGGACACCCCTAATCCAGGACTCCCTCAGTAGCACCTGAACCAGGCTTCAATGACGATAAGTCCAGCGCGTATATAGTCTTCGGCGTTGCAAGGCGGGTTCTCCCTTCAAGTTCCACGTACCTGCCGAACAGTGTCCGGCTTCCTCATAAATGCTGTGCTTCTTGGCTTCTACGCCCCATAATGGCCTTCTTCCACGCGTCGCACGAATGCGAAAAGCCAGGGTGTCTTTTATGTTTCACCCCCTAGTCGTGCAAGTCATCCGCCTACAAAAGAGGCAAAAATCCAGATCCAAATCACACCATCTTCCTTCCGCGAATACTCATCGGAGCGCCTTTGACCCAAAAATCCATTCCATCATGGACCGTCGACGCAGCTCCTCTTCTCGCGCTCCCAGCCCACCGCCAGGAGATTGGAGGAGGTGCTCTGTTCCACACAACGAGCTAGTGAAGCTCCAAGCGGGGGGATATCTCCCTCCGGCCTTCATGGTCCCGGTTTGAGCCGGGCTGGCCACCTATCAAGGCAGGAAGCAAGCAGAGGCTACCCCAAGTCCCAACAAAGGGGAGCGGGTATGCTTTATCCCTTATCTGATAACGGGACTCGGATTTCCGGTACATCCGTTTCTCCGCGGGCTCCTGGAGTTCTACGGACTCCAGCTCCATCACCTTACACCCGCCTCTGTCCTGCATATCGCGGGTTACGTAGCTCTTTGCGAGCTATTCCTGGGCATCGAGCCCCATTTTGCACTGTGGAAGAGGTTCTGCCTCGTACCCCGTTCTCACGAGGGATCTATATATCAAGTGGGCGGCGCCAAAGTATGGCGCATTGCCGGGACCGGATATCCATCCGGTACCCCGAAGAAGGCGTCCGAAGACTGGCCTTCGGAATGGTTTTACACAGAAGACGCTCCGCTGCCGGACCCAATCCGGGTCGGCCTCCCGGAGTTTAGTGCTGCTCCTCTGAAGAAATGCCTTAGCTGGCGCCCGCGGAGCCCCCAATTGGAGGAAGACAAGAGCGTCCATTACCTAATGGGCCAAATAAAATTACTAGCCCATTCCGGGTTGACCATGATTGGAGTCATGGAAACATGCATCATGCGGGGGGTACAGCCATTGCAATACAGGGGCCACCCCATGTGGGATTTCAACGGGGAAGATGATGCCACCCGCCATGGCCGCAAAGGGCCAGATTCGACCGAGGATCTGGTGCAGATCCTGTCCGGCCTGTACAAGGGGGGGAAGGAGGACTTCCTTCGAACGAACCCCCTGAATGGGTTTTCCATGAGTAACCCTCGGGGCTGGGTAAGCGAACACCTTTAAGGGCTCAACCCATGCTTTCAAAGTCTAAGCTTTTTACATTATATCTTCGACGTAGGAACTGCGCCGGATTGTGGAGGACATGGTAAGTCCAGCTCCGCAACCCGAGGATCCAGAGAGATCCCAGGATCCGGCCTCCGAAGAGGATCCGGATATCAAGGTGGAGCTGATCGACGGGGTGTTCCACCAGCTCAGCATGGATAACGCTTTAGTCGCCATTACGGCGGACTACCCCAGATTATATCCGGCTTCCCAGGTGATTGTGACCGAGGTCCGGACACCGTTATCTCTTCCTTGCCCATTTCTGACCTTCGCGAACGATGCTGCTTTACAGGAAACGCCTTCAAGGCGGGAAGCCGAGCCCGCGGCGGCTGACCAACAAAGGCCAGTCCGGACCAGCAGGCGGAAAAGGAGCGCGGCGCGGACTGGAATGTCGCCGCAAGGGTATAGTTCGTGTTTAAATATTCAGAGCAACGTTCCTAGGGAGCGTCTGAGTGCTCGTGATCTTTGTAGGAGAAAAAGCACTCGCCAGACTGCGGGCGTAGAGGTTGCCGATCCGACCTATACCGGCCAGGCTCTAGCGCCTGGTCTGGAGGGGGAGACAAGCGCAAGGCGCGGGCCGGGTACTCCTCCAACGGAGGATGCCGACAGACTGTCCGCCACCAAGTCTGAGGTGGAGAGCGCCATGAACCATAGGCGCCGCCGGACAGTATTTCATGACGCGTGCTTTTCCCCTGAGGCGTTGAACGCCTTTAACGCGGGGGACGCGCACCTCCGTGCTGCTCAAGATGGTTTTACCAGAGCCACGGAGCAGTATGTAAAAGACATACAGGTAAGGGAATTTAATGGTTATATATGCTAGTAGCCCCCGAGACTTAAAATAGTTATGTTAACTGATTTAAGGATCATTTGAAACGCAGGCTCTTACCGAGAAGAATGCCCAGCTGTCTCAGGAGCTGCAAGAATACAAGGCCCAACTTGAGGCCGCACTTGCTGCCGCAGGAGGAAATACAGAGGCCCCTCCTGGTAACACATTTTTTTGTTAAATATAAGCGCTGTGCGGCGTGCGCGCAAGTCTAATAATGACATTGCAGGTGCTGTCGGACAAGATCCGGACAGGCAGGAACTGCTGCACCAGCTGAAGGCCGGCGAGAGGGTGCTGAATAGGGTACAGCAGGAAAGGAACAAGCTTCAAGATGCCCACGCCCAGCTTGGAGAAGAGCTAAAAGGCGTTCGGGTCGAGCTGTCCGGCTCCGTTAAGGAGAATCAGCGGCTTCGTCGCGGCATCTATAGTAAGTGCTTGAGTGAACTCCTTTGAAAAGAAGAATTCGGCGATGAAGTCAATTGACAGAATATGTCTTGTAGGTATACTCACAGGTCGCCCTGCAGAGGAGATGCCCGTATCAACGGATGATCAACTTCCCGAGCTGTTGCAACTGCTCGAACGAGTTTGGCAGGCGATGAGCGGCATTGTCCAGGCATTATGGCCAGTCGTCTCCCTACCCGAGGGCCTTGGGGAGCTTGCGGAGAAACTCCAGGGAGTGCGGCATCGCTTCCGTTTATGGAAGATTTCGGCCTGCCGCCAGGGTGCCAGGGAGGCTTGGGCCATGGTGAAGACGCGGTACAAGAAGGCGGATCCCAACCACATGGCCGAAGTTGGACCAGTGGGGCCCGATGGGAAGGAGATCCCTGTGAGTTTAGTATACAGCCAAGTAGAGTTGGCTGCTAAATTTTCCCAACGGGACTGTAAGTTAGACAGCATGTTAGACGGGATTGAGGAGGAATACAATCAGTAAATTTGACAATGTATTTTAAAATGACATGTGAAATGCCTTCTAGCTGGATTGTAGATCGTTTGTCTTTGCCGACCTTTTCGCTTCGACCTCGGGACCCTAGAGTCCGGAGTGTGTCCGAATACCTTTTTGGTTAAGAAACAACCGGGGTATGCATGGAGACCAGGCGTAGGGGTCATTAGTGCTTTATCAGACAAGTGCCCAACTAGTTATGTTATATTACATGGTTAGTAAGAAACATCTTCCAAGGAGAATAGTTCCGTTAAGGGTTCCTTTCCCTGGGAGGCATGCCCTAAAGTGCATGTCCGGACTGCGAAAAAAAAGCAGAAAACATCTGGGGGCAGATAGACAAATGGGTAAAAATCATCTTTCAAGTCACCGACTGAATATTCCCTTAAGAACGCTAGCTTTCGGCTTCACCCAGTCTGAGGTACACATCCGGCTGACCCGGCAGTAACAATCGCAGAGGTGCTCCCTTTACCTCCTAGCCGAACAATCGGGAACGTAGGGGTAAGCACAGGAGCCAGGCAACCCAGCTTGGCCAAAACTTAAGTCATATCGATGCATATAATGGTGAGTAAAAGATACATGTGGAAGCTTGACACATGTGCTAGGCATGAAGCCCTTACAATTGAGCTTCTTGAAAAGAAGCCCCCAGGTATAATGAGTGCGGATGGCACATCAAGTGTGTGCGAACAATGCGCAAGTTGACCCTTAAGGGCCTTTTATGAAGAAAGGTTAAGAGAAGAAAGAGAAACGAAGTGCAGCTGGAATGTAAAAGATTTGGATGGGGGAAGGGGACGAACTCTTAGTCCGGCGCTAGGCGTAGAATCTTCGGAGGCGGTCTGCGTTCCATCGGTTCGGCTCGAGTCGGTTGTCCGATGCATTTCGCAGACGGTACGCCCCACCGGTCAGGACTTGGTCGATGATGAAGGGCCCCTCCCATTTGGGCTTGAGCTTGTCCTTTTTCTTGTCCGGCAGGCGTAGAACTAGTTCGCCAACGTTATAAGTCTTGGCCCGTACTTCTCTGCTTTGATATCTTCGGGCGTGCTGCTGATAAAATGCGGAACGAGCCTTGGCGACGTCGCGTTCCTCCTCCAATGTGTCCAAGCTGTCCTGCCGATCCAGCTCGGCTTCTCGTTCTTCGTACATGCGCACTCGAGGTGAGTCATGAATGATGTCGCATGGCAAGACCGCCTCTGCGCTGTATACCATAAAAATGGTGTGAATCCGGTAGTACGGTTAGGCGTTGTCCGCAGCCCCCAGAGTACGGAGTCGAGCTCCTCTACCCAGTGCGTGTCAGATTTTGTAAGTGACCGCACTAGTCTGGGTTTAATGCCGCTCATTATTAGACCATTTGCTCGTTCCAGACCGTTGGTTTGAGGGTGATAGACTGAAGCGTAGTCGAGCTTAATGCCCATATTTTTGCACCATGACTTAACCTCGTCGGCCGTGAAGTTCGTGCCGTTGTCGGTGATGATGCTGTGGGGGACACCGTAACGGTGTACAACCCCGGATATAAAGTCTATCACTGGTCCGGACTCTGCCGTTTTGACCGGTTTGGCCTCTATCCATTTGGTGAATTTATCCACCATGACCAGTAGGTACCTTTGCTTGTGGGTTCCCCCTTTAAGGGGTCCAACCATATCAAACCCCCAGACCGCGAACGGCCAGGTAATGGGTATAGTTTTGAGGGCGGTGGGTGGCATATGGCTCTGATTAGCAAAGAGCTGACAACCGACGCATCTCTGGACTAAGTCCTGGGCATCTGCCCGGGCCGTCGGCCAATAAAATCCTGTACGAAATGCCTTTCCTACAAGGGCCGGGCTGCTGCGTGGTGTCCGCCTAGTCCGGCATGAATTTCAGCCAGGAGGTTTCGCCCTTCCTCTTCGGAGATACACCTTTGAAGGACTCCGGTTGTACTTTTCTTATAAAGTTCTCCCTCATGGACCTTGTAGGCTTTCGATCGCCGGACTATGCAGCGGGCCTCATTTTGGTCTTCGGGGAGTTCCTGCCTAAGCAAGTAGGCTAGGAATGGTTCTGTCCACGGGGCGATTACTGCCATTATGTCGTGGGCTGAAGGTGTTATGTCATCGGCTGAATCGCCGGTTGGCGCGGTTGTTTCCGGTTTGTCATTTCCGGTCTCCCCTTCCCATACTACGGACGGCTTGAAGAGCCGTTCCAGGAAGATATTTGGAGGGACAGCGTCATGTTTTGCACCGATGCGTGCCAGTATGTCGGCTGCTTGGTTATTATCTCGGGCTACGTGATGGAATTCAAGTCCTTCAAACCGAGCTGACATTTTTAGGACAGCGTTGCGATATGCTGCCATTTTCGGATCCTTGGCGTCAAAGTCTCCGTTTATTTGGGATATTGTAAGGTTTGAATCCCCGCGCACCTCTAGGCGCTGAATGCCCATGGAGATTGCCATCCGGAGACCATGTAGGAGGGCCTCGTATTCGGCTGCGTTGTTGGAGTCCGTGTACATTAGTTGAAGTACGTATTGGACTGTGTCCCCGGTTGGGGACGTCAGGACGACGCCAGCCCCCAGTCCGCCAACATTTTGGAGCCGTCGAAGTGCACAGTCCAATTGGAGTATGCGCCGTACTCTTTAGGGAGTTCGGCTTCGGTCCATTCAGCGACAAAGTCAGCCAAAACTTGTGACTTTATAGCTCGCCGAGGCTTGTAGGTTATGTCGAATGGTAGGAGCTCAATGGCCCATTTTGCAATCCTGCCCGTTGCGTCGCGGTTGTTTATAATGTCATTGAGTGGTACTTCAGAGGCCACTGTTATCGAACACTCTTGAAAGTAGTGTCGGAGCTTCCGGGATGCCATGAACACCGCGTAGGCTATCTTTTGATAGTGCGGGTAACGGGACTTGCAGGGGGTTAACACAGTGGATACGTAGTACACTGGTTTTTGAAGAGGGAATTTATGCCCTTCTGTCTCTCGTTCAACAACGAGTACCGCGCTTACAACTTGATGTGTTGCTGCGATGTATAACAACATGGGTTCGCCTAGGTTTGGCGCGGCTAGGACCGGGTTTGTTGCCAATATGGCCTTTATTTCTTCGAGTCCGGCAGTGGCAGCATCCGTCCACTCGAAGTGTTCGGTGCGCCTAAGGAGGCGATAAAGGGGCAGTGCCTTTTCTCCCAAGCGGGAGATAAAACGGCTTAGAGCTGCCACACATCCGGTCAATTTTTGTATCTGCTTGAGGTCTTTTGGAATATCCAACTGTGACAGAGCTCGAATCTTGGCCGGGTTTGCTTCAATTCCTCTACCGGATACAATGAAGCCCAACAGTTTTCCGGCTGGTACGCCGAAAACGCATTTTTCCGGATTCAGCTTGATGTCATATGCTCTGAGGTTGTCGAATGTGAGCCTCAAGTCGTCTACTAGAGTTTCGACGTGTTTGGTTTTGATGACTACGTCGTCTACGTATGCCTCGACTGTTTTGCCGATCTGGGTAGCCAGACATGTTTGAATCATGCGCTAATATGTTGCGCTGGTGTTTTTAAGTCCGAAGGGCATCGTGTTGAAGCAGAATGGTCCGTATGGAGTGATGAATGCCGTTGCGGCTTGATCTGCTTCCGCCATCTTGATTTGATGATAGCCGGAGTATGCATCGAGGAAGCACAACGAATCGTGCCCTGCGGTAGCATCGATAATTTGGTCGATGCGGGGGAGGGGGAAGGGATCCTTTGGGCAAGCCTTATTGAGGTCTTTAAAATCGACGCATAGGCGCCAGGATTTGTCCTTCTTTGGTACCATTACCAGATTTGCTAGCCCATCCGGATGTTTGATATCTCTGATGAATCCGGCTTCCAATAGTTTGGCTAGCTCTTCTCCCATTGCCTGTCTTTTGGGTTCGGAAAATCGTCGAAGAGCCTGTTTGACTGGCTTGAATCCTTTTAGGATGTTTAGGCTGTGTTCTACCAACCTGCGTGGGATTCCGGGCATATCCGAAGGATGCCAGGCGAAAATGTCCCAATTTTCTCGAAGGAATTCGCGCAGTGCGGCGCCTACTTCGGGGTTCAATTGTGCCCCAATGGAGGCCGTCTTTGTTGGGTCCGTTGGATGGACATGGAATTTTACTATTTCATCTGCTGGTTTGAAGGAGGTGGACTTGGATCTTTTATCGAGTATCACATCGTCCTTGTTCACCGTAGAGCGTTGTGCGGTGAGTTCTTCTGCCGCTAGGGCTTCGGATAGTGCCTCCAGGGCTAGTGCGGTTGTCTTGTTTTCGGCGCGGAGTGCTATGTCCGGATCACTAGCGAGAGTGATTATTCCGCCGGGCCCAGGCATTTTGAGCTTCATGTACCCGTAATGGGGTACGGCTTGAAAAATTGTGAATGCCTCTCGTCCTAATATAGCGTGATATCCGCTGTTGAACGGGGCCACTTGGAACGTGACTTCTTCGGATCTGTAATTGTCCGGCGAGCCGAACACCACATCGAGTGTGATTTTTCCGGTGCAGCGCGCTTCCCGGCTAGGGATTATTCCTCTGAAGGTTGTGCTGCTTCGCTCAATACGGCTCCAGTCTATTTCCATTTTTTGAAGAGTTTCCTCGTAGATGAGGTTTAGTCCGCTGCCGCCATCCATGAGGACCTTTGTAAGTCGAAAGCCATCCACTATGGGACTAAGCACTAGTGCGGCTGGTGCTCGGGCTGTTCGGAATGTAGGTTCGTCGCTGGCGTTGAAGGCGATGGCTGTGTCGCTCCATGGATTTGCTGTTGCTACTTGGTAGACTTCGGCGAGGCCGCGGATTGTTTGTTTTCGCATATTATTTGATGCGAAGGTCTCGAAGACTGTTGATACCGTACCGGTATTGTTGGAGTGGTTTTCCGGGGCTAAAAGCTCCTCGCCACTTTTGGCCACCTGCCGTAATATCCAACATGCTCGAAGGCTATGTGTTGGGACGGCGCCCTCTGTACAATGAAGCTTACAGGGTCCGCTGAGCCATCCCTCCAGTACGGTTCCGTGCCCTTTATGGGGTTTTTGCTTTTTGGTTTTTGTATCTGGGGCCTGAGTATGATGCACCCTTTTGTTGCGGACTAGTGTTGTATTCAAGGTCGGATTGTCCCAAAACTGATTTTCGGTTTTCCGGAAACTCTCCATCGCACAGTATTTTCGTACTATGGACGCCAGATCGGTGAAGCGTGTGATTTTACGACGGTCGATGGCATTCAATATTCCCTTGTCCGTGCAATTATTGCAAAAGATTGAAATTGCATTTTCCTCTCTGCAGTCCTTTATCCTGTCCATGACCAGGAGGAATCGGGCCCAGTAGTGATGTACTGTTTCAGCGGGCTCTTGCCGTATTAGGGATAGATCGCATATGTCTGGGCTGGTGGGTGGAATAAATTCCGGATCCCTACCCATCTCGGGGCTTAAAGGCCGTGAAGTTTCCAATTTTGGAAGCTTGGATTGCTGGACGTTGTCCAACGAGTCCGGCCCGATGCCTGACTTTAAGTTCAGTGCTCGATCGAATTCCGTTCCTCCGCGGGAATCCGGCGTGGAGGGTTCGGGAGCCCGGACATGTCTAATTTTTAATACAGGAGAAAAGTCGCCGCATTGTTCCTCTACCACTGCGACGTGGTGGGTGACCTGGGGAGAGTTAATCTCTCTCAGATCGGTTTTAAGCCCAATCTGATTGTAGTTCGTAGCGACTCCCAGGGCGGCGATGCGATCCAAGAGTTCATTGACAGACGAGAGCTCTATCGGATCCAGCCGCTCGGTGAATTCCGAGCTGACGTGGAGATTGCTTTTGACGACTTGAGAAGTCATTGTCGAAGTAGTGGCCGGACAGGCGGTCATAAGAAAACCACCTAGCCGGATAGTTTGGCCGGCGGCCAAGGCCCCTTTGGCGAAAACACCATCCTTGAAGACGGGTGGAGGCATCCTTCCTATCGGTGACGACACAGAGGAACTCTCAATGAAAGCACCAATGTCGGTGTCAAAACCGGCGGATCTCGGGTAGGGGGTCCCGAACTGTGCGTCTAGGCAGATGCTAACAGGAGACAGGGGACACGACGTTTTACCCAGGTTCGGGCCCTCTTGATGGAGGTAAAACCCTACGTCCTGCTTGATTAATATTGATGATATGGGTAGTACAAGAGTGGATCTACCACGAGATCAAGGAGGCTAAACCCTAAAGCTAGCCTATGGTATGATTGTTGTAATGTATGTTGTGTCCTACGGACTAAAGCCCTCTGGTTTATATAGACACCGGAGAAGGCTAGGGTTACACAGAGTCGGTTACAATGGTAGGAGATCTACGTATCGCCAAGCTTGCCTTCCACGCCAAGGAAAGTCCCATCCGGACACAGGACGGAGTCTTCAATCTTGTATCTTCGTAGTCTTGGAGTCCGGCGGACGATGATAGTCCGGATGTCCGGACACCCCCTAATCCAGGACTCCCTCAATGTGTATAACCATTGGAGGTAGGAAAAGGTTCCATATAATCAAAGCCCCAAACATCAAACGCTTCAATAACAAGAGAATAATTCATAGGCATTTCTTGATGTCTACTAATGTTACCTATTCTTTGACATTCATCACAAGATAAGACAAACTTACGAGCATCTTTGAAGAGAGTAGGCCAATAAAAACTAGATTGTATTACCTTGTGTGCAGTTCTATCTCCAGCTTGGTGTACTCCATAGGATTCAGAGTGACACTTGCGTAGGATCTGTTCCTGTTCATGCTTAGGCACACAACGTCTAATAATACCATCTACTCCTTTATAAAGGTGTGGATCATCCCAGAAGTAATGTCTTAAATCATAAAAGAACTTTTTCTTTTGCTGGTATGTGAAACTAGGCGGTATATATTTAGCAACAATGTATTTAGCATAATCAGCATACCAAGGAGCAGTATGAGAATCATTGACAACCGCTAATTGTTCATCAAGAAAACTATCATTAATAGGCAGTGGGTCATCAAGAACATTCTCTAACCTAGACAAGTTGTCTGCAATGGGGTCTCAGCTCCCTTTCTATCGATAATATGCAAGTCAAATTCTTGGAGCAAGAGAACCCATCTAATGAGTCTAGGCTTAGCATCTTTCTTTTCCATAAGATATTTAATAGCAACATGATCAGTGTGAATAGTAACTTTGGAATCAACAATATAAGGTCTAAACTTATCACATGCAAACACAACTGCTAAGAACTCTTTTTCAGTAGTAGCATAATTTCTCTGGGCAGTATCAAGAGTCTTACTAGGATACTGGATAACATTCAATTTCTTATCGACTCTTTGCCCTAAAACATCACCTACAACATAATCACTAGCATCGCACATAATTTCAAAAGTTAAATTCCAATTAGGTGGCTGAACAATAGGTGCAGTGATCAAAGCTTTCTTAAGTGTTTCAAATGCTTCTACACAATCATCATCAAAGACAAAAGGAATATCTTTTTGCAATAAATTAGCCAGAGGCCTAGAGATTTTAGAAAAGTCCTGAATGAACCTCCTATAAAAGCCGACATGACCAAGGAAACTTCTTATACCTTTTATGTCCTTGGGACATGGCATCTTTTCAATAGCATCAACTTTGGCTTTATCAACTTCAATACCTCTCTCGGAGATCTTGCGCCCCAAGACAATGCCTTCATTAACCATAAAGTGACACTTTTCCCAATTGAGGACGAGACTGTCTTCGCATGTCTGCAAAACTCGATCAAGGTTGCTCAAACAATCATCAAAAGAGGTTCCACAGACGGAGAAGTCATCCATGAATACCTCACAAATCTTTTCACAAAAATCAGAAAATATAGCCATCATGCATCTTTGAAAGGTAGTAGGTGCATTACATAAACCAAAGGGCATATGTCTATAAGCAAAAGTACCAAAAGGGCAAGTAAAAGTAGTTTTAGATTGATCCTTCGTGGAGACAGGTATTTGAGAGAAACCAGAATAACCATCTAGAAAGCAAAAATGTGTGTGTGTGGATAGCCTTTCTAGCATTTGATCAATAAAAGGTAAAGGGTAATGATCTTTCTTAGTAGCTTTATTTAACTTACGGAATTCAATTACCATCCTATAGCCTGTAATAATTCTTTGCGGGATCAATTCATCTTTATCATTAGGAACAATGGTAATACCTCCCTTTTTGGGGACACAATGGATAGGGCTTACCCATTCACTATCAGCAACGGGATAAATAATACCTGCCTCAAGGAGCTTTAGTATCTCCTTTCTTACCACTTCCTTCATTTTGGGATTCAGTCGTCTTTGAGGATCTCTAACTGGTTTGGCATCTTTCTCCACTGAAATTTTGTGTTGACATAATGTGGGACTAATGCCCATAAGATCATCCAGAGTATATCCAATAGCAGCTCGGTGCTTCTTCAGAGTTTTCAATAATCTTTCTTCTTCTTTCTCTGAAAGGTTAGCACTAATAATAACATGATATATTTCTTTTTCATCAAGATAAGCATACTTAAGATTATCAGGTAATGGTTTGACTTCAAACACGAGATCACCCTTGGGTGGAGGGGGATCCCCAAGAATTTCAAAGGGAAGGTTATGTTTCAACATAGGTTCTTGTTTAAGGAACACTTCATCTATTTCTTCCCTTTCCTTCATAAACATATCGTTTTCATGGTCTAACAAGTAATGTTCTAACGGATCAGTTGGAGGAACAGCAATGGAAGCAAGACCAATAATCTCATCCTTACTAGGTCGTTCCCTTTCACGAGGTTGTCTACTAAATTTAGCAAAATTGAACTCATGAGACATACCATCTATGCCAACAGTGACAATATTCCTTTCACAATTAATCTTAGCACTAGCAGTATTCAAGAAAGGTCTACCAAAAATAATGGGACAAAAATCATCTTGCGGGGAACCAAGAACAAGAAAATCAGCAGGGTATTTAACCTTTCCACACAAAACTTCAACATCTCTAACAATCCCAATAGGTTTAATGGTATCCCTATTAGCAAGCTTAATAGTAACATCAATGTCTTCTAATTCAACAGGTGCAATATCGTGCATAATTTCTTTATAAAGATCATCAGGTATCACACTAGCACTAGCACCCATATCACATAAGCCATGATAACAATGATCTCCTATTTTAACAGAAATAACAGGTGTGCCTACAACAGGTCTACGTGTCTAAGTATCAGGTCTAACAATATTAGTAGTTTCACCCAAGAAAGAGATAACATGCCCATCTAAGTCCTCATCCAAGAGATCTTTAATCATAGCAATACCAGGTTCAACATTAATTTGCTCAGGAGGTGTATTGGTCCTAGTATTACTCTTACGAACAACAGTCGAAGCTTTAGCATGATCTTTTATCCTAACAGGAAAAGGAGGTTTTTTGACATAAGCAGTAGGAATAATAGGATCACTATATGTAATAGTCTTTTCTTCGACTGTAATAGGTGCAACTACTTGCACTTCAATAGGAGGATTATATTTAAACCACTTCTCTTTAGGGAGATCAACGTGAGTAGCAAAAGTTTCACAAAAAGTAGCTACTATCTCAGAGTCAAGTCCATACTTAGAGCTAAATCCACGGAAAGCATTGGTATCCACAAAAGATATAACACAATCGAACTTAGGTGTCATACCTGACTCCTTACCATCGTCGGAACCCCAATCTTCAGAGTTGCGTTTAATTCTTTCCAATAAGTCCCATTTGAAATCAATAGTCTTCAGCAGATAGGAACCAACACAGGAAGTATCGAGCAGGTTGCGATTATCAAGAGAAAGCCGAGCATAAAATTCTGAATAATCATTTCCTGAGAGAGCTCATGATTGGGGCATGAATACAACATTGACTTAAGCCTACCCCAAGCTTGAGCGATGCTTTCTCCTTCGTGAGGCCAGAAATTATATATGTAATTACGATCACGATGAACAAGATGCATAGGATAGAACTTCCGGTGAAATTCCAACTTCAATCGCTTATAATTCCAAGATCTCGTATCATCACATAGCCTATACCATGTCATTGAATCTCCATTCAAAGATAAAGGGAAGACCTTCCT
The DNA here is from genome assembly GCF_002162155.2 of Triticum dicoccoides. Classification (NCBI taxonomy): domain Eukaryota; kingdom Viridiplantae; phylum Streptophyta; class Magnoliopsida; order Poales; family Poaceae; genus Triticum; species Triticum dicoccoides. Next base: position 236,127,347 of record NC_041389.1, read on the forward strand.
TTTGACAACATCATCGGGAATGCCTGCAAGCTTAAATAATCCACAAACTTCATCCACAAAGATAAGGTGTAAATCGGGATGCAATGTTCCGTCTCCTGCAAAAGGATTAGCTAGCAGTTTTTCTATCATACCTGAAGGAATCTCAAAGTGAATATTTCATAAAGTTCAGTAGGTTGAGGAGCATCTCTTTGCTTTTCTGGTTGGGGTGAAGATACCCCAAACAATCCCCTCAAAGGGTTAGTTTCCATAGTGACAAGTAACAGAAAATTTCAGCACACTATATAAACGTTTCCTTACCAAGTTCCACTCACCAAAAGCGCTACACTCCCCGGCAACGGCGCCAGAAAAGAGTCTTGATGACCCACAAGTATAGGGGATCTATCATAGTCCTTTCGATAAGTAAGAGTGTCGAACCCAACGAGGAGCAGAAGGAAATGATAAGCGGTTTTCAGTAAGGTTTTCTCTGAAAGCACTGAAATAGTAGGTGATAGATAGTCTTGTGATAAGATAAATAGTAACGAGAAAAAAGTAAATAAAGTAAATAAAGTGCAGAAAAGTGGCCCAATCCTTTATGTAGCAAAGGATAAGCCTGGACAAATTCTAATAATGAAGAAGGAGCTCCCGAGGACACATTGGGAATTATCGTCAAGCTAGTTTTCACCACGTTCATAAGATTCGTGTTCGTTACTTTGATAATTTGATATGTGGGTGGACCAGTACTTGGGTACTGCCCTAACATGGAAAAGCATCCCACTTATGATTAACCCCTATTGCAAGCATCTGCAACTACAAAAAGGAGCATTAAGGTAAACCTAACCACATCATTAAACATATGGGTCCATATCAACCCCTAACGAAGCAACGCATAAACTAGGGTTTAAGCTTCTGTCACTCTAGCAACCCATCATCTACTTATTACTTCCCTATGCCTTCCTCTAGGCCCAAATAATGGTGAAGTATCATGTAGTCGATGTTCACATAACACCACTAGAGGATAGAGAACATACATCTCATCAAAATATCGAACGAATACCAAATTCACATGACTACTAATAGCAAGACTTCACCCATGTCCTCAGGAACAAACGCAACTACTCACAAAGCATATTCATGTTCATAATCAGAGGAGTAATAATATGCATAAAGGATCTGAACATATGATCTAACACCAAGTAAACCAATTAGCATCAACTAGAAGGAGTAATCAACACTACTAGCAACCCACAGGTACCAATTTGTGGTTTTGATACAAGATTGGATACAAGAGATGAACTAGGGTTTTGAGATGAGATGGTGCTGGTGAAGATGTTGATGGAGATTGACCCCCTCCCGATGAGAGGATCGTTGGTGATGACGTTGGTGATGATTTCCCCCTCCCAGAGGGAAGTGTCCCTGGCAGAACAGCTCTGCCAGAGCCCTAGATTGATTCCGCCACGGTTCTGCCTCGTGGCGGCGGAGTTTCATCCCGTAAGCTTGCCCATGATTTTTTCCAGGGTAAAAGTGATGATATAGCAGAAGATGGACGCCAGAGCCCAACCAGGGGGCCCAGGAGATAGGGGGCCGCGCCCTGGGGGGGGGGGGCGCCCCCTGTCTCCTGGACAGGGTGTGGGACCCCTGGCCTATTTCTTTCACCCATAAATTCTTATTAATTCCAAAAAGTTGTTTCGTGGAGTCTCAGGACTTTTGGAGTTGTGCAGAATAGGTTTCCAACGTTTGCTCCTTTTCCAGCCAGAATTCCAGCTGCCGGCATTCCCCTCTTCATGGTAAACCTTGTAAAATAAGAGAGAATAGCCATAAGTATTGAGATATAATGTGTAATAACAGCCCATAATGCAATAAATATTGATATAAAAGCATGATGCAAAATGGATGTATCAGCGGCGATCGTGTCTGGTCTGCTATGATCAGCTTTATAACTTGACTAGGCTCCGTGACCTGATCCAGTTTTTTCTTCATTTCTTTTAAACACGAGAAGGACTAATTGTGGCATTTTTGTTAAACCAAACTGCAGTTCATCATAGGGATTCAGTTTGTACTCACACAACAGACTGATCCCATTTTTTCCAGTAATATAAGTGATGGACAGTGCCTTCGTTACTGACACGACATAAGAAGTTAAACCTGCAAAAATAGCCATCGTAGAGCAAACCAAACGGTTTATTCTGTGATGAATGTCACATGGCAAAACCTGCATCGTAAAATTGCAGGAAAGGAAAGAAAACATGACATAAAATCAATAAGATTTAGACAGTAAATCAATAAGATTTACTTGATGTGACATGAGTGAATCCTTACCAGGAAATCACTATGTTGAAGTACTAAACAGAAAATTGATCATCCAACTACGGGTGGCATGCAGGGCCCCCGCCTACTCCCACAAGCAGGACAGTACAAAGGTCACGTGTAACATCCCAAATTTTTAATTTGGAATGTTATACAAATAGATCATCATATTTATTGCATTCTGCCTCGATCCTAGAAATTCTACGCAACTCAAGGACCCACGGAGAGAGTTGGGGATTTCGTTATTTTCATATTTGAGTTTTCTCAAAATTTTGAAAATAGGATAATTTGATTTGATTTTATCTTCAATTACTTCAATTATAAAAATATGAGAGAGGGAATAAAATGACTTTCCCAAAATAAAGAAATAATGAGAATTTAATAAAAAAATCAAATAAGATTTTTATTTTGGCGTTTTTGCTATTTTATTTGAATTTAGGAAAAATTGCACGATTTTCAAAAATGCATTTTAGGACCAAAAAATGTTCACCTTGTTCTAAATATTTTAATTTGGACGATGAAAATTTATTTTGGTATTTTTAGATTTTTATTTAATTTTCTAGATTTTTTTTGTTCGGCGAAATTATTAAAAAAAACTCCCCGCGCCCGACTTGGCCGAAGCCTAGCCGAGCCAGGCCGGCCCGCTCGCGCCACCGCCTCCCCGCCGTTCCGCCGCCGGACTCGGGAGAGTCCGAGCGGCCGCCGCCCGACCCCCTCCCCAAGTCGGAGCCGCCGCCGCCTCCCCCCCACTTAAATACCCACCCCGGGGCCCCCTGGAGCCCCGAGCCGAATCCGCCGCCGCCGCACTCCCCGCCGCCAGAGCCGACCTGCCCCGCCACCTCGTGTCGCC
>NC_041389.1:236130958-236150455 GCF_002162155.2 Triticum dicoccoides
AGAGCACCCCGCCCCGCCGGAGGACCTCGCCGGAGGTACCGCCCGAGCCGCCGCCGACGCCTTTTTTTTTGAGAAAAACCACTTCGATTTTTTTTAAAAGAAAACCCTAGATTTTTTTTATTTTATTAGCTCGTTTTTTGGTTTATTTATTTAGCGAGCGTTCGCTCGTTCGTTCATTTTAACGGACATATCCGTCGTTTAGATCCAGATAATGAACGTTCATTCGTTAATCTGTTCGTTGTTTTTCTTTTTCTCGGATTTATTCCACGATTTTTCTGATCGCGATTTCTGATCCGATTTTCGTTTTAGTTTAACTTTTCGCTCGTTTATCGGAATCAGGCGATTCAAGCGCCTAGAGTTTTGTCTCGAAACCCTTTTTCCAAATAATCCACTCAAACAAGTTTATGCTTATGTAAAAAATTTGACTTAGGTCCAAATTAGTAAACGAAGCTTGTTTCTTTTGCCGTTTGAGTTTTGTTTCTTCGTTTGATTTGATTTTTTTTGCAAACTGGTGTTCTTAAGTTGAATTTTCTGGTTAGATCTCTTATTTGAGTTTTACCCGTGCATTAGTTGAGTACTTATTGTGTGCTTGTTTGTTTGGTTGCGATAGAGTACCTGGATTGCGCCGCTTGCTACTTCGAATCCCTAGGTTTCGCGGATTATCAGCAAGGCAAATAACACTTTGATCATACCTCTTTATTACCCAGTTTTTATGCATTAGTTCAACCCTCAAACAATTGCATATAGGATCCGATTAATATGTGGGTTTTGGGAAGTAGATGAGGTAGTACCTATTACCTGTTTTATTATCAAACCTTTGGGAGTTACTCTACGTTTGCTTATTATGCCATGCTATGCTAGTAGACGTGGATTGGGTGAGTGTATCCATGACAGATGTGAGATTGTTAATTTAATGGTTTATTTAAGGTGGCAACTTTAATACACATCTGGGTGATTGAGGTACCTGGGTATTTCAGGATTGCCTGTTTGTTTTTGGACCGCCACCCAGGCTCAAAGGGGTCATAAGATTATTCATGCTAGAAACTTCCGTGTGCAGCCACATGCTATTATGGGCTCTAGCATAGTTGACTAAGTCATGCGAACTCTTACAGTGGTAGACTAGCAGATGTAGGGGATGTAGGTTGGTACGGTCTACCCATCGTAAGGTGCTAGCGCTTCTGAAAGACTATGTCTCGGTCATCCGTTTCTCAAACACCATGAAGTGCGAGAATCCCAACGGAGGAGATCGAGTCATGTGGGGAAAAGTGCGCAACCTCTGTAGAGTGTATAAACTAATCATGAATAGCCGTGTCCCCGGTGATGGACGTTTTGAGTATCTAGTACTTGGATTATCATGTGAATCTCATCATGTTACTTTAATTAATACTGTTGGGTTTGTTTAATGATGATGTTACTTAATTGGGATTGAGAATGCTGTCAACCATTCTCAATGTTTAACAACCACCATGATAGTTAAATAAATTTATTCCTTTGCAGTAGGGAAAAATTGGCTTTATGCAAAACAGTAACCATAGAGCTTTCCACCAGCCATATATGCATGTAGTATAGCTATATTCTTTTCATTACTCTCTGTGTGTTACTTTGCCAACATATTCCATGTGCTGACCCGTTTACGGGCTGCAACGTTCATGTTGCAGGCTTTTCAGACGACGAGTAAGATGCCTTAGGATCATGGTTCTATACTCAGTGATGCCGTTGGAGTTGATGGATTCACTTATCTTCCAAGCCTTCCGCTGTTATCGTTATTAGATGGCTTTAAGCCATATTTATTGTAATAAGTTCTATTTGGAGACATTCGATGTAATAAGTGTGTGATTGCTACTCTGTTATAAATCCTTCAAGTACTGTGCGTGTCAGCATTACTGATCCAGGGATGACATTGATGCACAGAGATCAGACTGTTTCAGGTCTGGTCGCTACAAGATGGTATCAGAGCACACACAGATTGTAGGACACGACCACTAAGAAAAGCCATAGATCACTAGTCTCTCTCTTCTCATTTCTAACTCCTCATCTTTTCTACTCTTTTAGGATGGCGGATGCAAGGAACAAGTTCATGCAACCGGATGAAGATACACCCTTTGGACGACACCTGAAGGAAGTTACCAAGTACCTGAAGATCGGAGTACCAAGCTTCACCGGAACCTACAACGCCACTTTACCTGAAGAGGAGCGCTGGATGATTCAAGTTCAAGTTCCAGGAAGGACGTTCATGCCCGTCACCGAGCCCATAGAGTTTTCCTTTGATGCACCAACCTGGAGTTTAGGAAAGAGCATGGCAGCCCACATCACCATGGGACGTATTGGAGAAGTTTATAACAAGGAGCTTAAGGATACTACCTACCAGATTTGTGGGCGCCGAGATGAGCAATGGGAGATGATCAGCACCAGGAAAGACAGATCAATTGCAGCTTTCATCCAGGAGTTAAACCAGCACATTCAATGCCAGGAGAACCAGATGTGTGCAGGCATGATGGATCTGAAGAAGGCCATGACCAAGATCACGGAATTGGAGGAAGAACTCAAGTCTACATGTGATGGATATGAGGAGGAAATAGCAATGCTAGTCGAGAAGAATGAAGATCTAAAGAAGAAGCTAAGAGTGTTCATGGGATTTCCAGCAACCAGAGAAGACGAAGATTGCACTTGTCCTGAGAACTACATCATCATCGACGACACCGACTCGGACCCAGATGATAGTGATGATGACTATGTAAACGAAGCTAGAGCAGATATCATGGAGTCCTCATCAGAGCAGTTTTTCTAATAGACCACCATAACAGTAGTAGTATTTCCCTCCATGTATCTAGTATAGTTCGAGCACTTTTGTAACGATAGATAGACCATTGTATGCCCTTGCTTGTTTGAATGAAGTGTTTTGATTGCAATTTGTCTCATGTGCATATGGGTAGTGTTTTCCCTCTAGACCTCATTCTATTCTGTATTCTCATCTTTTCTAAACCCTCAGATGCCTCCGAGGCGTGACAACGGATTTGCTTTCCCACCGGAGCTCACCCAGTTGATCCAGCAGCAGAATGCATTGATGCAGATACTAGTCCAGAATCAGAATCGGGGGAACAACAACAACAACAATCCACCACCGCCACCACCTGTTGATCACTTAACCCGTTTCCTTAGGCTGAATCCACCGGTGTCTTCCAGTAGCACCAAGCCGATTGTTGCAGATGACTGGCTTCACAAGACAGCCAGGGAGTTAACCACTGCAGGATGCACAGATGCGGAGAAGGTGCGATTTGCCGCACATCAGCTTGAGGGACCCGCAACATCATGGTGGGAGAATTTCACAGCCACTTATCCAGTAGACACTGTCACATGGGATCAGTTTCAGCAGGCTTTTCGTACTACTCATGTTTCACCAGGAGATATGGCCATGAAGAAGCATGAGTTTCGCAACTTACACCAGGGAGGACGTATAGTTGGCCAGTATGTGGATGACTTTAGTAAGTTAGCATGTTATGCCCCAGATGATGTTGCTACGGATGCAGCTAAGCAAGAGAAGTTTCTGGAAGGACTGAATGATGAGCTGAGCATGCAGTTGATGGTAGCAAGTTTCAACAACTACCAGGAGTTGGTAGACCGTGCTCTCATGATTGAAGGGAAGTAGCAGTAGATTGAAAACCGCAAGAGGAAGTATGGACAAGGGAAGTACAATTCTAGAGCTCAGCAGAAGCCACGTTTTACCTCGAAGTCGGGAGGACAGTTCCAGCATACACATGGAGGTGGTAGCTCACACAACCATAATGGTTCCAAGAATGGTAACGGGAATGGAGGAAGTAGTAGCCAGAACCGTACCAACCCCTCAACACCAGCCAAGAGAGATCTGAGTCAAGTCACTTGCTTTAAATGCCAGAAGACCGGACATTACACCAATGAATGTCCTAAAGGCCAGAATGGGAATGGAAATGGAAGCTCTAGGAAGAAGCCAAACCCTTTCAACAGAGGACAGGTGAACCACGTTAGCGTGGAGGAGGTTGAAGCCCAACCCGATGCAGTAATAGGTAAGTTTTTGGTTAAGTCATTTACTGCACTCGTTCTTTTTGATACTGGTGCATCACATTCATACATATCAAGGGGATTTGTGGATAAGTATAAACTGCCAACCAAAGCCCTCAAGACACCCATGTTAGTAACCTCGCCTGGAGTAGAGTATATGGCCAGGCTATGGTGTGATCGGTTACCATTAAGGATTGGTAACTACGTGTTTCCCTCAGACCTAATAGTATTGGAATCACAAGGATTGGATGTGATATTAGGTATGGATTGGTTATCAAAGTATGGCGGGAACATAGAATGTGCCAGTAAGACAATTTTACTTACAACACCGGAAGGGAATAGGATCAAGTATGTATCCAGACATGAGCCGAAGAGGATGCACGTAAATTCCTTATCAGGAGTTGTGCAGGAGGAAGTACCCGCAGTGAAGGATTTTCCTGATGTATTTCCAGAAGAGTTGCCAGGCATGCCACCGGATAGAGACATTGAGTTTTTGATTGAGCTTTTGCCAGGCACAGGGCCGATATCCAAGAGACCATACAGGATGCCAGCAAAAGATTTGGAGGAGATTAAAAGTCAGATTAAGGAGTTACTGGATAAAGGTTACATTCGCCCAAGTTCTTCACCTTGGGGATCACCAGTACTTCTAGTGGAGAAGAAGGACGGATCATTAAGGATGGTTGTTGACTATCGAGGATTTAATGCAGTAACCATCAAGAATAAGTACCCACTACCGATAATCAATGATCTGTTTGACCGACTGCAAGGAGCGAAGGTATTTTCCAAGATCGATTTGCAATCATGATACCATCAGCTGAAGATTTGAGAGCAGGATATACCTAAGACGGCTTTTACCAACAGGTATGGGCTGTACGAGTATACCGTTATGTCATTTGGTCTAACTAACGCACCTGCCTATTTCATGAACATGATGAACAAAGTATTTATGGAGTTTCTGGATAAGTTTGTCGTGGTGTTCATTGATGATATTTTGGTCTACTCAAAGAATGAAGTGGAGCATAAGGAACATTTGCGTTTGGTATTGGTGAAACTCAGAGAACACCAGTTATATGCCAAGTTCAGCAAATGCAAATTTTGGTTGAAGGAAGTAGGGTTCCTCGGACATGTGATATCCGGAGAAGGAGTAGCAGTAGACCCCATGAAGGTTGTCACCATGACAAATTGGGTAGCAACAACGACAGTTGGAGAGATCAGGAGTTTTCTTGGACTGGCAGGATACTACCGGAGATTCATTGAGAATTTTTCAAAGATAGCAAAGCCCATGACGGAGTTGTTGAAGAAGGATACCAAGTTCAATTGGACTGAGGAATGTGAGGCCAGTTTCCAAGAATTGAAGGAACGTCTAGTCACCTCACTAGTGTTAATTCTGCCAGATCAGACCAAGGATTACGAGGTGTATTGTGATGCTTCACGTCGAGGACTTGGAGCGGTGCTAATGCAGGAGGGAAGAGTTGTCTCGTATGCGTCACGACAGCTTAAACCTCATGAGTTGAATTATGCCACACATGATTTGGAGTTAGCAGCCGTAGTGCATGCATTAAAGACATGGAGACATTTTCTTATCGGAAATCATTGTGAGGTGTACACGGATCACAAGAGTCTGAAGTACATTTTCACGCAGAAGGAGTTGAATCTCAGGCAAAGGAGATGGTTGGAACTCATCAAGGATTATGATATGAGATTGCAGTATCACCCCGGAAAGGCTAATGTAGTAGCCGACGCGTTGAGCCGTAAGAGCCATGTCAATACACTCATGACCGCAGGACTGCCAAAGGAGTTAGCCGAGGACTTTTGCGAACTATGTTTGGAGATAGTTCCGAGAGGCTATGTAGCAACATTGGAAATTCAGTCGACTTTGATGGATAAGATCAGAGAAGCTCAGAAGACCGACAAGGAAATCGCTGAGATAAAGGAAAAGTTGAGCAAAGGAAAAGCCAAGGGATTTCATGAGGATGAGCACGATACCTTATGGTTTGAAGACCGTGTTTATGTGCCTAATGACCCAGAGATCAGGAAGTTGATTTTGCAAGAGGCCCATGATTCGCCATATTCAATTCACCTAGGGAATACCAAGATGTACTTGGGTTGGAAGGAGACTGAGGGAGTCCTGGACTAGGGGGTGTCCGGACAGCCGGACTATCATCGTCCGCCGGACTCCAAGACTACGAAGATACAAGATTGAAGACTCCGTCCCGTGTCTGGGACTTTCCTTGGCGTGGAAGGCAAGCTTGGCAATACGGATATGTAGATCCCCTACCATTGTAACCGACTCTGTGTAACCCTAGCCCTCTTCGGTGTCTATATAAACCGGAGGGCTTTAGTCCGTAGGACACAACCTCCATTACAACAATCATACCATAGGCTAGCTTCTAGGGTTTAGCCTCCTTGATCTCGTGGTAGATCCACTCTTGTAATACACATCATCAATATTAATCAAGCAGGACGTAGGGTTTTACCTCCATCAAGAGGGCCTGAACCTGGGTAAAACATCGTGTCCCTTGTCTCCTGTTACCATCCGCCTAGACTCACAGTTCGGGACCCCCTACCCGAGATCCGCCGGTTTTGACACCGACATTGGTGCTTTCATTGAGAGTTCCTCTGTGTCATCACCGATAGGCTCGATGGCTTCTTCAATCAACAACAACGCCGTCCAGGGTGAGACTTTTCTCCCCGGACAGATCTTCGTATTCGGCGGCTTCGCACGGCGGGCTAATTCACTTGGCCATCTGGAGCAGATCGAAAGCTACGCCCCTGGCCATCAGGTCAGGTTCGGAAGCCTAAACTTCACGGCCGACATCCGCGGGGACTTGATCTTCGACGGACTCGAGCAACAGCCGAGCGTGCCGCGCTGTCACGATGGGCATGATTTAGCTCTGCCGCCGGACTGTGCCTTATGGACGCACACGAATCTGCTCCGGCCCTCAGTCCGGAGCCGATCGCCCAGATCGAGGACCGGTGGCTGGACACCGCCTCGGGGGCTGCAACTTCCATGGCGATGGAGCCGAACACTAACCTCGTCCCCTGCAAAGCTTGTAACTCCAAGGTGCCAGACTCCGAACCTCCCGCGCCCCTGCCAATCGAATCTGATTAGGCGCCGGTCATGGAGTTCACCGCCGCGGACATCTTCCAACACTCGCCCTTTGGCGACATCCTAAATTCGCTAAAACATCTCTCGCTATCCGGAGAGACCCGGCCGGACTATGGCCAGGATGGTTGGGATGCGGACGACGAAGAAATTCAGAGCCCACCTACCACCCACTTTGTAGCCACTGTCGACGATCTAACCGACATGCTAGACTATGACTCCGAAGACATCGACGGTATGGACGACGATGCCGGAGACGATCAAGAACCAGCGCCTACAGGGCACTGGAAGACCACCTCGTCATATGACATATACAAGGTGGACACCCCAAAAGAGGGGGACGGCGAGGAAGCAACGGAGGCAGATTCCCTAAAGAAACAGCCCAAGCGCCGACGTCAGCAGCGCCGCTCCAAATCCCGCCACAGCAAGAATGGAGATTCCGGCACAGGGGATAACAACACCCCAGAAAGTGCCGAAGACAATCCCCTCCAGCAAGATTCAGCGCAGGAGGATGCAGAAGCAAGCCCTCACGAGAGAGCGGCAGACGAAGAGGTCGAGGATGATAATTACATACCTCCCTCCGGAGACGAGGCAAGCCTCAACGACGACGAATTCGTCGTGCCAGAGGATCCCGTTGAACAAGAGCGTTTTAAACGCAGGCTTATCGCCACGGCAAATAGCCTAAAGAAAAAGCAGCAGCAGCTTCAAGCTGATCAAGACCTGCTGGCCGACAGATGGACTGAGGTCCTCACGGCCGAAGAGTATGAACTCGAACGTCCCTCCAAAAGTTACCCAAAACGCAAGTTGCTCCCCCAATTAGAGGAAGAAGCATACATACCTTCATCACCAGCGCACAATACGGCCGACCGACCACCCCGTGGTCAGGACAGAGAGGCATCCAGGCCCTCCACCAAGACCGTACCCCAGCATCGCTCCAAAAGTACGAAGCCAAGTGGGAATGCGCCGGACTTGCAAGATATATTGGAGGAGAAAGCAAGGCAATCCAGATCCATCTACGGATCACGTGGGCGCCCCACGACCCACGGCGAATACCGTCACGCCGGATACAACAACCCCGACCGGGCCGAACACAGCAGACAACGCTCACTCGAGCTACGTCGTGATATTGCTCAATATAGAGGCGCCGCACACCCGCTATGCTTCACTGATGAAGTAATGGATCATCAAATCCCTGAAGGGTTTAAACCCGTAAATATTGAATCCTACGATGGCACAACAGACCCCGCGGTTTGGATTGAAGATTATCTCCTTCACATCCATATGGCCCGCGGTGACGATCTCCACGCCATCAAATATCTCCCACTCAAGCTTAAAGGGCCAGCTCGGCATTGGCTTAACAGCTTGCCCACAGAGTCAATTGGATGTTGGGAAGACCTGGAAGCCGCATTCCTCGACAACTTCCAGGGCACATATGTGCGACCACCAGACGCCGATGACCTAAGTCACATAATTTAGCAGCCAGACGAATCGGCCAGACAGTTCTGGACACGGTTCTTAACAAAGAAAAATCAAATCATTGACTGTCCGGATGCAGAGGCCCTCGCAGCCTTCAAACATAACATCCGCGACGAGTGGCTAGCCCGGCACCTAGGACAGGAAAAGCCTAAATCCATGGCAGCCCTCACATCGTTAATGACCCGCTTCTGTGCGGGAGAGGATAGCTGGCTAGCTCGCAGCAATAACCTCAGTAAAAATTCTGGCAGTCCGGATACTAAGGACCACAATGGCAGGTCGCGTCGAAGCAAAAATAAACGCCGCATTAACGGCGACGACAAGGAGGATACGGCAGTCAACGCCGGATTCCGAGGCTCTAAACCCGGTCAGCGGAAGAAGCCATTCAAAAGAACCACTCCGGGTCCGTCCAATTTGGACCGAATACTCGACCGCTTATGCCAGATACATGGCACCCCCGAAAAGCCAGCTAATCACACCAACAGAGACTGTTGGGTGTTCAAGCAGGCAGGCAAGTTAATTGCTGAAAACAATGACAAGGGGCTATATAGCGATGACGAGGAAGAGAGCCGGCCGCCGAACAGTAGAGGACAGAAGGGTTTCCCCCCACAAGTGCGGACGGTGAACATGATATACGCAACCCATATACCCAAGAGGGAGCAGAAGCATGCACTAAGGGACGTATATGCGATGGAGCCAGTCGCCCCTAAGTTCAATCCATGGTCCTCTTGCCCGATCACTTTCGATCGAAGAGACCATCCGACTAGTATCCGCCATGGCGGATTCGCCGCATTGGTTTTAGACCCAATCGTCGATGGATTTCACCTCATGAGAGTCCTGATGGACGGCGGCAGCAGCCTAAACCTGCTTTATCAGGATACGGTGCGCAAGATGGGCATAGACCCCTCAAGGATTAAACCTACAAAGACGACCTTCAAAGGCGTCATACCAGGTGTTGAGGCCAATTGTACAGGCTCATTCACACTGGAAGTGGTCTTCGGATCCCCGGACAATTTCCGGAGCAAGGAGTTAATCTTCGACATAGTCCCGTTCCGCAGCGGCTATCACGCTCTGCTCGGACGAACCGTGTTTGCAAAGTTCAACGCGGTGCCGCATTACGCATACCTCAAGCTCAAGATGCCAGGCCCTCGTGGAGTCATTACGGTCAACGGAAATACGAAACGCTCCCTCCGAACGGAGGAACATACAGCGGCTCTCGCGGCAGAAGTACAGAGCAGCCTTCTAAGGCAATTTTCAAGTCCAGCCGTTAAACGGCCGGACACGGCCAAACGCGCCCGGAGCAACACCAACCAAGACCACCTGGCACGTTCCGAGAACGCGTAGCAATGCGGCCCCAACCCCAGCCCTCGCATGATCGCAAGACCAATCCTCCGCATACATCATTACGCTCTGGAGATACCATGGGCCTAGGGGGAGGGCCACGACCACGACAGACCCAGAGTGCGGCTCGACCACACCAGGGGCTCACAAGTGTGTCGCCTTTTTTTTTTCTATTTTTCCTTCTTTGTATACACAGGACTCCGTTCACTAGGGGCTCTGTCCGGAGGCGAACCCGCCGAACTCACGATGCAACAGCCAGGGAGGAAAGAAGGCTGCGACGAAACACTCAGGTGGTCTCCATTACGAGCATTAAATTCGATTATATACACCAGTCCGCGGCCCACCCCTGGAGGGGGACATGTTTATTTAGTCCAATCCCTTGCTTACCGCACTATTTGTATCCTTCCGCACTCATAGCGGAATTCCTTGAATAAATAATGCAGCAATTTTTGCCTGTTATCGCATTACTTTACACATATGTTCAATAATGACATCTTGCAACCGTATATTTTGGTACGGCCGAATACACCAGGGGCTTATGTTCCCCGCATTATGGTGTGACAAGTCCGAACACTTTCACAAGTGTGGCACCCCGAACTTATAGCATTATATGAATCGGCTCCGAATCATGTCTTGGGTCAATAGTTGGGTTTGCCCGGCTCCCACGTTTTGGTGCCTTACGTTCCATTCTGTCGGCTAAGGTGGCACTGGGAGAACCACTGCGATTGCGCCCCGGTTGAGCTGGGCGAGCGCCTCAGTGGAGAAAGCTAAAACTGACTGGCATGATAAGGCGAGAGACTGGTCGCTGTTCGAGAGGTCTTTTCGGGTCCCTAAAGACTCATGCCGCTTTGAGCGAAGTACCGGATAATGTCCGACGAAGGCGTGGATAGCGCCCCGAATTCGGTCTTCCGAATACTAGGGGCTTCGCCGAAATTTAAAATTATAGAATTCTATGGCTAAGTGAGAGTGTTCAAGCATTATAAGTCTGGTTGCCTTGTTCGTTGTGTTGAGAGCCTCCCTAGATGGACCCAAAAATGGGAACAAGAGTGCTCAAGTTTATCCCGAACACCCCAACACTTGCGGCTTGGGGGCTGAAGCCAACGACTTGCCATCTCTCAGATCTTATAAACGGCCGCACAGAAGGTAATATTTTAAATTAAACAAGCGTTGCTTAAGCGCATATGAACAAAGTTTTCAGCGCACAGGATAATACATAGCGGGTTTACTCAATAATTACATCTCTAGGGCACTCATCCGCAATATTGCGGGCACCCTTCAGGATGGTCTTATAGTACATTTCGGGCGTACGATACTCCTTGCCCGCTGGCGGCGGGTCAGTAAGAAGCCTCTCCGCATCCAGCCTGCCCCAGTGCACCTTTGCGCGGGCAAGGGCCCGACGAGCACCTTCAATACAGGCGGAGCGCTTGACGACCTCCACCCAGGGGCACGCATCCACCAGCCGCCGCACGAGGCCGAAGTAGCTCCTAGGCATGGCCTGTCCAGGCCACAGCCGGACTATGAGGCCCTTCATGGCCTCCTCAGCCGCCTTGTGGAGCTCGACCAACTGGTTCAGCTGGTCGCTAGGGGGCACCGGATGGCCGGCCTCAGCGTACTGAGACCAGAAGACCTTCTCCGTTGAGCTCCCCTCCTTGCCACGGTAGAATGCGGCGACATCGGATACACTGCGCAGCAGATCTGCAAATGCCCCTGGAGAGCTCCGAATTCGGGTAAGTGCCAGGCAGTTTACGTTAACATGCTTGCTTTGCATGAAAAATGCCTTACCCGCCGCTATCTTCTTCACATCTTCAACCTCCTGAAGGGCCTTACGGGCCTCGGCCTTGGAGGACTTGGCACTTTCGAGAGCCGAGGCGAGCTCGGACTCTCGAGTCTTGGAGTCGCGCTCCAAACTCTCATGCTTCTCCATGAGAGCCTGGAGCTCTGGCCGCACTTCCACCACCCGCGCCTCCTGCTTTTCTCGCTCTGCCCGTTCTCGATGGATTTCACCTCACTAGAGTCCTGATGGACGGCGGCAGCAGCCTAAACCTGCTTTATCAGGATACAGTGCACAAGATGGGCATAGACCCGTCAAGGATTAAACCCACAAAGACGACTTTCAAAGGCGTCATACCAGGTGTAGAGGCCAATTGTACAGGCTCAGTCACACTTGAAGTGGTCTTCGGATCCCCGGATAACTTCCGAAGCGAGGAGTTAATCTTTGACATAGTTTCGTTCCGCAGCGCCTATCATGCTCTGCTCAGACGGACCGCGTTTGCAACGTTCAACGCGGTGCCGCACTACGCATATCTCAAGATCAAGATGCCAGGCTCTCGAGGAGTCATCACGGTCAACGGAAACACTGAACGCTCCCTCCAAACGGAGGAACACACAACGGCTCTCGCGGCAGAAGTACAGAGCAGCCTCTTAAGGCAATTTTCAAGTCCGGCCGATAAGCGACCAGACACGGCCAAACGCGCCCGGAGTAACCTACAACAAGACCACCTGGCACATTCCGAGCACGCTTAGCAATGTGGCCCCAACCCCAGCCCTTGCAAAATTGCAAGACTGGTCCTTCGCGTACATCATTACGCTCTGGAGATACCATGGGCATAGGGGGAGGGGCACGACCACAACAGACCCAGAATGCGGCTTAACCACACCAGGGGCTCCCAAGTGTGTCATTCTTTTTCCTTTTTCTTTTTTTTTCTTACCCACAGGACTCCGTTCACCAGAGGCCCTGTCCGGCAGTAGACCTGTCGAACTCACGATGCAACAGCCAGGGAAGGAGAAAGGCTACGACGAGTATCCAGGTGGTCTCCATTACGAGCATTAAATCTGTTTTATACACCATCCCGCAGCCTACCCCTGGAGGGGGACATGTTTAATAGTCCCATCCCTTGCTTACCGCACTATTTGTATCGTTCTGCATTCATGGAAGTATTTCTTGAATAAACAATGCATCGCTTTTTGCTTATAATTGCATTTATTTCTTATACATATGTTCATTTATGACATGTTGCATCCGTACACTTTGGTACGGCTAAATACACCAGGGGCTTAAGTTCCCCACATTATGGTGTGATAAGTCCGAACACTTTCACAAGTGCGGCACCCCGAACTTATAGCATTATGTGCATCGGCTCCGAATCATGTCTTGGGTCAATAGTTGGGTTTGCCCGTCTCCCATGTTTTGGTACCTTACGTTCCGTTGTATCGGCTAAGGTAGCACTGGGAGAACCACTGCGATTGCGCCCCAGTTGAGCTGGGCAAACGCCTCAGTGGAGAAAGCTAAAACTGACCGTCATGATAAGGCGAGAGCTGGTCGCTGTTCGAGAGGTTTTTTCGAGTCCCTAAAGACTTATGCCTCTTAGAGCGAGGAACCGACTTTGTCCGGCCCAGGCGTGGATAGCGCCCTGAACTCGGTCTTCCAAACACTAGGGGCTTCGCCAAAATTTAAAATTATAGAATTCTATGGCTAAGTGAGAGTGTTCAAGCATTATAAGCCCGGTTGCCTCGTTCGTTGTGTTGAGCGCCTCCCTAGATGGACCCAAAAATGGGAACAAGAGCGCTCAAGTTTATCCCGAACACCCCATCACTCGTGGCATGGGGGCTGAAGCCGACGACTTGCCATCTCTCAGATTTGATAAATGGCCGCCTATAAGGTAATATTTTAAATTAACAAGCGTTGCTTAGCGCATATGAACAAAGTTTTCAGCGCACAGGATAACAAAATGCGAGTCTTCTCAAATATTACATCTTTGGAGCACTCACCCGCAATCATGCGGGCACCCTTCAGGACACTCTTATAATACATCTTGGGCGTGCGATACTCCTTGCCCGTCGGTGGCGCGTCCGTCACCAGCTTCTCAGCCTCCATCCTGCCCCAGTGCACCTTTGCACGGGCAAGGGCCCGACGGGCACCTTCAATGCAGGCGGAGTGCTTGACGACTTCAACCCAGGGACATGCATCTACCAGCCACCGCACCAGGCCGAAGTAGCTCCCAGGCATGGCCTCCTTAGGCCACAGTCAAACTATGAGGCCCTTCATGGCCTGTTCGGCCACCTTGTGGAGCTCGACCAGCTGCTTCAGCTGGTCGCTAAGGGGCACCGGATGTCCGGCCTCAGCATACTGAGACCAGACGACCTTCTTCGTCGAGCTCCCCTCCTTGGCCCGGTAGAAAGCGGCAGCATCAGACACGCTGCGGGGCAGATCTGCGAACGCTCCTGCAGAGCTCTGAATTCGGGTAAGTAATAGGTAATTCACATTCACATGCTTGCTTTGCATGAAAAATGCCTTACCTGCCGCTATTTTCTTCAACGCCTCGATTTCCTGGAGGGCCTTGTGGGCTTCGGCCTTAGCGGCTTTGGCACTCTCAAGAGCTGACGCAAGCTCGGACTCTCGAGTCTTCGAGTCACGCTCCAAACTCTCGTGCTTTTCCACGAGAGCCTGGAGCTCTTGCTGTACCTCCGCCACCCGCGCCTCCTGCTTCTCTCGCTCGGCTCGTTCCGCGGCCGCATTGTGTTCGGCCGTGGACACAGCCTCCTTCAGGGTTGCCACCTCGTTAGTGGCCCCTGCAGTACCCATGTTATCCTTGTCATTTTTATTGCAACCTAAATCCTTTTCTGTAAGGTAAATTTTCAAAGTGGTGTTACTCACCTTCTTTGTCCTCGAGCTGCTTCTTGGCACGGCCGAGCTCTTGCTCGGACTGCTCGAGATCCTGCTTCAATGCACCGACCTCCGCAGTCAGTGCGGCAGAGGTCAGCAGCGCAGCCTGCAAACCCATATTGACATATTTTTTAGCAACCCTGCGTATATCTTTTTAGATCCTCAGTCCGGCTTTTCTTTCCGAACGCCGAACTGAGCATCAAGGGCTACTGTCTATGCGGTATTACATAATTTTAACTTCTTACCTCAAAGCCTGTTAGAAGGCTGCTGCAGGCTTCGGTCAGCCCGCTCTTGGCGAGCTGAACCTTCTGAATCACCGCACTCATGATAGTGCGGTGTTCTTCCTCGATGGAAGCGCCTTTGAGCGCCTGCAACAAGTTGTCCGACGCCTCCGGTTGGACGGGGGCCGCCGGTGTCACGGTCTTGCCCTTCTTGCGAAGGGGCCACCTGCCGGACTCTAGAACCACTGCAGGTTCCGGCGTAGAGTCCGGCTCAAAGTCCGGGAGGCTGCCTTGCGGTGCCTCCGGAGCCTCCTCCTGATGGGTCCCTTCCTGGGATCCCACCTCGGCGTCCTCAGCGGCGCGAGGGGTGGAGGCAGTCGGAATGGATTCCACGTCCGACGCAGCCAACGACCCGCTCGATGAAGCAGGGAGATCATCGTCGGCCGGACTGCAGGCAGTATGCGGCATTAGAAGGACACTCTGTGACACAAAGGAAATTGCAGACCATTCAGGGATCCGGATATTTACGATCTCGCCTGAGGCCTGGCCCTTGAGGGCCACTCTTCATCGCCAACGTTGGTGTTGGCGGAGCTGTCCGGGGGAATAGTTCTTCCCCTGTTGGACCCTTCGGCCTCCCCTGTTGGGGAGGCCTTCCTCTTTCTCTCTCCCTCCTCTGGGAGAGAGTCTTCTTCCTCCTCCTCATCTTCGGGGGAGGAATCCGCCTTGGAGTCGTCAGACACCTGAAAACGGGAACTCTTTCGAGTACCCGTGGCCACCTTCTTGGCCTTCTTCTCCGGCACCACGTGCGGTGCCGGAACCAGCAACCCCGCTAGACGGGCGTCCACTGGGTCTTCTGGCATGGGAGCCGGGCAGATGAGCTACTCGGCCTTCTTCATCCATTCCTGTCAAAGGAAAAGGGAGATTAAAACCCGCTTAGGGTTGAACTATTAACAACAAGTGTCCCGTAAAGAGGTAGAATCACTTACCTCGTCAGCTGGACGCTGCGAGTGAAATCCGCGATCTTCCGTCGCGGACGCGGGGGCTTCGGCGCCCTTAAACAGCACCCTCCAGGCGCCTTCGTACGTCGTGTCGAAGAGCCCGCTCAACGCCTGGTGCTGTTCCGGATCGAACTCCCAAAGATTGAATGCCCGCTCTTGGCATGGGAGAATCCGGCGGACGAGCATGACTTGGACCATGTTAACCAGCCTGAGCTTCTTGTTCACCAGCTTCTGGATACAGGCTTAGAGTCTCGTCAGCTCCTTCGAATTACCCCACAGCAAGCCCTTCTCTTTCCAGGAGGTGAGCTGCGTAGGGATACCAGATCTGAACTCGGGGGCCGCCGCCCACGCAGGGTCGCGCGGCTCGGTGATATAGAACCACCCCGACTTCCACCCCTTGACAGATTCCACGAAGGCCCCTTCGAACCAAAGGACGTTGGACATCTTGCCCAACATGGCGCCTCCGCACTCCGCTTGAGTGCCCTTCACTACCTTCGGCATGACATTGAAGGTCTTGAGCCACAAGCCGAAGTGGGGCTGGATGCAGAGGAAGGCCTCGCACACGACGATAAACGCCGAGATGTTGAGGATGAAGTTCGGCGCCAGATCATGGAAATCCAGGCCGTAGTAGAACATGAGCCCCCAGACAAAGGGGTGAAGTGGAAAGCCCAGTCCGCGGAGGAAGTGGGGGAGGAAAACGACCCTCTCATGGGGCCTGGGGTGGGGATGAGCTGCCCCTCGTCGGGCAGCCGGTGCGCGACGTCGCTGGAAAGGTATCCGGCGCTGTGCAACTTTGTGATGTGCTCCTCCTTAACGGTGGAGGCCAACCATTTACCTCCCGCTCCGGACATGGTCGGAGAAGGTCGAGGCGAGATGCACGAACTTGGGTGCTGGAGCTCGAGTGCACGGAGATGGATAAGCAAAGGAGGAAGAAGGCGTAGGTGAAAAGGTGAATCCTTATCCCTTATATATAGGCGGACGAAGAGTATGCGTCCCCGCTAGCCTGGTAAAACTCGCTTATCTCCCAAGCGCCACCATCAATGGAGCGGTTGGGTTACCCACGTCCGTATTGATGAGAATCCCGGAATAAGGGGAACACGATCTCTGCTTCGACAAGACGTGCCAAGGAAACCGCTTCGCTAAACGTGCTGAGGTGGTATAATAAAAAACGATTCAAGTAAAGGCTTGGTAGTGGTGTGACGTCATGCCGCAAAATATGTGAGCAGATTGAACTTGTGTATATATTATTCTCTACGGTGGAACGTGGAATTTATTTTGCAGAGCCGGACACTATCCTGGCGTTCACAATCTTCTCTGGATTATTCAAAGGAGGAACCCGCCTTGCAATGCCGAACATTATGCGCGCCGGACTCATCGTCATTGAAGCCAGGTTCAGGGGCTACTAAGGGAGTCCTGGACTAGGGGGTGTCCGGACAGCTGGACTATCATCGTCCGCCGAACTCCAAGACTACGAAGATACAAGATTGAAGACTCCGTCCCGTGTCCGGATGGGACTTTCCTTGGCGTGGAAGGCAAGCTTGGCAATACGGATATGTAGATCCCCTACCATTGTAACCGACTCTGTGTAACCCTAGCCCTCTCCGGTGTCTATATAAACCGGAGGGCTTTAGTCCCTAGGACACAACCTCCATTACAACAATCATACCATAGGCTACCTTCTAGGGTTTAGCCTCCTTGATCTCGTGGTAGATCCACTCTTGTAATACACATCATCAATATTAATCAAGCAGGACGTAGGGTTTTACCTCCATCAAGAGGGCCCGAACCTGGGTAAAACATCGTGTCCCTTGTCTCCTGTTACCATCCGCCTAGACGCACAGTTCGGGACCCCCTACCCGAGATCCGCCGGTTTTGACACCGACAGAGACTCTCTGGTGGACCGAAATGAAGAAGGATATTGCAGAGTATGTAGCAGTTTGTGATGTATGTCAGAGGGTAAAAGCAGAACATCAGAAGCCAGCAGGATTGGTGCAACCATGACCGATACTCGAATGGAAGTGGGATAAGCTAGGCATGGATTTTAGCACATGATTGCCCAGGACTCGTTCAGGC
The DNA here is from genome assembly GCF_002162155.2 of Triticum dicoccoides. Lineage (NCBI taxonomy): Eukaryota > Viridiplantae > Streptophyta > Magnoliopsida > Poales > Poaceae > Triticum > Triticum dicoccoides. Next base: position 236,148,869 of record NC_041389.1, read on the forward strand.
TATGACTCGATTTGGGTTGTAGTCGATCGTTTGACGAAAGTACCTCATTTCATTCAAGTGAAGACAACTTACACCAGTGCTAAGTTGGCCAAGATATACATGACCAGGATCGTAAGTCTGCATGGAGTTCCAAGGAGCATTGTATCAGATAGAGGAACTCAGTTCACCTCAAAGTTCTGGAATCAGTTTCACGAAACCTTGGGTACCAGGCTAGAGTTCAGTACAGCTTTTCATCCGCAGATACATGGATAGACCAAGAGGGTCAATCAGATTTTGGAGGATATGCTGAGAGCTTGTGCGCTAGATTATGAATCTAGTTGGGACGACAATTTGCCATATGCGGAGTTCTCTTAAAACAACAGTTATCAATCCAGTTTGAAGATGGCCCCTTTCGAAGCCATATACAGAAGGAGGTGCAGAACCCCGTTGTCTTGGGACGAAGTTGGAGACCGTCAGTTGTTTGGACCAGATTTGATTAAGGAGTCTGAACGGAAAGTGAAGTTGATTCACGACAGGCTCAAGGTAGCCCAGTCCAGGCAGAAAAGCTATGCAGATGCAAAACGCAAGGAGACACTTTACGAAGTTGGAGATAGAGTCTATCTTCGTGTATCTCCACTTCGAGGAGTCAAGCGTTTTGGTGTTAAAGGAGAGTTAGCGCCACGTTTTGTGGGACCATTCAAAGTTTTGGAACGTATGGGAGAGGTTGCCTACAAGTTGGAATTGCCTGAGGGATTGTCAGGAGTTCACGACGTGTTCCACGTTTCCCAGTTGAAGAAGTGCCACACAGAGATGGCTGATATACCGCTGAGAGATACAGTGCCACTAGAGGCGATTCAATTGGACAGTGATTTGACCTATGAGGAGAAACCAGTTAAGATTCTTGAGTATGCCATCCGAGTCACCCGCATCAAGGTTACAAAGTTCTATAAATGTAACACCCCGGATGTAACTTTCCATCTTTGTAACTCCAACTCTTGCCATTTTCGGCTACGTGCTATGATATTCCCTCCGTGGTTGGGTTTTGTTTTTCATTTTGCATTTTGTTCATGTCATGCATCTCATATCATGTCATCATGTGCATCTCATTTGCATACGTGTTCGTCTCATGCATCCGAGCACTTTTCCCGTTGTCCGTTTCGCAATCCGACACTCCCACGTGCACCGGCGCACCCCTCTTGTATCTTTTCGTGTGCGGGTGTTGAACATTCTCGGAATGAACCAAGCCTTGCCAAGTGGCCTTGGTATACCACCGGTAGACCACCTGTCAAGTTTCGGGTCATTTGGAGCTCGTTTGGTACTCCAACGGTTAACCGCACTCTCGCAAAGGCCTCTTTTAAGTTGCAGCCCAACACCCCTTCCAAAGTGGCCCAAAACCCATCTAACTCCCCTCCATGCTCTCGGTCGTTCGATCACGATCGTGTGGGCGAAAACTACACCTCATTTGGACACTCCTAGCTCCCTCTACCTCTATTTATAGACCCCTCCCCCGAATTCTGGACGAAACCCTAGCGAATTCCCCTTCCGCCGCCACCGGACACGTCCGGCCGCAGCTGGACACGTCCGGGTCGCCCCGCCGCCGCCACGTGT
>NC_041389.1:236150977-236154966 GCF_002162155.2 Triticum dicoccoides
CTTCGCATCACATCTTCGCATCCATAGCTCCGTTTCGTGCGTGTAATATATCAAATTGTTCGTCTCGAAGAGTACATCATTTCATTCCATTGCATCATTTGCATTTGAGCTCATCTTGATGCCCGAAATGCTGTTGGAAGAGGGCTTCAGATCGTTAGTTCCAGAATCTTATCAGCACGAGCTCTTTTGTCATTTTTGCCATGATTAATGTGTGCACCTTATGAACTTGAGCCCTACATATGTTTTGATCTATGCCAGGCCATCTTTACATGGGTGTATGCCATGTATTTTTGTGATCTATGTGATGACTAGCACAAGCATGGAAACTAGGCTTCATGATATTGCAGTTTTAAGTCCCTGTTCTGCTGTTATTGTGATGCCATGTAAACATGTTGTTACAGAGAGATCCATGCATATTTAGAGATACTTCAGTAAGGGTGTTTTGAACATATGGTTATGCTCTATCCATTCCTGCCCTTTTTTGAAATTATGGAGTAGCCTAGCATGTCATTTTCGTGCTCTACTTTTGCTTCAAAATGTTTCCTGGCAGATTGATCACATGATATTCAATTTTCACAAGGTTGTTGTAGTTGATCCGGGTATGCTATGATGTTGTTCTTGCCATGTATAGCTTCTATGCCATGTCTTCTTGATGGATGTATGCTTAGTTTATCATGAGGTGCTCTGTAGTGAGTGCATCGAGCTCACGAAGGTGCCTTCATAAATCTGTCAATGCAATGCCCAGTTTGATGAATCTGTTAACGAAACTTGCTATGTTTACATGCATGTCATCATTTCTTTTGGTCCTTTTTGGCTTAAGCAAGGGACTTTTGATCTATGCTTTGAGTAGAGTCATGCCATGCCTTGTTTTGCTATTATAAGTTCCTGTAGCTTGTAGATAACTTGCTCTGAACATTGCTTCCTGATGTTGTTTATGCCATGTCCAGCCTGATATTTTTTGCACTTTCACCATGCTTGTTTGGACCTGTTATGATGTGATTTACCCGTAGCTCAGTGTTCCTTTTTGTTAAGCATCTCCTGTAGATCACTGCCATATGCTTTGTTTTTATGTTGGGGTGCTGTAGCATAGTTTCTTGTTGCATGCTAAGTAGCATCGTGCTGTTAATCGCAGATTTGTGCCTTTATTGTTTTGCTTGCCATTTGCAAACCGTGCATCCGTTTCTGGTGATCTTTATATCGATTTCAACCGAAATCATCTCATCTTTCCAGCGGCATACTTGGTTTGCCAAGTTGATGCCTTGTTCATCATTTTTCCCTTCCGGAGCACGCATATGCATTGCATATCACATCTCGCATATCATGTCATGCATTGCATCTTGTTGCTTGCGCATTGCACCGTGATTTATTGTGGCTCCTTTGCTTGTTCTTGCTTTGGGTAGAGCCGGGAGACGAGTACGTGAACGAGGAACCCGTTGAGAATGCTTACGAGGATCCAGCCTTCGACTACTCTGAGAACCTTGCAGGCAAGATGATCATACCTTTGAAATCATTACTATCTTTGCTTGCTAGTACTCGCTCTTTCGCTATGTTAGCCCTACCTGCCTTTGTTTACCATGCCTACCTATTGCCATGTTAAACCTCTAACCATCCTGTCCTAGCAAACCCTTTGTCTGGCTATGTCACCGCTTTTGCTCAGCCCCTCTTATAGCATTGTTAGTTGCAGGTGAAGATGAAGTTTGTTCCAGGTCGGAACGTGGTTACTTTGGGATATCACAATATCTCCTGTTTATATTAATGCACCTTATATACTTGGTAAAGGGTGGAAGGCTCGGCCTTATGCCTGGTGACTTGTTCCACTCTTGCCGCCTTAGTTCCGTTTACCGGTGTTATGTTCCTTGATTTTGCGTTCCTTACACGGTTGGGTGATTTATGGGACCCCCTTAACAGTTCGCTTTGAATAAAACTCCTCCAGCAAGGCCCAACTTTGGTTTTACCATTTGCCACCTAAGCCCTTTCCCTTGGGTTTTCGCGAGCCCAAGGGTCATCTTTATTACCCCCCCGGGCCAGTGCTCCTCTGAGTGTTGGTCCAAACTAGAGCACCGTGCGGGACCATTCCTTGGCAACTTGGATTACGTCGGTACCTGTACGCTTCGCTTATCTGGTGTGCCCTGAGAACGAGATATGTGCAGCTCCTATCGGGATTTGTCGGCACAGTCGGGTGGTCTTGCTGGTCTTGTTTTACCATTGTCGAAATGTTTTGCGAACCGGGATTCCGAGACTGATCGGGTCTTCCCGGGAGAAGGTTTATTCCTTCGTTGACCGTGAGAGCTTATGATGGGCTAAGTTGGGACACCCCTGCAGGGTATATAATCTTTCGAAAGCCGTGCCCGCGGTTATGAGGCAGATGGGAATTTGTTAATGTCCGGTTGTAGATAACTTGACACTTGACTTCATTAAAATGCATCAACCGTGTGTGTAGCCGTGATGGTCTCTTCTCGGCGGAGTCCGGGAAGTGAACACGGTTTGAGTTATGCCTGACGTAAGTAGTTTCAGGATCACTTCTTGATCACTTCTAGTTTCTCGACCGATGCGTTGCTTCTCTTCTCGCTCTCATTTGCGTATGTTAGCCACCATATATGCTTAGTGCTTGCCGCAGCTCCACCATGTTGCCTTGTCCTACCTATGAGCTTAAATAGTCTTGATCTCGCGGGTGTGAGATTGCTGAGTCCCCGTGGCTCACAGATTCTACCAAAACAGATGCAGGTGCCGAGGATACTGGCGCAGATGGCGCAACTGAGCTGAAGTGGGAATTTGATGTGGCCCTTGGTCGTTACTATGTATCGTTTCCAGATGATCAGTAGAGGTGCCCAGTCGGGACGATCGGGGATCTGTGTTGCATTTGGGGTAGTCTTCTTTTATTTGGGTTCCGTAGTCGGACCTTGAGTGTATTTCTGGATGATGGATGTTTATTTATGTATTGTGTGAAGTGGCGACTGTAAGCCAACTATGTATCTTTTCCCTTATGTATTACATGGATTGTGCGAAGATTACCTCACTTGCGACATGGCTTTCAATGCGGTTATGCCTCTAAGTCGTGCTTCGACACGTGGGAGATATAGCCGCATCGAGGGCGTTACAATAAAGTTCAGTGGAGCCACCACACCAAGGATGAAGCCACCTGGGAGCGAGAGGAAGATTTGCTGAAGGACCACCCTCACCTATTTTCTAGCCAACCCGAATCTCGAGGGCGAGATTCATCTTAAGGGGGGTAGGTTTGTAACATCCCAAATTTTCAATTTGGAATGTTATACAAATAGATCATCAATGCATATCATATTTATTGCATTCTGCCTCGATCCTAGAAATTCTACGCAACTCAAGGACCCACGGAGAGAGTTGGGGATTTTATTATTTTCATATTTGAGTTTTCTCAAAATTTTGAAAATAGGATCATTTGATTTTATTTTATCTTCAATTATTTCAATTATAAAAATATGAGAGAGGGAATAAAATGACTTTCCCAAAATAAAGAAATAATGAGGATTTAATAAAAAAATCAAGTAAGATTTTTATTTTGGTGTTTTTGCTATTTTATTTGAATTTAGGAAAAATTGCATGATTTTCAAAAATGCATTTTAGGACCAAAAAAATGTTCATCTTGTTCTAAATATTTTAATTGGAACGATGAAAATTTATTTTGGTATTTTTAGATTTTTATTTAATTTTCTAGGTTTTTTTTTCTGTTCGGCGAAATTATTAAAAAAAACTCCCCGCACCCGACTGGGCCGAAGCCCAGCCGAGCCAGGCCGGCCCGCTCGCGCCACTGCCTCCCCGCCGTGCCGCCGCCGGACTCGGGAGAGTCCGAGCCGCCGCCGCCCGACCACCTCCCCAAGTCGGAGCCGCTGCCGCCTTCCCCCTTAAATACCCACCCCGGGGCCCCCCTGGAGCCCCGAGCCGAAGCCGCCGCCGCCGCACTCCCCGCCGCCGGAGTCGACCCGCCCCGCCGCCTCATGTCGCCACCGCCTGCA
>NC_041389.1:236155254-236158061 GCF_002162155.2 Triticum dicoccoides
CACCCCACCCCACCGCCGGAGCCCCGCCGCCCCTCGCCAGCCCCGCCGGAGCACCCCTCCCCGCCGGAGGACCTCGCCGGAGGTACTGCCCGAGCCGCCGCCGCCCCCATTTTTTTTTGAGAAAAACCACTTTGATTTGTTTTAAAAGAAAACCCTAAATTTTTCTATTTTATTAGATCGTTTTTTCGGTTTATTTATTGAGCGAGCGTTCGCTCGTTCGTTCGTTTTAACGGACGCATCCGTCGTTTAGATCCAGATAATGAACGTTCGTTCGTTAATCTGTTCGTCGTTTTTTGCGATTTTTCTGATCGCGATTTCTGATCCGATTTTCGTTTTAGTTTAACTTTTCGCTAGTTTATCGGAATCAAGCGATTCAAGCGCCTAGAGTTTCGTCTCAAAACCCTCTTTCTGTATAATCCACTCAAACAAGTTTATGCTTCTGTAAAAATTTGACTTAGGTCCAGATTAGTAAACAAAGCTTGTTTCTTTCGCCGTTTGAGTTTTGTTTCTTCGTTTGATTTGATTTTTTTGCAAGCCGGAGTTCTTAAGTTGAAATTTCTGGTTAGATCTCTTATTAGTTTTACCCGTGCATTAGTGGAGTACTTATTGTGTGTTTGTTTGTTTGGTTGTGATAAAGTACCTGGATTGCGCCGCTTGCTACTTCGAATCCCTAGGTTTTGCGGATCATCAGCAAGGCAAGTAACACTTTGATCATACCTCTTTATTACCCAGTTTTTATGCATTAGTTAAACCCTCAAACAATTGCATGATTAGGATCCGATTAATATGTGGATTTTGGGAAGTAGATGAGGTAGTACCTATTAGTTGTTTTATTATCAAACCTTTGGGAGTTACTCTACGTTTGCTTATTATGCCATGCTATCCTAGTAGACGTGGATTGGGTGAGTGTATCCATGACAGATGTGAGATTGTTAATTTAATGGTTTATTTAAGGTGGCAACTTTAATACACATCTGGGTGGATTGAGGTACCTGGGTATTCCAGGATTGCCTGTTTGTTTTTGGACCGCCACCTAGGCGCAAAGGGATCATAAGATTATTCATGTTAGAAACTTCCGTGTGCAGCCACATGCTATTATGGGCTCTAGCATAGTTGACTAAGTCGTGCGAACTCTTATAGTGGTAGACTAGCAGATGTAGGGGATGTAAGTTGGTACGGTCTACCCATCGTAAGGTGCTAGCGCTTCTGAAAGACTATGTCTCGATCATCCGTTTCTCAAACACCATGAAGTGCAAGAATCCCAACGGAGGAGATCGAGTCATGTGGGGAAAAGTGCGCAACCTCTGCAGAGTGTATAAACTAATCATGATTAGCCGTGTCCCTGGTTATGGACGTTTTGAGTATCTAGTACTTGGATTATCATGTGAATCTCATCATGTTACTTTAATTAATATTGTTGGGTTTGTTTAATGATGATGTTACTTAATTGGGATTGAGAATGCTGTCAACCATTCTCAATGTTTAACAACCACCATGATAGTTAAATAAATTTATTCAGTTGCAGTAGGGAAAATTTGGCTTTATGCAAAACTGTAACCATAGAGCTTACCACCAGCCATATATGCATGTAGTATAGCTATATTCTTTTCATTACTCTCTATGTGTTACTTTGCGAGCATATTCCAAGTGCTGACCCGTTTTCAGGCTGCAACATTCATGTTGCAGACTTTTCAGACGACGAGTAAGATGCCTTAGGATCGTGGTTTTATACTCAGTGATGCCGTTGGAGTTGATGGACTCAGTTATCTTCCAAGCCTTCCGCTGTTATCGTTATTAGATGGCCTTAAGCCATATTTATTGTAATAAGTTCTCTTTGGAGACATTCGATGTAATAAGTGTGTGATTGCTACTCTGTTATAAATCCTTCAAGTACTGTGCGTGTCAGCATTACTGATCCAGGGATGACACTGATGCACAAGGATCAGACTGTTTGAGGTCTGGTCGCTACATCATGACAAATCATATGAACCGAACATCCATGGGACTGGAAATCCTGGTTGCTGCGATAAACCCTGCTATGCATACAGATATTGGAGTGTAACCATAATTGATAAACCGTCCTCACAAAAAGATGATCTGGTTACTTCAAAATATACAGACTGAATTGAGTGAACAGACATTGTAACATCCCAAATTTTCAACTTGGAATGTTATACAATAGATCATCATCGCATATCATATTCTATTTGCATTTTGGCTTGATCCTAGAAATTTCACGCAACTCAAGGACCCACGGATAGAGTTGGAGATTTCGTTATTTTCATATTTGAGTTTTTCACAAATTTTGAAAATAGGATAATTTGATTTTAATTATTTTATCTCCGAATATTTCTTATACAAAAACAAAAGAGAGGAAATAAAATGACTTTCCCAAAATAAAGAAATATTGAGGATTTAATAATAAAATCAAATAAGATTTTATTTCGGAGTTTATCGCTATTTTATTGGAATTTAGGAAAATTGCATGTTTTTCAAAATTGCATTTTAGGGCTAAAAAAAGGTTCATCTCATTCTAAATATTTTATTTAGACGGTGAAAATTTGTTTTGGCATTTTTAGAGTTTTATTTTATTTTCTAGGATTTTTTTTAGTTTCGGCAGATTTTTTTAAAAAAAATCTTTCCCCGCGGACTGAACTGGCCGAAGGCCCAGCCGGCCCACTTGCCCGTGCCCCCTCCCCCAAGTCGGATGCCCCCTTCTTAAATAACCCACCACCCCCACCGCCACACCCCGTCCCGCCACGCCGCCAGCCACCCGCAGCAGCAGCCGCAACCGCCACTGTTGCCGC
>NC_041389.1:236158392-236162319 GCF_002162155.2 Triticum dicoccoides
CCGCCGCCGCCGCTGCGTGCCGCGCCCGCCGCCGCCGACGCTCATCGCCGCCGCCGCCCGACCGCGCGCCACCTCCGCCGCCACCGCCGATGCCTCCCCGCCCCACCGGAGCCCCGAGCCCCGTCAGACCCGACGAGGTAGCCGCCGCCGCCGTTTTTTTAATAAAACCGTTAGTTTTTTTAAAACCCTAGATCCGTTTTTTTAGATCGGTTTGTCGGTTTTCTCGATTCAGTTATTTAACGGACATTCGTCCGTATGGTCATGTTAACGAACGGTTTACGTCGTTTAGCCGCAGGCAGCGAATGTTCGTTCGTGAGCCCGTTCGTCCGTTTTTTCTTTTTCTCGGATTTTTCGCGATTATTTCTGATCGCGATTTCTGATCCGATTTTTGTTCTAGTATAACTTTTTGCTCGTTTATCGGAATCAGGCGACTGAAGCGCCTAGAGTTTCATCTCGAAACTCTCTTTCCGTTTAACCAACTCAAACAAGTTTTTGTTACTGTAAATTTTGACTTAGGTCCAGATTAGTAAATGAAGCTTGTTTCTTTCGCCGTTTGATTTTCATTGCTTCGTTTGATTTGATTCTTTTTTCAAACTGGAGTTCTTATGTTGAACTTTCTGGTTAGATCTCTTATTTGAGTTTTACCTGCGCATTAGATGAGTTCTTATTGTATGCTTTTTGTTTACAATAGAGTACATGTAGTGCGCTACTTGCTACTTCGAATCCCTAAGTTGCACGGATCATCAGCAAGGCAAGTAACGCTTTGATCATACCTCTTTACTACCCAGTTTTATTGCATTAGATCAATCTCCAAGCAATTGCATGATTAGGATCTGCTTAACATGTGGGTTTTGGGAGAGTAGATGAGGTAGAACCTATTACCTGTTTATTTTCAGACCTTTGGGAGTTACTTCTATGTTTGCTTATATTGCTATGCTATGCTAGTAGACGTGGATTGGGTGAGTGTATCCATGACAGATGTGAGATTTTTAATTTAACAGTTTATTTAAGGTGGCAACTTTAATACACATCTGGGTGGATTGAGGCACCTGGGATCCCAGTGATTGCCTGTTTATTTTTCTTTATGGACCGCCACCCAGGCTCAAAAGGGATCGTGAGATTATTCATGCTAGAAACTTCCGTGTGCAACCGCAAGCTACTATGGGCTCTAGCATAGTTGATTAAGTCATGTGAACTCTTACGGTGGTAGACTAGTAGATGTAGGGGAAAGTAGGTGTAACTGTCTACCCATCGTAAGGTGCAAACGCTTCTAAAAGACTATGTCTCGGCCATCCGTTTCTCAAACACCATGTAGTGCGAGAATCCCAACGGAGGAGATCGAGTCTTGTGGGGAAAAGTGCGCAAACCTCTGCAGAGTGTATAAACTAATCATGGTTAGCCGTGTCCCTGGTTATGGACATTTTGAGTATCTAGTACTTGGATTATCATGTGAATCTCATCATGTTACTTTAATTAATTTTGTTGGGTTTAATGATGATGCTTAATTAGGATTGAGTTGGGTGAACCTTCTCAATGTTTAACAACCACCATGATAGTTAAATAAAAGTTATTCCTTTGTTGTAGGAAAAAATTGGCTTTATGCAAAACAGTAACCATAGAGCTTTCCACCATCCATATATGCATGTAGTATAGCATTATTCTTTTCATTACTCTCTATGTGTTACATTGCCAGCATATTCCATGTGCTGACCCGTTTGCGGGCTGCAACGTTCATGTTGCAGACTTTTCAAACAACGAGTAAGGTGTCTTAGGTCGTGGTCTTATACTCAGTGATGCCATTGGAGTTTATGGACTCGCTATTATAATAAGTGTGTGATTGCTACTCTGTTATAAATCCTTCAAGTACTGTGCGTGTCAGCATTACTGATCTAGGGATAACACTGATGCATAGAGATCAGACTGTTTGAGATCTGGTCGCTACAAGATGGTATCAGAGCACACGCTGACTGTAGGACACGACCACTAAGCTAAAGCCCTAGATCACTACTCTCTTCTCTTTTCCGACTCCTCATCTTTTTTACCCTTTTAGGATGGCGGATGCAGAGAACAAGTTCACGCAACCAGATGAAGATACACCCTTTGGACGCCACTTGAAGGAAGTCACTTGATATCTGAACATTGGAGTACCAAGTTTCACCGGGACCTACATCGCCACTTTACCCGAGGAAGAGCATTGGATGATTCAAGTTCAAGTTCCAGGAAGGACGTTAGACGTTCATGCCCGTCACGGGGCCCAAGTTTTCCTTTGATGCACCAACCTGGAGTCTAGTAACACTAGTAGAAAAGGGGCCAATGGTCCAGGCCGGTCCAGCCCATTAGTCCCGGTTCAATCCAGAACCAGGACCAATGGGGGCATCGGACCCGGTTCGTGAGCCCCGGGGGCCGGCCGGGCCACGTGGGCCATTGGTCCCGGTTGGTGGGACGAACTGGGACCAATGGGCCTCGCTCCTGGCCCAACACCATTGGTCCCAGTTGGTGGCTTTAACCGGGACCAAAGGCTGCCCTTTAGTCCCGGTTCGTGCCGTCAACCGGGACTAAAGGGTTGGTCCCCGTTGCGACCAGAGTTTAGTCCCACCTCGCCAACCGAAGGGGAATCGGACCGGTTTATAAGCCCCTCCCTCTCTACCTTATTGAGCTCCTCTGAAAATGAAAATAGATGCCCTTATATAGGGAATTTAGCATAAATTCATACGGATTTCTCTTGAAATTCGTTATGAATTTAAGTTGAATTTCCTCTATTAGCGCATCTCTGCTCATTTCTGAGTAGTTTTTATATAGTTTTTTTTCTTTTTCTGCTATATTTATTTTTTTCTTTTTATTTCTGAGTTGTAATAAGCCATTAAAAATAAGCATATATGCTCCTTTTTTAGTACAGTTAATCACAACTATTTTTTGCTTCTATTCATTTCTGAGTAGTTTTTTATATAGTTTTTTTTTCTTTTTCTGCTATATTTATTTTTTTCTTTTTATTTCTGAGTTGTAATAAGCCATTAAAAATAAGCATATATGCTCCTTTTTTAGTACAGTTAATCACAACTATTTTTTGCTTCTACTCATTTCTGAGTAGCTTTCTATATTTTTTTCTTTTCTGTTATATTTATTCTTTTGTTTTTATTTCTGAGTTGTAATAAGTCATTAAAAATAAGCATCTATGCTATTTTTTTAGTAAAGTTAATAAAAATTATTTTTTCTTTTATTTATTTCTGAGTGGTTTTTTATATTTTTTTTCTTTTCTGCTACATTTATTTTTTTCTTTTTATTTTTGAGTTGTAATAAGTCATTAAAAATAAAAAAGAGGCGCAATGCTCGTTAATTTGCTTCAAGCCTTTTGGAATAGTGTCAACTGCACTGCACATAGCTCTGTGCAGTCTACCGTATTCCGCAAGGCTTGAAGCTAACCAACGTGCAGGAGCATTGAGCCTCTTCGTCATCGTATCTGCACTCAGGGCTTATAAACAGCTGCGAGTGCCTCTCGCTTGGCGAGGTGGGACTAAAAAAATAGCTGCAGGAAGAATCAATAAAAAATAGCTGCAGAAAATAAAAAAGTAGTTACACGGGTCCATTGGTACCGATTCATGGCACCAACCGGTACCAATGCCGCTCTTTGGTCCCGGTTGGTCGCTCCAACCGGGACCAATGCCCCCCCCTTTAGTCCCGGTTGGAGCCACCAACCGGGACCAAAGGTCTTCGTTTCCCGCCCTTTGGGCTGCTGAAAAGAGGCCTTTGGTCCCGGTTGCTGGCACCAACCGGGACTAAAGGGGGCATTAGTCCCGGTTGGAGCCACCAACCGGGACCAATGCTCTTGCTATATATACTGGACTTAGCAGTTTTCGCCAAATCCCATCTCTTTCTCGCCCTGCCCCGAGCCTCTGCTCCTCGTCGCCGTCGCCGCCGAGCCCGCCCCGC
>NC_041389.1:236162639-236165772 GCF_002162155.2 Triticum dicoccoides
TTGTTAGATTAGATATGTGTAGTAATTAATTTCTTCATATTATGTTAGATTTTTTTTTGTTAATAGATTTTTTTGGTGATATTATTATTGAATATGCATGTTTGTTGATATTATTGTTAATAGATTTTTTTGGTGATATCTAGATTGTGTAATTAATTTTGTTCATAGAATTTTAATGATTTTTTTGTTCATAGTATTTAGAAAAAGGAAAAAAAATAAGAAGTAGTTTATATATAGTTGAACTAGCTAGTTGATTTAATATACTAATTTATTTTACTACATAATGAATTAGTTTGTTTTTAGTAAGTACTACTTATTTATTTATAGTAAGTGCTTAGTAGTTGAACTAGATAGTTGATTTAATTAGATTAATAAAACTACTTTTATTTAACTATATATAGAAGTAGTTACCGCGTCGACGTCGACGATGCCTATCCCGCATCCTCGTCGTCGTCGACTCGGCGGTGGAGGCCTGCTTGACCAGGGCCATGTTCGGAACTGGGCTCCGCTGGGTTGGTATTGGGAGGTGCTACCTTCCGGGGGACGTAGGTTGGTGAGGAGGCAGCCCGTTGTTGACCCGATCCATGTTTGGTGGCGGTCGCGTGGGCCAGTGACGGTGGTGAGGCATCCGGACACCGTGGAGGTGGTACGTCACCGTGTCAGCGAGGAGGACGAGCACGTCCATCGCTACATGGTTGCATTGGAGGGGAGGTTCGATAATACCTGGCAGGTTCTTCAGGGATCTCACTTGAGCTATGATCCTGTGATGGTTCCTTATCTTTGGGTGTCCACCGCCCGCGTCGATACCCGTCGGGCGCTACGGTTCTAGTTGTATTAGTGATAATATTCGACGATGTACGGACACCAAGAGATGATGTACTTTTGCTTATAATTATTGAATGCATGCTAATTTGAATACTATACTTTATTTTATGATTTGGTTTTGCTTATTTTATGATTTGGTTTTGCTTATTGAATGCTCATATTGGATAAGTTCTCCTTCATTCTCGTGTGCTACACAATTTGGTATAATAATGCATTCGGGAATGAAAGAGGAGCTACGTATGTACATCGATCATCGATAGTCAACCCATGATTAATAATAATGATCTAGTTTAATATTTGAATTATGAACGTAGGCCGGAAATGTCGTACTCATCGGACGACGAAAACCGCTCGAGGGAGTGCGACTGGTGCCACGACGACCGAGGTATGTGCGATAGGTTCATTGAGCTGGACGAAGATCGGCGCTTCAGCATTAAGCTCGAGGAGACCTGCGATGTTCATATGGTACGCAACGACGACAATAGTTTTTTTTTGTAATTAAGCACGATTTCAACTATTTTAACGTGTATTTTTCATCTTTTCCAATTCGACTAGCTTATCCCATGCTTTGCAAGACGCTATGTCTTGGAGAGGATGGGTTTTGAAGACCATGAAAGTTTCGAAACCAAAAAAATTGGGATGCAAAAATTGGGATGCATTTTGCAAGATGTATGGTCTTGATGAGGGTATGCTTGTCACCATGGATCTTGGTGATCCTACAATCGAGCAAGAGACACCTTCGATTTGGGTCCTTGTGGATACACCTCCAGTTCTTCCCTCATGTGAGCTAAACATAGTTATTAAGTAATTTATATTGTTTATTTGAAAATATATAGTTGACAACTTATCTCCATTGACAACTTATTTTCATTCTTCAAAGAATGCGCGGAAGATGGTAGACAGAACGTACTACACCGAAGGCTCCGAATTAACTTATCAGGAGAAAAATCATCTGGTCGGATTTTGTACTGATCTTGAGAATTACAATATCTACAATCAAACTCCTCAACATTATGGTCAATACGTGCCACTAGTGCACGTGTTGAACTACGGTAACTACCATGGAGATACCCTGGTAAGATTATTTTTTACTATTACAACATCCGTGCATCTTTTTGCACACTTATAAAACTAGTACATCATTGCTAACTACGAAGTTATTACTATGTTTTTCAACAGATAATCCCGAATGATTGTGTGCCTCATCTGATGTATACGCATGGTAGCCTTCATGTTTTGAACATACGACCAGGTCGTCCTACGAATCCCAACTGTCCATACCGGGTTTCTAAAAGAAATGGAGACATAACAATCAAAGAATGGAAAAAATGTATGGACAGTCGTAAGGAGCTTCTTGGAAGCAATAAGCAGCGAAGGGCAAGAATTGGAGACAGGATGATCGCCATTCTTCATAATGGAGAGTCAGGGTCTATATTGTTTTATGCTATTTTACCTTAAGGGTGTAGGTCCTACCTGATACTGATGATCATGTGCTAAGAACAATTATGTAGGGTTGGGTTCGATGACTATGAGGATGATGATCGTATGACTTATTATTAATAACGAGTAGAAGTTGTATGATGATGCATGATTAGTAGGACTTGTTATTATATACATATATGATGATGTATGATGCAAAGCATGCATGAGTGAACAGACATTGTAACATCCCAAATTTTCAATTTGGAATGTTATACAATAGATCATCATCGCATATCATACTCTATTTGCATTTTGGCTTGATCCTAGAAATTTCACGCAACTCAAGGACCCACGGATAGAGTTGGAGATTTCGTTATTTTCATATTTGAGTTTTTCTCAAATTTTGAAAATAGGATCATTTGATTTTAATTATTTTATCTCCGAATATTTCTTATACAAAAACAAAAGAGAGGGAATAAAATGACTTTCCCAAAATATAGAAATATTGAGGATTTAATAATAAAATCAAATAAGATTTTATTTCGGAGTTTATCGCTATTTTATTGGAATTTAGGAAAATTGCACGTTTTCCAAAATTGCATTTTAGGGAAAAAAATGTTCATCTCGTTCTAAATATTTTATTTAGATGGCGAAAATTTGTTTTGGCATTTTTAGAGTTTTATTTTATTTTCTAGGATTTATTTTTAGTTTCGGTGGATTTTTTTTTAAAAAAATCTTTCCCCGCGGACCGAACTGGGTCGAAGGCCGAGCCGGCCCACCTGCCCGTGCCCCTCCCCCAAGTCGGACACCCCCCCTTCTTAAATACCCCGCCACCCCCGCCGCCACACCCCGTCCCGCCCCGCCGCCAGCCGCCCGCAGCAGCAGC
>NC_041389.1:236166001-236267334 GCF_002162155.2 Triticum dicoccoides
GCCGCCGACGCTCGTCGCCACCGCCGCCCGACCGCGCGCCACCTTCGCCACCCCCGCCGACGCCTCCCTGCCCCGCCGGAGCCCCGAGCCCCGCCGGACCCGACGAGGTAGCCGTCGCCGCCGTTTTTTAATAAAACCATTCGATTTTTTAAAAACTCTAGATCCGTTTTTTAGATTGGTTCGTTGGTTTTCTCGGTTCAGTTATTTAACGGACGTTCATCCATACGTTCGTGTTAACGAACAGTTTTCGTCGTTTAGCCGCAGACAGCAAACGTTCGTTCGTTAGCCCGTTCGTCCGTTTTTCTTTTTCTCAGATTTTCCGCGATTATTTCTGATCGCGATTTCTGATCCGATTTTCGTTCTAGTATAACTTTTCGTTCATTTATCGGAATCAGGCGATTCAAGCGCCTAGAGTTTCATCTTGAAACCCTCTTTCTGTTTAACCAACTCAAACAAGTTTTTGTTACTGTAAAATTTGACTTAGGTCCAGATTAGTAAACAAAGCTTGTTTCTTTCGCCGTTTGATTTTCATTGCTCGTTTGATTTGATTCTTTTTGCAAACCGGAGTTCTTAAGTTGAACTTTCTGGTTATATCTCTTATTTGAGTTTTACCTGTGCATTAGATGAGTGCTTATTGTATGCTTGTTTGTTTGCGATAGAGTACCCGGAGTGCGCCGCTTGCTACTTCGAATCCCTAAGTTTCAGGATCATCAACAAGGAAGTAACACTTTAATCATACCTCTTTACTACCCAGTTTTATTGCATTAGATCAATCCTCAAACAATTGCACGATTAGGATCTATTTAACATGTGGGTTTGGGGAGAGTAGATGAGGTAGAACCTATTACCTGTTTATTTTCAGACCTTTGGGAGTTACTTCTACGTTTGCTTATATTATTATGCTATGCTAGTAGACGTGGATTGGGTGAGTGTATCCATGACAGATGTGAGATTGTTAATTTAATGATTTATTTAAGGTGGCAACTTTAATACACATCTGGGTGGATTGAGGCATCTGGGATCCCAGTGATTGCCTATTTTTTTTTCTTTATGGACTGCCACCCAGGCTCAAAAGGGATCATGAAATTATTCATGCTAGAAACTTCCGTGTGCAGCCGCAAGCTACTATGGGCTCTAGCATAGTTGATTAAGTCGTGTGAACTCTTACAGTGGTAGACTAGCAGATGTAGGGGAAAGTAGGTGTAACTGTCTACCCATCGTAAGGTGCAAACGCTTCTGAAAGACTATGTCTCGGTCATCCGTTTCTCAAACACCATGTAGTGCGAGAATCGCAACGGAGGAGATCGAGTCTTGCGGGGAAAGTGCGCAAACCTCTGCAGAGTGTATAAACTAATCATGTGAATCTCATCATGTTACTAGTACTTGGATTATCATGTGAATCTCATCATGTTACTTTAATTAATTTTGTTGGGTTTAATGATGATGCTTAATTGGGATTGAGTTGGGTGAACCTTCTCAATGTTTAACAACCACCATGATAGTTAAATAAAAGTTATTCCTTTGTTGTAGGGAAAAATTGGCTTTATGCAAAACTGTAACCATAGAGCTTTCCACCAGCCATATATGCATGTAGTATAGCATTATTCTTTTCATTACTCTCTATGTGTTACATTGCCAGCATATTCCATGTGCTGACCCGTTTTCGGGCTACAACGTTCATGTTGCAGACTTTTCAGACGATGAGTAAGGTGCCTTAGGTCGTGGTCTTATACTCAGTGATGTCGTTGGAGTTGATGGACTCGCTATTCTTCCAAGCCTTCCGCTGTTATCGTTATTAGAAGCCATATTTATTGTAATAAGTTCTCTTTTGAGACATCCGATGTAATAATTGTGTGATTTCTACTCTGTTATAAATCCTTCATGTACTGTGCGTGTCAGCATTACTGATCCAGGGATGACACTGATGCACAGAGATCAGACTGTTTGAGGTCTGGTCGCTACAGATATTAACATAGACTGTTCTTAGGACTGAACACACACCAAAAGCGGCAGTACTAAACAATACAGGGTTCACAAACACAAATCAAGTACTGAACAATAGTACTTACTACAGACAAGCAAAATTGCACTAATTAAACTCTGCAGACTATTTCTTGTCACCGACCTACGGGATGAACCCTGCATAACTGACTAGGCCATGGACTTCGTGAGAGATGTCTACCTGCACCTTCACCATCTCGTCAACCTTGGAGAACCTAATAGAGTGGTCTTTCCACTCATAAACATGATGATGAAGAGAGGCCATATCATATTTGTTGGGAAGCTTTACAAGAACCACACCCTTCGTAATCGAAGGCATAACCAGGAAATTGTTGTGGTCAAGTACAGCCTCGACAACACGCCTGACAATAATGCTACAGGAAAACACTAGTTCAGGACACATGGCGACAAGGACACAACAGCTGGATAGTTTAGCAGTAGAACTCATCCCCGGGTCTTCCAGTTCACACGACATGACTTTGAGAACTTCATCTCCACCGCGAACCTGGTTCTAATTCAAACAGAAACCATATTTTATTACTACCTCCGTTTAGAAATATAAGATGATTTTCGATATTATACTCCATATATGACTACATATACACACATAAATGAGTGAACAAAGACACTAGAACATGTCTTCAAAGGCATGAGAGTAGAGGGATTACTTGCAATATCCATAACACAAGTTACTGAGGCAGATATACCCTCTTCAAAGGTAGCATTGATGTTCATAAAGTACTCCCTTCGTCCCAAAATTCTTGTCTTAGATTTGTCTAGATACGGATGTATGATACATCCGTATCTAGACAAATCTAAGACAAGAATTTTGGGACAGAGGGAGTAGTTGAAAGTAATCTATAAGAAATCAGGGTCAACCTCTCGCATGTTTTGGTCAAAAGAGGAATTTAGAACCGTCATTCGGCACACAAAAATCACATGCAAGATCACCCAGAAAGTAGTACTACCAGTACTAGTACTACGTGTTAGATGAAAAAACACGATCAAGATCAAGGAAAAGATCGTCAAGAAGAGATATTACCTGGACTTGCTTAATGAGGGATCCCGAAGAGGGGGGCTTGGACAGGGCGACGGCTTTGAGCTTGTCTGCGGTAGTCTCGACGGTTTTGGCCACAACCATAGACATCACGTCGCCGGTGCTCCAACGTCCATCCAAGAGAGGAAGCTGTGAGAGAAGAGTGAAATGAGGAACGAGATGAGGGAGAAGCGAAGTGAGTGGGTTTTCTTCAAGAGAGGAAGCTGAGAGAGAAGAGTGAAATGATGGTTGCTTCATCCGTCCAACTTACTGCTGGAAAGGAGGGGGTTTTGTGATTTGACGGCTCATTGGGCATTTCTGCGGCGCTTCGATCGGGGTAGTCTACCGTCACTCTACTACGGAGTAATTTAGTGCATGGCTGGTGGACCCCGATGTTGGGGATATGCCCTAGAGGTAATCATGTATGATGATATTTCCTATGTGTTTATGAATAAAGATAGTCCTTGGACATTATCAATGATGTGTATCAACAAGTATGTGACTTGTTTGTGGGACTACGCATTGTATGATGACTATCCTAAAAGGTCCCTAGAAGAAAGGGTTGTGTGGACGCGCAGCCGACTAGACTAGCATATGACATGGTCGATGGCTTGGTCTCACTAGCCATGAAACATTGGATGCTAACTGGATAATATGGACTTGGAAAGGTCTGGTCGGATTCGACGTAGTCGGATCCGAGTCGATATAACGTCCGAGTCGGACAGACCCAACTATGAGGCGCAGCGATATGTCATCTGTGAGTCTCTAGTACAACATAAGTTCTATGTCCTAAGACCTAAGCTGACGCTTGTACTCGGGATGGTGACAGACTTGCTTTGGGCCGACCAAATGCTACTCCGTGACTGGGTAGTTACAAAGGTAGGTTTCGGGTTTGTCCAGTCCCATGCTGCGAGACATGGTCGAGCAAGATGGGATTTGCCCCTCCGATTAGGAGAGATATACTATGGGCCCCTCGTGTGATCCGACCAGGATAAGCATGGCCATGCGACAAGGATTATGAGATAATCTAGATAGTGGTCGGCATCACTGGAACGAGAAAGAGGTCGGGCTAGCACAAGGATGACAGTCTCGCCTTGAGCCCGACAACATATATCGTGAGTGTAAGGGCATATTTATCCCTTAGGTGTTTTGTGATTGATGAGAATGCTTTTGCGGACTAATCGTGTGCCTTGAGTTTCTCAGATACTTCATCACTAGGCACGAGACGATTCGGTGCCCCTCAAGACTATTGAAGTCGGTGTTATTCTACGTTTCTCTTTGGTGGATTTGAGTCGTAGGAGAGCCGTACTATTAAGAGGGGGTCCGCGTCGGAAAGCTTTGGGTGGAATCAACACGTACACTTGTCCTACCTTTCCTTGCACTTTGGAGCATCTCTTCGTTATCCTTGTTGTGCCTAAATCTGACGGCTACTGCTGTACTTGCGGTAGTACCGCAAGTACCAGCAGTAGTACCGCTGTGGGTCACGGTAGTACCGCTCCTCTGGAGCCATAGTACCGTGGCTCCCAGGCCTAGTGCCGCTCCGGTACGGTAGTAGGGGCGGATGTAATTTTTTACATCCGTGCCCCCACGGTAGTACCGCTCGTCCAGCGCGGTAGTACCGCGGGAGCCCACAGTAGTACCGCTCCCCAGGAGTCGTAGTACCGTGGCCCTCCTACCTAGTACCGCGGTGTCACGGTAGTAGGAGCGGATGTAATTTTTTTACATCCGCGCCTCAACGGTAGTACCGCGCCTCGTGCGCGGTAGTACCGCGTCGGATTTTTGCACTACCTCATTTTCAGCGGAAGTAGGCATGGATGTAATTTATTTCATCTGCGCTCTTCGTAGGCAATGACTTTCCTGCCTTGCGGTAGTACCGAAAGGGGGAGCGGTAGTACCGCATAAGCGGTAGTACTGCACCCTAGTCAGGTAAGTCCCGGCCTCTGCTGCTGTCGCGGAAGTACCGTGGTCCGCCACGGTAGTACCGCGCGGCCTTGCGGTTGTACCGCGCCCCTGGAGCGGTAGTACCGCGTGTCGCGGGCTGAACATGTGGATAACGGTTGGATATTTCCCATGACTATATAAGGGGCGTCTTCTACCTCTAGTTGACTACCTCTTCCACCTCTAAGCTCCATTGTTGCTCTAAGCTCCATTTTCGCCCGATCTCTCTCCCTAGCCAATCAAACTTGTTGATTTGCTCGGGATTGGGTGACAAGGGCCCGATCTACACTTCCACCAAGAGATATTCGATTCCCCCCACTTATCCCTTGCGGATCTTGTTACTCTTGGGTGTTTGAGCACCCTAGACGGTTGAGGTCACCTCGAAGCCATACTCCATTGTGGTGAAGCTTCGTGGTGTTGTTGGGAGCCTCCAATTGTTGTGGAGATTGCCCCAACCTTGTTTGTAAAGGTTCGGTCGCCGCCTTCAAGGGCACCAATAATGGAATCACGGCATCTCGCATTGTGTGAGGGCATGAGGAGAATACGGAGGCCCTAGTGGATTCTTGGGGAGCATTGTGCCTCCACACCGCTCTAACGGAGACGTACTTCCCCTTAAAAGGAAGGAACTTCGGTAACACATCCTCGTCTCCACCGGCTCCACTCTTGGTTATTTCGTGCCTTTACTTTTGCAAGCCTACTTGTGTTGTATCCCTTGCTTGCTTATGTGCTAGTTGTTATTGCATCATATAGGTTGCTCACTTAGTTGCACATCTAGACAACCTATTTTGTTGCAAAGTTTAATTTGGTAAAGAAAAGCTTAAAAATTGTTAGTTGCCTATTCACCCCCCTCTAGTCAACCATATTGATCCTTTCAATTGGTATCAGAGCCTCATCTCTTTTTAAGGACTTTACCGTCCGAAGAGTATGGTTGATGTCGTAGATGATGTGGGAGAGCACTCCGGTGCGAATCCGATATCATCTACGGGAGATGGGGGTAACTCGATCTCATGTGAGGAATTTGATGTGGCTTTGGAAACATTGAAAACCTCCATGACGACCGAGGTCAAGGACATGTTTAAGGATTTCCTAGAAGGACTCAAACAATCTACCTCGCCGATGAAAGTGGGTGATCCCACTAACAAGGTGACGGATGCTACCTCCGGCAAGGGGGAAGCTAATAGTGAAAAGAGTCCTTC
Source organism: Triticum dicoccoides (assembly GCF_002162155.2). Taxonomy (NCBI): domain Eukaryota; kingdom Viridiplantae; phylum Streptophyta; class Magnoliopsida; order Poales; family Poaceae; genus Triticum; species Triticum dicoccoides. Next base: position 236,172,173 of record NC_041389.1, read on the forward strand.
TAATAGTATAAATGGCACCGGCATCTTTGCCCATGTGGAACCCCCAATTTATGGAGGGCCGATCCCCTCCACGCATTTGAATCATGCCGGTCCTCCTCCTAAATATGAGAAACATGAAGATTTTGATTCTTGGGTTTATCGCTTCAAGCGCCATTTAAAACATGTGAACACTAACCTTTGGAGAATCATTGAAGAAGGTTTCTATCCTCATGACCCAAGCAACTTCACCCCTCGAGAAGCCGTGGACAATCAATTCAATGAGAGTGCTCTCTTCATCATCCAAGATGCAATCCTTCCCGAAGATCTCCCTCATCTTTGACCTCATGCCATAGCTAAAGAATCATGGAAATGTGTTGAGTCTCTCTATCGAGGAAGTGCTAGCATTCAATGCTCCAACTATGAAGTGGTGCAAGAAGAAGCCGATGAGTTTGCAATGAAAGAAGATGAAGAACCTTGTGAGCTCTTTCGAAGAGTGACCAAACTCGCGGTCTCACTCCGAGATCATGGAAGCAAGGACATGTATGACAATTGGATCAAGCACAAGTTCCTCAAGGCCATGATGCCCTACAACAAGGCCATGTCCTCCGTCATTCGTCAAAGACCGGACTTCCACTCCATGACCTCAAGTGAAGTGTTGGATGAGTTCGTTGCAATGATGTCACATCCCTAGTCTGGTATGACTTAGACTAGCTAGCCATTTGTGCATCATGTTTAAATCTCATTTAAATTTGAAATGAGGATTGGTGGAACCCTCAGAATTATTTTTGAAAATGACCCAAATAAAAATTTCTCCAAAAGGGTCCAAGAAAATGCTCATGTTGCCCTCTGAAAATATTGGACAGAGATAAAAATCAAACCAATATTTTTAGGAGCTCATGGATATTTAATTTTGGCCATTTGGATTAATCCGATAATTATTTGCCTTGGATATATATTGTTATATATATGAAATATGGTCCAAAAATTATGCCATTTATAAAGGAGCTCTGGAGTAATATATCTAGCCCCTGCAAAAATTGGCATAAGGTAATAAATTGATTTAGTATTTTATTAAATCAAAAACAAATGTCAGAAAAAAAAATAGGAAACAGAAATAAAGAGGAGAAGCTTACCTGGGGTTTTCCCCTGTGCAGCCCAGCAGCAGCAGGCCGGCCCAGCCAGCAGGCGGCCCAGCCTGCCTCCTCCTCTGTCGTCTTCCCCCCCCCCCTCCGCCGGCCACGCCACCTCCCTCCCTGCCTGCCTGCCTCTCCCCTCCTCGTCTGGATGCCTGGAACGACGCCACGCGCCGCCCCGGTCCTTTTCCCCTCCCTCTCGCTCTCCCTCCTCCTTGGCTCTCTCTTCCCCGAGCGCACACGAGCGCTGCCGCCGCCATCGCTCACCGTCGCCATGGCCACCAGCCCTCCCTAGTCGCACCAGCGTGTCCAAGAGAACCGCCCCGGCTCCGTCTTCTTCCTCGATGCCCCACGCAACCGGGGATGCACCACAGCGCCTGCACCGTCCTCGTCTTCAACCTCGGCCGTCCGAGATCGTCTTCGCCGCCTTGCTCTGCTCCGGCCTTCCCCGAGCAAGCTGACCAGCCCATCGACCTCCCCGTGAGCCTCTGCTTCGAACCCCTCTCTTCCTCCTCGCGTTTACGCCGTCTAGGCCTCAGTTCCGCCATGGCCGAAGCTCGCCTCCGCTCGAGCTTGTCGCCGGCGTTGCTCCGGCGACCCTTTGGCCACGCCAGTGCACCTAGCACTCTCGCCGCACCTCGTAGTGCCCCGCTAGCGTTTTAGTTCGCGCGTTTGCACGCTGCAGCCGCGCCCCCGAACACAGCCGAACTCCGGCGGCCGCAAACGTGGTCGCCGACGTCGTTCTCGGCCACCCCAGCTCTGGCCGAGGGCACTGCTCGACGCGCCGCATCGCCAGCTCTTCGAAGAGCCTAAACACGCCTCGAACGGAGCCCTGTGGGTGATTTCCGCGGCGTTCCGCCGTCTCGGGCCTCGCCGGCGGCTAAACGCCGGCGAGTTGACCGGGTTAGACCCCCTGTTGACCCAGTTTTGACCCGTGTGGGTCAATGACAGGTGGGGCCCGGCCCTGCTAATTTTTAGTTTAGGATTAGTTTAGCAACTAATTATCTCTGTTAACTAACTGTGACACTGACAGTGGGCCCCAGCGCCACTAACTCTTAATTAGGATTAAACTAATCTCTGTTAAACCCCCCTGCCACTGACGTGTGGACCCCACACGTCAGGTTTGACCCCAGCCAGCCGCAGTTGACCGCTGACGTCGTGCTGACGTCATGCTGGCGCAATATATATATTTCTGGATTTAAATTAAATCAGGAAATTCCAGAAATTGATTTAAACTTCAAAAATTCATAACAATTCAACCGTAGCTCAGATTAAAATAATTTATATATGAAAAATTATCAGAAAAATGCAATCTTTCCATCTGTACTAGTTTCATGCATGACAAACCAACTTATACATGCTGAATATGAGGAAACACATTATGGCATATATAGGAGCTTAATTTGGAGATGCATTTGAACCTTTGGTTCAAATGGACTTCAAACCAAATGAATACTAGTTGCATTAGCTCAAACAACATCACATCTTCATGCCATGTTCATGCATCATATTGTTGCATATGTTTGTGTATTGATTGCCGGCACCGTTCCTTCTCGATAGGTCTTGCTCCGGAGACCGTTCCAGAGTACCTGTCTGTGAAGCAGTGCCTCCTCTGTTGTTTTACCAGGCAAGCAAACCCCCTTGTTCATTTCGATAAAACCCTACTCTCTCGCTCCTGCTCTCAGTTATTGCATTAGGACAAACAACGATTCATCTGCTATTTTGTGCTGCGGTAGTTGAACCCATTCCTCTGCATGACCTGTCATTGCCACAGTAAATAGTTGAAACCCACTAGCATGTGTAGGAGTTGATTGAGCCATGTTGTGTTCCTACCATGCTATGCCTGCTATTGCTTAGAGTGGTGTCAGGTCTGGTTCATTGGGAATGAATTGGAGTGTCACGATATGTTCTGATGCTGAGAGTGAAGTGTGTGAACACGATTTGGTAAAGGTAGCGGTGAGAGGCCATGTAGGAGTACATGGTGGGTTGTCTCATTGGAACCGTCCTTAAGCACTGAGTTCTATGTATGTTGTCCAATGACTCGATACTACCACACATTGGGTTCCGGTAACTCGACCCCTCTCGACTTATTAACCAACTTGGTCTCTGTCCAGGAGTCGCAACTAGTTTCTGGTGTTTGTAGGTAGTGCTATTTTTCTACCAAGTGGCACCCGGCAGGGTGGGCTTGGGACAGACTAGGCACACGTGGCCTGGTGTACCGAGTGGCACCCGGATGGTGGGCTCGGGAACCCTGTACACATCGTTTGGGGCCGTAAGAGACACCCCGGCCGGATCTCCTTGCGGGTGGAACCCGAATAGGCGATAAACCTGGACTAGAGTCTTGTGTGGTTAGTCAGGTCGTGGCCGACACCCTCGCCAGGCTTCCGCTTGAAGGTTGCCGAGATACATGACGTGTACATGGCGGTAAGTGGCGAGAGCGTGTGTGACGAAGTACACCCCTGCAGGGTTAACATGATCTATTCGAATAGCCGGGTCCGCGGTTATGGACTTCTTGGATGCTTACATGGTACATAGACAACTTGAAGTGGATACTCTAAAATGCTCAAGACATGTGTGAGTGCTATGGATGGCCTTCTCGTAGGGAGACGGGGATGAATCCATAGTAGTGTATTGTATGGTGATTAGTGGACTCGTGTACGTTGTTTCACCTCAAGAGTTTCTGGTAGTCGTAGAACAGGATAGCCACAGAGTCAAAGCTGGCTTGCTGCAACTAAACCCCACATCACCCTCTTGATACAAATGCATGTATGATAGGATCTGATGTAAGTCTTGCTGAGTACCTTTGTACTCATGTTGCTTTATTTATGTTTTTGCAGCAGAGACTTCGGTCTTACTAGGGTTCTCATGGACTTCGACTAGTAGCTAGTACCTCAGCTACGATCTTGATCGGATGTTGTAGATAGTCAGGCTCTTCAGCCTTTTTCATTTATAGATGTCTGTACTCAGACATGTAATGCTTCCGCTTGTTGCTTGTATGCTCTGTATGATGGGTTTTGTGACCCCTGTTTGCAATAAATGCTATGATGGCTCTTCTGAGTCTTTATCTATATGATTGTTGAGTTATGCTGTGATGCCATGTTGTACAGCACATACTTGCATGTTATGCGTACGTGTAATGTGTATTGCTATGTGTGGGATCTGACTATCTAGTTCTTTATTCTTAGTAGCCTCTCTTACCGGGAAATGTCTCCTAGTGCTTCCACTGAGCCCTGGTAGCTTGCTACTGCTCCGGAACACTTAGGCAGGCCGGCATGTGTCCTTCTTCGATCCTGTGTCTGTCCCTTCAGGGAAATGTCACGCGATGAATACCGGAGTCCTGCTAGCCCGCTACAGCCCGGTTCACCGGAGTCCTGTTAGCCCAGTGCTACAGCCTGGATTCACTCGTTGATGACCGACACGTTCGATGCTGGGTCATGGATGCCTGTCCCTGTAAGTTAGTGCCACTTTGGGTTTACGACTAGCCATGTCAGCCCGGGCTCTTTATCATATGGATGCTAGCGACACCATCATATACGTGTGCCAAAATGCGCAAACGGTCCCGGGCAAAGGTAAGGCGACACCCGTGGGGATACCGTGCGTGAGGCCGCAAAGTGATATGAAGCGTTACATGCTAGATCGATGTGGCATTGAGTCGGGGTCCTGACAGCGCTGGTATCAGAGCCTGGCTGCCTGTAGGATTACCAAGCCAAATTGGTCGAAGTTGAGTCTAGAAAATCTTTAGTTATGTAAGGGAATTGATTGTGGGAAGGAACGTAAGGCTCTTTTTACTCCTTTACCTCATGGCCTTCTGATCTGAGTCGTCCTATCTTTCCTACGGGGTTAAGGAACTCGGCTTTCTCTTCCGTCTATCAGGATCACGTGTTACTACTCCGTAGTCCCATAGGATTGGTTGATCAGAGTCATACCCCAGTTTTGAGTATTTCCGGTGTAGTCTGTTTAATACTACCTCCGAACCTTGAGTGATGATGATGAGTATGTTACCACCCCATTTCTAGTAGGATGTCTCATTCTGAGCATTTTACTGCCGTGATGCTGCCGGAATTTTCCCAGGAGTTCGAGAGATACTAATTCCTTGTCCTACATTCTACAGACTATAGTTACTGTTGATTTCATCCCTGGGTTTCGTTTCTCAGGATGTCATCAAGTTCTATTGCTCGTAGCCAGAACCACGGAGATGGTAGGGATGAGGATCCTCCCGACCAGCCTTCGTTGACAGAGTTCATGCTAGAGATGGAGAGGAACAAGCGTGAGTCTAACCGTTTGTTGGCACGTATCGAGGAGAACACTGCACATCAGTTCAAAGGGTCTGCTACCATTCATGATTTCATCCGCTTGCACCCACCCACCTTTCATCATTCCATCGAGCCACTTGATGCAGATGATTGGCTCCGTAGCATCACTCATAAGCTGCTTTCCGCGAGCGTAGCTGAAGATGACAAGGTCACCTATGCCGCATACCACCTGGAAGGTCCTGCTAGTCTTTGGTGGCAGAACTATGAGGCTTTGCTTCCAGCTGGCCAGATTTCTACCTGGAAGGATTTCACTGAGGCTTTTCGCGAGCATCACATTCCCCAGGCCCTCCTTGATCGCAAGAGAGAAGAGTTCTGTAGTCTCACCCAGAATAAGATGGCTGTTGATGCTTACAGCCGAGAGTTTGAGAACCTCGCCCGCTATGCCACAGAAGAAGTGTCCACGGACGCTAAGAAGCAGGCTAGGTTCCGAAAGGGTCTCAACCCCAAGTTGCGTCGTGATTTCCACCTGCATCATTGTGATACATTCCAAGCCCTTGTGAACAAGGCCATCAATGCAGAGACAACTCAGCTCACTTACGAGGAGTCTCGTAAGCACACCCGTAATTTGGGTTCTTCCTCTGGCTCTAGTTCTCAGAAGCGCCGGATTTGGGTTCCAAACTCCGCTCTTCCTTCCGGATATACACCGAGGCCATTCCATGTGGTGTCTTCCCTAGCTCAGTCATATGTTCCACCCAGGCCTACTGGTAGACCGCTTGTCAGTGCGGGTCCACGTCCAACCTCAGGGACTTGCTTCACATGCGGGAAGCCAGGACACTATGCACGTGATTGCTCTCAGCCTAGTTATGCTCCACCCCAGCCCGAGAAGACTGTTGGCTGTATTAAGCCATCACGCAAGATGATTAGTGTCAAGTCAGCCCCCACTGAACGTGGACGTGTGCATCACGTCTTAGCTAAAGACGCTCATGATGATCCAGATGTCGTTCTTGGTACACTCCTTGTCAATTGTCACCCAGCATCAGTTCTATTCGATACTGGAGCATCTCACTCTTTCATTTCTGAAGGCTATGCTCGTTTGCACGACATGTCATTTTGTGATATGCCAACTCCGCTTGAAATCCAAACCCTAGGGTCTAGATGGCAGACCACCAGAATCAGCCATGGTAACGAAATCCTTGTTGATAGACTTGTATTCCTTGCATCACTTGTAGCTCTCAAGTCCTCACATATTAACATCATCTTGGGTATGGACTGGATGACAGCTCATCATGCCAAGATTGATTGTTACACAAGATCTGTTCAGCTTACACACCCGTCTGGCAAGATAGTCACCGTCTCCACTAGAGTTGCAAAGCGTCAGCTCTATTCTCTTAATGCCAGCCCTCTTCCAGACCTTGAAGATATTCCGGTAGTCCGTGACTTTCCGGATGTCTTTCCAGAGGAACTGCCAGGTGTTCCACCTGACAGAGATGTAGAGTTCGTCATAGATCTTATCCCAGGAACAGCTCCAATCTCCCGGAGACCTTACAAGATGGCACCCCTAGAATTAGCCGAGCTTAAGAAACAACTCGATGAGTCCTTGCAAAAGGGTTTCATCCGTCCCAGTTCTTCTCCTTGGGCTTGCCCCGTCCTCTTCGTCAAGAAGAAGGATGGTACGGACCGGATGGTTGTAGATTATCGTCCCGTTAATTTGGTCACGATAAAGAACAAGTATCCGCTCCCCAGGATCAACGACCTGTATGATCAGCTCGCTGGATCCTCAGTCTTCTCCAAGATGGATTTGAGGTTAGGATACCACCAAATTAAGATCAGAAGCGGGGACATTCCCAAGACAGCTTTTGTCACTCGTTATGGTCAGTATGAGTACACCGTCATGTCCTTTGGCCTAACCAACGCCCCAACCACATTCTCCCGCTTGATGAACTCGATCTTCATGGAGTACTTAGATAAGTTCGTCGTGGTTTACCTCGATGATATTCTTATTTACTCGAAGAACGAGGAAGAGCATGCCGAACATCTTAGACTTGTTTTAGAAAAACTCAGAGAGCACCGCCTTTATGCCAAGTTCTCCAAGTGTGAATTTTGGTTGCTAGAAGTGACCTACCTAGGCCACGTAATCTCTGGTAAGGGCATTGCTGTCAACCCCGAGAGAGTTCAGGCTGTTCTCGATTGGACTCCACCTGAGACCGTTAAACAAGTTAGGAGTTTCCTTGGTCTAGCCAGCTATTGTCGCCGCTTTGTTGAAAATTTCTCCAAAGTAGCCAAACCCCTCACGGAACTTCTTAAGAAAGATAAAAAGTTCGAGTGGTCCCCACAGTGTGAGTACAGTTTTCAGGAGCTGAAAAGACGCCTGACTTCTGCTCCCATACTTGTGCCACCGGATTTCACTAAAGACTTTATTATCTACTGCGACGCCTCACGATAGGGACTAGGTTGCATTCTTATGCAGGATCGTCATGTGATTGCCTATGCATCTCGACAGTTGCATCCACATGAGGAGAATTATCCTACACATGATCTAGAGCTTGCAGCCGTAGTCTATGCACTCAAGACCTGGCGACATTACCTCCTTGGTAAACGTTGCGAGATCTACACTGATCACCAGAGTCTCAAGTATATCTTCACCCAACCGGATCTGAACCTTAGGCAAAGACGTTGGCTGGAGTTGATCACAGATTATGATCTAGGAATTACCTACACCCCAGGCAAAGCCAATGTCATGGCTGATGCGCTAAGCCGTAAATCCTATTGCAACAATCTCATGTTGCAGCAAGGCCAACCACTTCTCCATGAGGAATTCTATAAGCTTAACCTTCACATTGCTCCTCACGGATTCCTTTCTACCTTGGTGGCGAAACCTACCCTTGTGGATCTTATCATCGAAGCCCAAAAACATGATACGGGGATTACCCGGATCAAGAGAAACATTAAGAAGGGAGTTGGTGGATGTTTCTCTATGGATGATCGTGGTGTTGTTTTCTTTGAGAATCGCTTGGTGGTTCCCAAGAAGCAACATCTTCGGCAGTTGATTCTTAAGGAGGCGCATGAATCTCCTCTCACGATTCATCCCGGTAGTACTAAGATGTATCAGGACCTACGCTAGAGGTTCTGGTGGACTAGGATGAAGAGAGAAATCGCAGAGTTCATTGCTAAATGTGACGTTTGTCGTCGCGTTAAGGCAGAGCATCAGAGACCTGCTGGCACCCTTCAGCCTTTAGCTATTCCTGAATGGAAATGGGATAAAGTTGGTATGAACTTCATCACCGGCTTTCCCAGGACCAAGAGAGGGAATAACGCTATCCTCGTAGTCGTTGACCGTCTTTCCAAAGTGGCTCACTTCCTTCCTGTTCGAGAAAATATCACTGCTAGTCAGCTTGCTAACTTATATATTTCTCGAATAGTGTCACTTCATGGTGTTCCACTAGAGATCAATTCAGACCGTGGCAGTCTTTTCACTTCTCATTTCTGGGAGAGTTTCCAAACTGCCATGGGAACCCATCTTTCCTTCAGTACCGCTTTCCACCCTCAGTCGAGTGGTCAGGTGGAACGGGTCAATCAAATTCTCGAAGACATGCTCAGAGCTTGCGTTATCTCATTCGGTATGGATTGGGAGAAATGTCTTCCTTTCGCCGAGTTTGCCTATAACAATAGCTACCAATCTAGCCTCAAGAAAGCTCCTTTTGAGGTTCTCTATGGACGAAGATGTCGAACACCTTTGAACTGGTCAGAAACCGGTGAAAGACAATTCTTTGGACCGGACATGATCCAGGAGGCAGAAGAGCAAGTTCGCATCATTCGTGAGAATTTGAAAACAGCCCAGTCTCGTCAAAAGAGTCAGTATGATCGTCATCATAAGGATATGACTTATGAAGTTGGCGAAAAAGCTTACCTTCGGGTTACCCCCATGAAGGGTACCCATCGTTTCGGTATCAAGGGCAAGTTAGCTCCTCGTTACATTGGTCCTTTTCGCATTCTCGCTAAACGAGGAGAGGTTGCCTACCAGTTGGAACTACCCCCACATCTTTCTCGAGTTCATGATGTCTTCCACGTCTCTCAACTCAGGCGTTGCTTCTCGGATCCCATCCGCGGAGTGGACCCCGAAACGCTTTATCTCCAATATAACCTCACATACCGAGAGTACCCGATTCGCATTCTTGATCAAGCAGAGCGTGTCACTCGACGTCAGAACATCAAGTTTCTCAAAGTTCAGTGGTCTCATCATTCCGAGAGAGAAGCTACTTGGGAGCGAGAAGATCGTCTTCGATTGGAGTACCCCACTCTTTTTCCGTCGACCCCTGAATCTCGAGACGAGATTTTTTCAAGTGGGGGCGAGTTGTCACATCCCTAGTCTGGTATGACTTAGACTAGCTAGCCATTTGTGCATCATGTTTAAATCTCATTTAAATTTGAAATGAGGATTGGTGGAACCCTCAGAATTATTTTTGAAAATGACCCAAATAAAAATTTCTCCAAAAGGGTCCAAGAAAATGCTCATGTTGCCCTCTGAAAATATTGGACAGAGATAAAAATCAAACCAATATTTTTAGGAGCTCATGGATATTTAATTTTGGCCATTTGGATTAATCCGATAATTATTTGCCTTGGATATATATTGTTATATATATGAAATATGGTCCAAAAATTATGCCATTTATAAAGGAGCTCTGGAGTAATATATCTAGCCCCTGCAAAAATTGGCATAAGGTAATAAATTGATTTAGTATTTTATTAAATCAAAAACAAATGTCAGAAAAAAAAATAGGAAACAGAAATAAAGAGGAGAAGCTTACCTGGGGTTTTCCCCTGTGCAGCCCAGCAGCAGCAGGCCGGCCCAGCCAGCAGGCGGCCCAGCCCGCCTCCTCCTCTGTCGTCTTCCCCCCCCCTCGCCAAGCAGCTGCGTGCCGACGCGCGCGCACTCCGCCGGCCACGCCACCTCCCTCCCTGCCTGCCTGCCTCTCCCCTCCTCGTCTGGATGCCTGGAACGACGCCACGCGCCGCCCCGGTCCTTTTCCCCTCCCTCTCGCTCTCCCTCCTCCCTGGTTCTCTCTTCCCCGAGCGCACCCGAGCGCTGCCGCCGCCATCGCTCACCGTCGCCATGGCCACCAGCCCTCCCTAGTCGCGCCAGCGTGTCCAAGAGAACCGCCCCGGCTCCGTCTTCTTCCTCGATGCCCCACGCAACCGGGGACGCACCACAGCGCCTGCACCGTCCTCGTCTTCAACCTCGGCCGTCCGAGATCGTCTTCGCCGCCTTGCTCTGCTCCGGCCTTCCCCGAGCAAGCTGACCAGCCCATCGACCTCCCCGTGAGCCTCTGCTTCGAACCCCTCTCTTCCTCCTCGCGTTTACGCCGTCTAGGCCTCAGTTCCGCCATGGCCAAAGCTCGCCTCCGCTCGAGCTTGTCGCCGGCGTTGCTCCGGCGACCCTTTGGCCACGCCAGTGCACCTAGCACTCTCGCCGCACCTCGTAGTGCCCCGCTAGCGTTTTAGTTCGCGCGTTTGCACGCTGCAGCCGCGCCCCCGAACACAGCCGAACTCCGGCGGCCGCAAACGTGGTCGCCGACGTCGTTCTCGGCCACCCCAGCTCTGGCCGAGGACACTGCTCGACGCGCCGCATCGCCAGCTCTTCGAAGAGCCTAAACACGCCTCGAACGGAGCCCTGTGGGTGATTTCCGCGGCGTTCCGCCGTCTCGGGCCTCGCCGGCGGCTAAACGCCGGTGAGTTGACCGGGTTAGACCCCCTGTTGACCCAGTTTTGACCCGTGTGGGTCAATGACAGGTGGGGCCCGGCCCTGCTAATTTTTAGTTTAGGATTAGTTTAGCAACTAATTATCTCTGTTAACTAACTGTGACACTGACAGTGGGCCCCAGCGCCACTAACTCTTAATTAGGATTAAACTAATCTCTGTTAAACCCCCCTGCCACTGACGTGTGGACCCCACACGTCAGGTTTGACCCCAGCCAGCCGCAGTTGACCGCTGACGTCGTGCTGACGTCATGCTGGCGCAATATATATATTTCTGGATTTAAATTAAATCAGGAAATTCCAGAAATTGATTTAAACTTCAAAAATTCATAACAATTCAACCGTAGCTCAGATTAAAATAATTTACATATGAAAAATTATCAGAAAAATACAATCTTTCCATCTGTACTAGTTTCATGCATGACAAACCAACTTATACATGCTGAATATGAGGAAACACATTATGGCATATATAGGAGCTTAATTTGGAGATGCATTTGAACCTTTGGTTCAAATGGACTTCAAACCAAATGAATACTAGTTGCATTAGCTCAAACAACATCACATCTTCATGCCATGTTCATGCATCATATTGTTGCATATGTTTGTGTATTGATTGCCGGCACCGTTCCTTCTCGATAGGTCTTGCTCCGGAGACCGTTCCAGAGTACCTGTCTGTGAAGCAGTGCCTCCTCTGTTGTTTTACCAGGCAAGCAAACCCCCTTGTTCATTTCGATAAAACCCTACTCTCTCGCTCCTGCTCTCAGTTATTGCATTAGGACAAACAACGATTCATCTGCTATTTTGTGCTGCGGTAGTTGAACCCATTCCTCTGCATGACCTGTCATTGCCACAGTAAATAGTTGAAACCCACTAGCATGTGTAGGAGTTGATTGAGCCATGTTGTGTTCCTACCATGCTATGCCTGCTATTGCTTAGAGTGGTGTCAGGTCTGGTTCATTGGGAATGAATTGGAGTGTCACGATATGTTCTGATGCTGAGAGTGAAGTGTGTGAACACGATTTGGTAAAGGTAGCGGTGAGAGGCCATGTAGGAGTACATGGTGGGTTGTCTCATTGGAACCGTCCTTAAGCACTGAGTTCTATGTATGTTGTCCAATGACTCGATACTACCACACATTGGGTTCCGGTAACTCGACCCCTCTCGACTTATTAACCAACTTGGTCTCTGTCCAGGAGTCGCAACTAGTTTCTGGTGTTTGTAGGTAGTGCTATTTTTCTACCAAGTGGCACCCGACAGGGTGGGCTTGGGACAGACTAGGCACACGTGGCCTGGTGTACCGAGTGGCACCCGGATGGTGGGCTCGGGAACCCTGTACACATCGTTTGGGGCCGTAAGCGACACCCCGGCCGGATCTCCTTGCGGGTGGAACCCGAATAGGCGATAAACCTGGACTAGAGTCTTGTGTGGTTAGTCAGGTCGTGGCCGACACCCTCGCCAGGCTTCCGCTTGAAGGTTGCCGAGATACATGACGTGTACATGGCGGTAAGTGGCGAGAGCGTGTGTGACGAAGTACACCCCTGCAGGGTTAACATGATCTATTCGAATAGCCGGGTCCGCGGTTATGGACTTCTTGGATGCTTACATGGTACATAGACAACTTGAAGTGGATACTCTAAAATGCTCAAGACATGTGTGAGTGCTATGGATGGCCTTCTCGTAGGGAGACGGGGATGAATCCATAGTAGTGTATTGTATGGTGATTAGTGGACTCGTGTACGTTGTTTCACCTCAAGAGTTTCTGGTAGTCGTAGAACAGGATAGCCACAGAGTCAAAGCTGGCTTGCTGCAACTAAACCCCACATCACCCTCTTGATACAAATGCATGTATGATAGGATCTGATGTACGTCTTGCTGAGTACCTTTGTACTCATGTTGCTTTATTTATGTTTTTGCAGCAGAGACTTCGGTCTTACTAGGGTTCTCATGGACTTCGACTAGTAGCTAGTACCTCAGCTACGATCTTGATCGGATGTTGTAGATAGTCAGGCTCTTCAGCCTTTTTCATTTATAGATGTCTGTACTCAGACATGTAATGCTTCCGCTTGTTGCTTGTATGCTCTGTATGATGGGTTTTGTGACCCCTGTTTGCAATAAATGCTATGATGGCTCTTCTGAGTCTTTATCTGTATGATTGTTGAGTTATGCTGTGATGCCATGTTGTACAGCACATACTTGCATGTTATGCGTACGTGTAATGTGTATTGCTATGTGTGGGATCTGACTATCTAGTTGTTTATTCTTAGTAGCCTCTCTTACCGGGAAATGTCTCCTAGTGCTTCCACTGAGCCCTGGTAGCTTGCTACTGCTCCGGAACACTTAGGCAGGCCGGCATGTGTCCTTCTTCGATCCTGTGTCTGTCCCTTCGGGGAAATGTCACGCGATGAATACCGGAGTCCTGCTAGCCCGCTACAGCCCGGTTCACCGGAGTCCTGTTAGCCTAGTGCTACAGCCTGGATTCACTCGTTGATGACCGACACGTTCGATGCTGGGTCATGGATGCCTGTCCCTGTAAGTTAGTGCCACTTTGGGTTTACGACTAGCCATGTCAGCCCAGGCTCTTTATCATATGGATGCTAGCGACACCATCATATACGTGTGCCAAAATGCGCAAATGGTCCCGGGCAAAGGTAAGGCGACACCCGTGGGGATACCGTGCGTGAGGCCGCAAAGTGATATGAAGCGTTACATGCTAGATCGATGTGGCATTGAGTCGGGGTCCTGACAAATGAGCATCTTGGACAAGACCGCCGACAATGCGGTGCTCCGTTCTCAAAGGGCAAAGAAGCCCAACCTTGCTTTGAAGGCCAAGGTCATCATGGAAGAAGAGGAAGAAGTGGAAGATGAGGAGAGCAATCCTGAAGACACCAAGTATGATTATCATGAGCACATGGCTCTTGCTTCAAGACAATTTTGGAGCAAGAATAATACAAGACCCAACTTCAACAAGAACAACTCAAGTAGCGTCAAGGGCAAGCAACGAGTTAGAACTTGCTTCAACTGTGGCAATGTGAGCCATTTCTTTGCGGATTGTCCTTACGAGAAGCGGAAGACAATGGTGGAAAATTCATTCGAAAAGACAAAGCCAAGTCCTTCCCCAACAAGAACAACTTTGCCAAGAAGACTCCAACTCGTGGGTTGGTGGTTCAAGAAGAATACCAAGAGGATGACGATGATGGTGAAAGTGGAGAAGCAATGGCCATGGCATCTGTTGCCATTGCTACTACTCCCCCGGTGTCTCTCTTTGATTCACCCAACGAAAACATCACCGCCAAGTGCCTCATGGCTAAAGCTTCAAACAAGGTAACCCCCAACATCACAACCACCATCATTACTAATCCCTCCTTGGAGGATTGCATTGATGAACATGTTGAGTCTAATGAGGAAGTGAATGAATTTGAGTCTTTTATGAGTAAACTCAAGGGTAAGTCCAAGAAGCACTTTGTTGCTCTCTTGGAATAACTTGGTGAGGCCAATGACATGATCGAGGCTCACGAAGAAACCATCTCTAAGATGGAAGGTCATAGTCGTGACTATGCCGATGAGATATCGGATCTCTCTAATGCTGTCGAGGAAGAGCGTGTACATCGTTTGACTTTTGAGGAGTCACACAATGATGACCATGCTAAGTTAAAGAAAGATCTTTATCATGCTCTTGTCGTGTCTCGTGTGCTAACTTCCGAGAAGGCTAAACTTGGGGTTGATCATGCTAGACTCAAAGAGGAGTTTGAGATACTTGACAAGGCCCACAAGGTCTTGAAGGGTGCTCACGCTAACCTCAAGGAGTCTCATGCTCAACTCCAAGTTAAGCTAATCAAGGAAAAGGCCACCTTTCCTCATATGGTATTAATTGATAATGCATGTGCTACTAACCCGTGTTGTGAGCATGTGCATCTTGTGGAGGAGAATGCCAAGTTGAAGGATCAACTTGAGAAAGGCCTTGTGACATGCATTCAAGGTGAGAAGAACCTCAACGACCTTTTGAGCAATCAAAAGGAAGTTGTGGCCAAGGAAGGAATTGGGTTTGCACCCAAGTCCAAGAGCAAGAAGAAGAACAACAAGACCAAACGTCCTCCTCCTCTCAAGCAAACGTTTGTGAAAAAGGGAGAGGGTGCTCCTAAGGAGAAGAAGGAAAAAGTGAAGGGAGTTGACATCCAAAAGGGCAAAAGCATTTCCTCAAACAAAGCCGGCGACTTTAACCCGTCATATGTGTTGTGCCGTGCTAGTGATGGACATGTTTATGCTAAATTTGATGGTTCTCCTTATGAGTACATTGAATGGTCTATTTGGGATCCCAAGACCCTTGTTACTAACATCAAAGGATCCATTACTAAATGGGTACCTAAAACCAAGAATTGATCTCTTGTAGGTGTTTGCTTCCGGTGGGGGATCATGGTTGCTCGATAGTGGAGCAACAAATCATATGACCGGGAGCAAGGACTTGGTGGTGGACGTGCAAGAGATTCCATCTATGCCCACCAATGTCGAGTGGGGTGATGCATCACATTCGAAGGTATTGGGTCTCGGCAAGGTTGTCATTTCTCATGATCTAACGATCGAGAAAGTCATGCTTGTTGAGTCCCTTGCATACAATTTGCTATCCGTTCGTCAACTTGCACCCATGGGTTTTGCTACGTTCTTCGACATTGATACCGTGGCCCTCTTGTGGAGCAAGACTCTTAAAGTAGCCTTTGTTGGGCATGTCGAGAACGGTCTCTATGTGATTAACTTTTCGGAGTGACCCACTAAGACCGCGACATGCCTAATGGCTAAAGTTGATGTGGGATGGCTTTGGCATCGCCGTTTAGACCACGTCAATATGAGATCTTTGCAAAGTCTTTTCAAGGGGGACCATGTCCATGGACTAACAAATGTTAGTTTTGCCAAAGATCGTGCTTGCAGTGCTTGTATCGAAGGAAAGCTTCATGAAAAGGCTCACCCTCCATCAACCATCATCTACTCGAAGAGACCCTTGGAGCTCCTTCACATGGATCTCTTTGGGCCTCCATCTTTTGATAGTCTTGGAGGTAGAAAGTATTGCTTGGTGATTGTGGATGACTATTCAAGATACACTTGGGTATACTTCTTCAAGAGGAAGAGTGAGACTCAACAAACCGTCATCGACTTTGCAAATGAAGCTCAACGTCAACACAAGGCAAAGATCTTGACAATAAGAAGTGACAATGGCACCGAGTTCAAGAACTACACCTTGGATGAGTTTCTCAGTGATGAGGGGATCAAGCATCAATATGCTGCACCTTATACTCCTCAACAAAATGGTGTAGCGGAGAGCAAGAACCAGACGTTGATGGATGCGGCAAGGACCATGATGGCGGAGTTCAAGTCTCCATACAACATTTGGGCCGAAGCCATCAAACACCGCATGTCATGCATCCAATCGGCTCTATCTTCGCAAAGGCTTGAACAAGACTCACCGGCAACAAGCCCAACCTCAAGTACTTCCGGGTGTTCGGTTGTAAGTGTTTCATTCTCAAGAAAGGTGTTCGTTTGTCTAAATTTGAGGCTAAAGCACATGAGGGCATATTTGTTGGTTATGCTACAAACTCTCATGCTTACCGTGTTCTCAACAAGTCCACCGGACTCATTGAGGAGACGTGTAACGTGGAGTTTGACGAAAATAACGGCTCCCAAGTGGAGCAAAGTGGTACTTGTGATGTAGGTGATGAAATTCCTCCCCAAGCCATAAGAAGAATGGGTATTGGTCAAATTCTACCCATTGAGGAACCCCTTGTGGCCGAAGGAGAAGGACAATGCTCCACTCAAGTGGAGCCATCACCTCCCCAAGTGAAAGATCGAGGATGACGCCTAGAGGGGGGGTGAATAGGCGCTTTAAAATAATTACGGTTTAGGCTTGAACAAATGCGGAATAAACCTAACGATTAATTTGTCAAGCACAAAACCTAAAACAACTAGGCTCACCTATGTGCACCAACAACTTATGCTAAGCAAGATAAGCAACTATGTGATAGCAAGATATATGACAAAGAACAATATGGCTATCACAAAGTAAAGTGCATAAGTAAAGGGCTCGGGTAAGAGATAACCGAGGCACGCGGAGACGACGATGTATCCCGAAGTTCACACCCTTGCGGATGCTAATCTCCGTTTGGAGCGGTGTGGAGGCACAATGCTCCCCAAGAAGCCACTAGGGCCACCGTAATCTCCTCACGCCCTCGCACAATGAAAGATGCCGTGATTCCACTAAGGGACCCTTGAGGGCGGTCACTGAACCCGTACAAATGGCAACCCTTGGGGGTGGTCACCGAACCCGTACACTTTGGCAACCCTTGGGGGCGGTCACCGGAACCCGTCAAGATGCTCGGGGCGATCTCCACAACCTAATTGGAGACCCCGACGCTTGCCCGGAGCTTTACACCATAATGATTGAGCTCCGAACACCACCAACCGTCTAGGGCGCCCAAGCACCCAAGAGGAACAAGCTCAAGGGCACCAAGCACCCAAGAGTAATAAGCTTCTCAAACTTCACTTCCATGTATCACCGTGGAGAACTCAAACCGATGCACCAAATGCAATGGCAAGGGCACACAGAGTGCCCAAGTCCTTCTCCCTCTCAAATCCCACCGAAGCAACTAATGCTAGGGAGGAAAATGAGAGGAAGAACAAGAAGGAGAACACCAAGAACTCCAAGATCAAGATCCAAGGGGTTCCCCTCACATAGAGGAGAAAGTGATTGGTGGAAATGTGGATCTAGATCTCCTCTCTCTTTTCCCTCAAAAACTAGTAAGAATCCATGGAGGGATTGAGAGTTAGCAAGCTCGAAGAAGGTCAACAATGGGGGAAGAACACGAGCTCAAAAGGATAAGGTTCAATGGGGAAGAAGACCCCCTTCTATAGGACCTCCTGAATCCAACCATTATGTGCTCAGGTCGTGCACAAGCGGTACTACCGCTTGGAGGAGCGGTACTACCGCTTAGCACGCTCAAAACAGCCCAAACGAGAGAGAAAACACGAGGTTTTGGTCCGGGGCGGTACTACCGCTTAGGAGCCACGGTAGTACTGCTCTGGAGCGGTACTACCGCTCAGGAGCCGCGGTAGTACCGCTCTAGAGCGGTAGTAAAAAATTACATCCGATCTAGTCGCGGTAGTACCGTTGCAGCCTTCACCAAAACAGCCACAACTTTTGCAAACGGACTCCGAATTCAATGAAACCAAGTTTGTTAGAAAGCTAACGACAAGGGCTAACACAATCTTGATAGAAATACCAATAATAAGCAAATTAGAAAAGGCCCAAAAGAAAATGGTGAGAACCCTTCCTCGGAGAAGACCGGTAAAACCTCCAACACCGAAAACATCATAGAAGACGCATGCAAACTCCGTTTTCGATGAACTCAAGCTTGTCATCAAGATGACCATAAGCTCTAAGACTCACAAAGAGAATCAAACAAGAACCAAGAAACATGATGCAAGGATGCAATGGTTTGAGCTCTCTACGTATGATACGATCAAGCAACTCATCGAGAGCCCCCCCTTGATAGTACGGCGATCGATCCTATAACCCGGTCTCCCACAACTACCATGAGACCGGTAAAATAGAAAACCTATCAAGGGCAAACCTTTGCCTTGCACATGGTCCACTTGAGCTAGATGATGACGATCTTCACTCCCTCAAGTTGGACCACCTTTCTTGATTGTGTTGGCTCGATGAAGACTAGATGATTGCTCCCCCATAGTCCACTATGGGTGAGCCACTCTTCGGCTCATATTCACAAGTCCATTGACACCACAATGGATGGAAAGATTCAAGCACTTGATATCTTCGTGATGCTCCACTTGAACTTGCACACGGCAATCTTGATGACGATCACCACTTGATGTCATCCTTTCCATGGGTTGTATGATATCTTCCTCTTGATGCAAGCCCATGGATACGTTCCTAACCCCACATAGAACTCTCACATAGACCATGGGTTAGTACACAAAGTGAAATGGACAATGCTTACCATACCATGGGATCACTTGATCCCTCTCGGTACATCTTCTACGCTTTGTGAGTTAATCAACTTGATTCACTATTGACTTAGTCTTGATCAACCTTGAATCTTTGAAACTCTCTTCATTTGGATGATGTATTGAAGGTAAACATGAATGATCACACAACCTTCTTCTTCAAGACATGCTTGCAATAAGCTCAACACTCGCATGACCAATCTTTGGATAATTCCTTAATAGCACCTTGGTCAACTCATAAACTCCTTGAAACCAACACATGGACTTCCAGAAAAGCCTATGGACAAATCCTTCAAATATAACTCAAGACAACCATTAGTCCATAGAGATTGTCATCAATTACCAAAACCAAACATGGGAGCACCGCATGTTCTTTCAATCTCCCCCATTTTGGTAATTGATGACTATCACTTTCAAGAGAGTTTATACAAGGAATTATGCATCACCATGCAATGCAACAACCAATGATGCACGAGAATGAGATGCAAATTCTTAGGAACCAAAACCAAAGCAAGGAGAAAACTCAGACGACTTCTCCACAAAACTCTCTGAAACTCCTCCCCCATTGGCATCGATTGCCAAAATGGGTGAAAAGCTAAGAAGGCCAAAATAAAAGGTGTTCCTCCATAAATTGTGTATTTCTCAACAAGAGAGTGGAATGCAATACACATGTCCAACTGCCAATACTTGGAGGAAGACAAACTATATTGAGGCCCAAAGATTGCAACAAAAAGATATGACACAAAGACATAACAAAGAGAGACACAAGCAATCAGAAGATACCAATTGAAGCAAGCAATCAACGGATATCAATTGAACCAACTAGACCAATGATCCTACATGCCACAAGAATAAAGATATTATGGTAAGCGCAAAGGAGTGTTCTAAGGAAACTAGGAAGCTCCCCATGATTTGTGCACACATAAGAATTTTTGTATTTGAATACAAAGTGCACAAAATAGGATCATAGCTCCCCCAGAATCAATAGAAACTCACATCCAGTGCAAGCAAGCATATGGGAAACAAAGACTAGCACTTGCAACAAGCACATGGTTGAGCAACATGTAAAAGAGGCAACTTAAGAATAGGCTCAACCAAAATGATGTGTGTGAGTCATGGCGAAGCACTTGAGAAGACTAAAATTAGGATGAGCATTAAGCATCAACATAGTCTTGAAAGAATGAGGCACATGGTGCAAGGCCTATCATTCCCACACACAACTAGCAAATGGGTTCACAAGCTTACTAATAAGAATATAAAGAACTTATGCTTGTGACGACCTGTGGTGAAGATAGAAGATGAAAGCCTCATCAAGACGAGGGATGCCAATTAAGATGGCAAAAGCCTCGTAAAGATAAGCATGAGGAAAATAATCTTCACCATGCATCAAGATGCAACGATAAAGGACACACACTCAAGGCAAAAGCTTTCACAGAGCCACCAAAGAAATAACATAAGAAAGACAAGGTGGACGTGAAAGAAAGGATATCAACTAGAGATGTAATTTCTCTCAAGTGTATAAGGTTCTATGTAGACGAAATCATGATGATATATATATATATATATATATAACTACAAAGAAGGATGTACACCCGAAATAGTTACAACACGAAGGAACAAGATATCCACAAGGAAGTCATAAATATACCAATAAGATATTTGCTTGAAATCATAGCACTTGGCTAGATATGGTCTTATTGTATATAAATGAATTCCAATCACACATCCATCAAAGACATCACAACTAGCAACAAGAGATCATCGTTGGGATGCTTTGAGAAAGGAAACAAGTATCACAAGATATGAAATGAATATCATGCCAAGATGCAACCTACACAAGGTTGAAAGCAAGAGAGGAAAGCATGAATAGATACTTGTTACCAAGATATCATTGGAAGGATGTAGTAGATACCAATTGAAGGTAGATAGTAGTTCATTGATCATCCTAGCTTGACTCCAGTATGCACATGGTGACAACACCTTCCTTGTGAGTGAGCCGAGCATCAAATGTATCTCCAAATGTTCCTAGAAGAACAACACAAACTAAACGGTACCCAAACTCATTGGGACCACATAATTAGAAACAGCAATACATAGGACAAACTACACATAAATATGTGCATATAGATATGAAAATAAATATCATGCACATCTCATCCAATTTGAGACTTGGTGGAGTTTACCATATATATTGGGTCAAAGAAAGAAAGCATGCCAAATAAAATACATGAATTAAACATGCATGCTCAAAACTTTCAAGAACCGAAACGAAAAGACAAAGAAATGCCAAGCGAAAAGGATACCAAATGGAGAAATCATCACTTGGAAGATATCATTAAAGATACATCAAGGAATGAGATATCCATTGATACACACTAAACTAAAGATGTCAAACTCCCAAAGAGAGGATGGTTCCAAACAAACCAAGCTCTCGACAAAGTTTCATGATGCCACAAAGTACCAAAAATAAATGGCTTGCCTTCCACCAAAACACACTTGATAAGGATCACAAGAAGAGTGTTCTAAAGAAAATAGAATAGCTCCCCCACGAGTTGTGCATTATATAGGATTTTTATTTGAATACAAAATGCACAAGGTGGGATCACCGCTTTCACTATATCTAGAAAACACTAGACAAGAACAAGAAATAAACAAGATCCACAAGTGTTATGGAAGACTCGGGAGTTGACACAAACCTTGGCAAGAGAAAAGGCAAGTAAAACAAAAGTCAATGTAAAGATGATCAACAAATTCTACCACACATAAGACTACCAATTGTCAAAGACAAGAAGTATTTGGAAATAATTCCCGGTGGTAGATAACAAGGATATCCGACATCATCTTCACACCAAACACAAGCAAATTGCAACTTGTAGAGCTAACATGCCACCTAGGAACAAGATAATCTACAATATCAATTCTAGGTGACAATATCTCAAATGTACACATTTTCTAGGCTTGTAATATGCACTTAGCATATTACTCCCCCATAATGTGATACCAATAAGAACTTAACAAGAGGCAATAAGAGGAACAAACAAGAGATAATTAATGGACTATTTAGAATTTGAATTTCTCATGAGAGATATACCACCAAGCGACTAGATAATCTTGTAATGTCAATACTAGATGGTATTCCTCATGTACACACATTTATAGGATTGTGAGGTGCACAAAGCACATCACTCCCCCAAAATGGGATGTTCCATTAATCTCTCACATGAGCCAACTAGGATACAAACAAGAAGCAAAAAGTCTCAACGCACAACACACATGTACATGATGTGCAAACCAACACACACATACTTGATTGCTCAATATAAGCAAGTTGGAAGCACAACATATACAAACACATGCAAGGAACAAAACCAAACACATGCAAGGGGGCAAGTAACTTTCAAGGTATACAATTTAAGTACAAGTTACCGCAAGGAGGCACATTGGATATAAGATAGAAACTTGATAATCCAATTGACTTGGCTTGAGACAAAGAGAATGATGAAGTCCCCTTAATTCTTCATAATGTAGCCAAGTCTCCAATGCCCTCCAACAACACCTATTGATCAAGTTTGAGCTAGTTGGTCCCCAACCAAGTTGGGTCCTAAGAGGTTAGTCACAATAGGCTTGGCTACCCAAATGGTTCTTTGCTTCAAACCACTTTGAGTACCAACAAACTTGGCAACCACATTGCCAACCTTATCCTTCCCAAGAGAATAGACATCATCAATAATAATTGGGTTGGATAAGTTACCACTAGTGCATGAAGAAGCGAGGTGACCTTTCTCACGACATAGGTAGCAACATCTACTCTTCTCTTTCTTCTCACTTGATTTCTCAACTTGAGAAGCATTAGCTTGAGTCTTCTTGGGAAGAGGCCTTTCTTCAACTTGAAGTTGAGCATGAGAATGCACTTGTAGCCGCTTTCCTTGTTGCTTGTCACTAAAGGCCTTCTTCTTCAATGGGCAAGATCTAACATGATGCCCTTCAATTTTGCACTTGAAGCAAATAATCTTGGCCGAACTCTTGACTTGTTTTTGGCCCTTCTTGTTGATGCTCTTGGACTTCTTCTTCTTATTGGAGTTGAATCCAAGTCCACCTTTGTCATTGGGGGATTTTTGCACACTCAAGATATTGTTGAGTGTGGCCTTCCCTTCATGACACTTTTCCAAGTCTTTCTTCAAAGAAGTGACTTGGGCCTTGAGCTCTTTGATTTCCTCTACATGGTTAGTCTCAACACAAGTACTAAAGGAAGTATAAGCTTCGTTGTTAGAGCAACAAGGCAAGGAAAGCAATTCATCACAAGATGTACCAACATTGTGAGTAGATGAATTACAAGGACTAGCATATTTCAATATAGCACTTTGACTAGATGTAGTGCTAGTATCCACATGAGGCTCACTAGATGTTACCTTAGCAAGCATGGCCTCATGAGCTATCTTTAGCACATTATGGGATACTAGAAGGTCATCATGAGAGTTTGAGAGCTTTTCATGGCTTTCTTCCAATTTCCCATATTTGCTAGATAGCAACTCAAGTTGAGCCCGTAGCTCAACATTCTCCTTCAATATGGATGCTTCACAAGAGATAGAGTTAGTAGCACAAGCATCATCATTAGCAACACGAGGAGAAGACAACTTGGCAAGCTCTTTTGAATATGAAGCTTGAGACGAGTTTGATGAGCTCACTCTTAATGACCCTTGAGCCATTTTCGAGGTGCTCAAAGTCATCAAGGAGTTTAGCATGCGCAACTTCAAGCTCCTCATTTTTAGTTTCAAAATCATTGGCCACCTCAAGAGCTCTATCACGAGATTCCCTCACTCTAGATAGTTCTAGAGTAAAAATCTCCTCAAGAGATTCAGAGGTGGTTTGTTCATGTTCAAGAGCTTGAGATAGCTCCGCGATCTCATTTGTGTAATCACGCCCATGAGCTTCCATTTTCTCAATGGTGACCTCATGCTCCTCTAGATGAGATTCCAACTCCTCAATGTATTTCTTGCCGTTAATGGCAATGGACATTATTTCCATGAAGTTGGAACGAGCAATTTTATTTTTATGAAGAGCTTTAAAAATCATTTCCCCCTTAGTTTTTAAGGAGGCAACATTATCATTCTCTTCATCATTATCCTCATCATCATTAGCATCAACGTCATCATCAAGAGACATATTGGGGTACAAAGTAGGAGATACCTTTGACGCCTTAGCCATAAGGCAAAAAGCAATAGATGATGATGTAGGATCCCTTGAGGCACCATTAAACACCACTTCTTGTTCCATGGAGTGTTCGGTTTCCTCTACATTGTTAGCACAACAATTCGAGGAAATAGATGCATTTTTATCATGGCAACAAGACATAGCAAGCATATCATCATGAGATTTAGTCAAGCAATTTCTACATGATATGCAAGGACTATCAACACAAGCATGTGAAACATTTGGAGTGCTCGAAGTGTTAAAGCCCAAAGAGGGAGCATTGCAGTAAGATAGTGATGAAGGATCATCCACAATAAGCATACTATCATCATTGCAATGACAAACACTACTCACCATATCATTACCTTGTGGCAAACCACATGTAGGTGAAGTAGAAGAAGTTGAGAAGATTATACGACTGGAGGTGGAGGGAGAACAATCATCCCCATAAATATTGGACACACCATATTTATCTCGAAGCTTCGTCCACAACTCATGAGCATTCCGGAACGGCATGAGTTGAAATATAACTACATTGCTCAAAGCATCGAAAAGCACATTAGAGGCTTGAGCATTGAGATAAGAGTTTTTCTCATCCTCTAAAGATAATATTTGGGGATCCTTTGGAGGAGAAAAACCCATATCTACAATTCGCTCTAAATTTGGGTCCATGACCCTAAAGAGATTAAGCATGCGAATAACCCAAACATCAAAATTTGTGCCATCAAAACTAGGAGTGTTAGAGAATCCTAATCCCCTGGTCGACATCTTTACTCTCTAGGCGGTTAAGCCCAACAAAGAGAGACGAGACTCTGATACCAATTGAAAGATCGAGGATGTCGCCTAGAGGGGGGGGGGTGAATAGGCGCTTTAAAATAATTACGGTTTAGGCTTGAACAAATGCGGAATAAACCTAATGGTTAATTTGTCAAGCACAAAACCTAAAACAACTAGGCTCACCTATGTGCACCAACAACTTATGCTAAGCAAGATAAGCAACTGTGTGATAGCAAGATATATGACAAAGAACAATATGGCTATCACAAAGTAAAGTGCATAAGTAAAGGGCTCGGGTAAGAGATAACCGAGGCACGTGGAGACGACAATGTATCCCGAAGTTCACACCCTTGCGGATGCTAATCTCCGTTTGGAGCGGTGTGGAGGCACAATGCTCCCCAAGAAGCCACTAGGGCCACCGTAATCTCCTCACGCCCTCGCACAATGCAAGATGCCGTGATTCCACTAAGGGACCCTTGAGGGCGGTCACCGAACCCGTACAAATGGCAACCCTTGGGGGCGATCACCCAACCCGTACACTTTGGCAACCCTTGGGGGCGGTTACCGAAACCCGTCAAGATGCTCGCGGCGATCTCCACAACCTAATTGGAGACCCCGACGCTTGCCTGGAGCTTTACACCACAATGATTGAGCTCCGAACACCACCAACCGTCTAGGGCGCCCAAGCACCCAAGAGGAACAAGCTCAAGGGCACCAAGCACCCAAGAGTAATAAGCTTCTCAAACTTCACTTCCATGTATCACCGTGGAGAACTCAAACCGATGCACCAAATGCAATGGCAAGGGCACACGGAGTGCCCAAGTCCTTCTCTCTCAAATCCCACCGAAGCAACTAATGCTAGGGAGGAAAATGAGAGGAAGAACAAGAAGGAGAACACGAAGAACTCCAAGATCAAGATCCAAGGGGTTCCCCTCACATAGAGGAGAACGTGATTGGTGGAAATGTGGATCTAGATCTCCTCTCTCTTTTCCCTCAAAAACTAGCAAGAATCCATGGAGGGATTGAGAGTTAGCAAGCTCGAAGAAGGTCAACAATGGGGGAAGAACACGAGCTCAAAAGGATAAGGTTCAATGGGGAAGAAGACCCCCTTTTATAGGACCTCCCGAATCCAACCGTTATGTGCTCAGGTCGTGCACAAGCGGTACTACCGCTTGGAGGAGCGGTACTACCGCTTAGCATGCTCAAAACAGCCCAAACGAGAGAGAAAACACGAGTTTTTGGTCCGGGGCGGTACTACCGCTTAGGAGCCACGGTAGTAATGCTCTGGAGCGGTACTACCGCTCAGGAGCCATGGTAGTACCGCTCTAGAGCGGTAGTAAAAAATTACATCCGCTCTAGTCACGGTAGTACCGCTGCAGCCTTCACCAAAACAGCCACAACTTTTGCAAACGGACTCCGAATTCAACGAAACCAAGTTTGTTGGAAAGCTAACGACAAGGGCTAACACAATCTTGATAGAAATACCAACAATAAGCAAATGAGAAAAGGCCTAAAAGAAAATGGTGAGAACCCTTCCTCGGAGAAGACCGGTAAAACCTCCAACACCGAAAACATCATAGAAGACGCATGCAAACTCCGTTTTCGATGAACTCAAGCTTGTCATCAAGATGACCATAAGCTCTAAGACTCACAAAGAGAATCAAACAAGAACCAAGAAACATGATGCAAGGATGCAATGGTTTGAGCTCTCTATGAATGATATGATCAAGCAACTCATCGAGAGCCCCCCCTTGATAGTACGACAATCGATCCTATAACCCGGTCTCCCACAACTACCATGAGACCGGTAAAATAGAAAACCTATCAAGGGCAAACCTTTGCCTTGCACATGGTCCACTTGAGCTAGATGATGACGATCTTCACTCCCTCAAGTTGGACCACCTTTCTTGATTGTGTTGGCTCGATGAAGACTAGATGATTGCTCCCCCATAGTCCACTATGGGTGAGCCACTCTTCGGCTCATATTCACAAGTCCATTGACACCACAATGGATGGAAAGATTCAAGCACTTGATATCTTCGTGATGCTCCACTTTAACTTGCACACGCCAATCTTGATGATGATCACCACTTGATGTCATCCTTTTCATGGGTTGTATGATATCGTCCCATGGATACGTTCCTAACCCCACATAGAACTCTCACATAGACCATGGGTTAGTACACAAAGTGAAATGGACAATGCTTACCATACCATGGGATCACTTGATCCCTCTCGGTACATCTTCTACGCTTTGTGAGTTAATCAACTTGATTCACTATTGACTTAGTCTTGATCAACCTTGAATCTTTGAAACTCTCTTCATTTGGATGATGTATTGAAGGTAAACATGAATGATCACACAACCTTCTTCTTCAAGACATGCTTGCAATAAGCTCAACACTCGCATGACCAATCTTTGGATAATTCCTTAATAGCACCTTGGTCAACTCATAAACTCCTTGAAACCAACACATGGACTTCAAGAAAAGCCTATGGACAAATCCTTCAAATATAACTCAAGACAACCATTAGTCCATAGAGATTGTCATCAATTACCAAAACCAAACATGGGGGGACCGCATGTTCTTTCACCAAGACCCACACACTTCCGAAGAACAAAGTGAAGGCCCTCAGCCTCGGGAACAAGACCAAAGGCAAGATCAACCTCAAGATGGTGGTGAACCTCTAAATCATGCCCAAGGTCAAGTTCTCCCCCTCGAGCAAGTTCTAGATCATGAGCAAGCTCAAGATGAAGAACAAGCTCAAGACGGCACTCAAGATGATCAAGTTAACCCTCCTCCTTCCACACCCGAGGAGGAATTAGAGTGTCGTGCCGCGAAGATTGCTTCCAAGCTCACCACCCAAGGCCATCTCATGGAAAACGTGGTTGGAAGCCTAAGAAAGGGGGTAAGAACTCGTAGACAATTAGCAAACTATTGTGAACATCACGCGTTTGTCTCGTGTGTTGAACCCCAAAAGGTCTATGAGGCGCTCGAAGACTCAGATTGGCTCAATGCCATGCATGAAGAACTCAACAACTTCGAGTACAACAAGGTGTGGAGATTGGTACCAAGACCATCGGGGAACCAGAACGTCATTGGAACCAAGTGGATCTTCAAGAACACGCAAGATGCTCATGGGAACATCATTCGCAACAAGGCAAGATTGGTAGCACAAGGCTACTCCCAAGTCGAGGGTATCGACTACGGTGAAACCTTTGCTCCCGTTGCTCGTCTTGAATCCATTCGTTTGTTGATTGCTTATGCTTCCCATCACAACTTTAAGTTGCAACAAATGGATGTGAAAAGTGCTTTTCTTAATGGTCCTATTAATGACTTGGTCTATGTCAAGCAACCCCCCGGGTTCGAGGACCCCTACTTCCCGGATCATGTGTATCAACTCGATAAGGCACTCTATGGCCTTAAACAAGCCCCACGTGTGTGGTATGACCACCTTACCGAGTTGCTACAAGATCGTGGATTTGAAGTAGGACAAATCGATCCCACTCTTTTTACTAAGAAGGTCAAAGGGGAGTTTTTTGTATGCAAACTATATGTTGATGATATTATCTTTGGTTCCCCTAACAAATCTTTCAATGAGGAATTTGCCGCTCTCATGACCTCCAAGTTCAAGATGTCTTCAATGGGAGAGTTGAAGTTCTTTCTTGGTTTTGACATCAAACAAAGAAGAGAAGGAACCTTCATCAATCAAGCCAAATACACTCAAGACATGATTAAAAGATTCAAGCTAAGTGATGTCAAGCCGGCTACTACACCAATGCCTACCAAGTGCCAACTTGACATTGATCCCAATGGTAAAGCGGTGGATCAAAAGGTATATCGCTCCATGATTGGCTCCTTGCTTTACCTTTGTGCATCTAGACCGGATATCATGTTGAGTGTGGGGATGTGTGCACGGTTTCAAGCCGCACCGAAGGAAAGTCACTATGTGGCGGTCAAGCGAATCTTTCGATATTTGGCTCATACCCCAAACTTTGACTTATGGTACCCAAGAGGGGCAAACTTCAAGCTTGAAGGATTTACGGATTCCGATTGGGCGGGAGACAAAGTGGATAGGAAGTCTACTTCCGGAGGGTGCCAATTTCTTGGTTGCTCTTTGGTAAGTTGGTCTTCCAAGAAGCAAAGTTGTGTGTCTCTTTCGTCCACCGAAGCGGAATATGTGGCGGCCGGTGGTTGTTGTGCTCAACTCCTATGGATGCGGCAAACTTTAAAGGAGTACGGTGTCATTTGTGACAAAGTGCCTCTTTGGTGTGATAATGAAAGTGCCATCAAGATTTCTCTCAACCCGGTGCAACACTTCAAGACGAAGCACATTGAGATTCGGTATCACTTCATCCGGGATCACATTAGGCGAGGGGAGATCAAGCTCAAGTATGTCAACACTCATGATAACCTTGCAGATATTTTCACGAAGCCCTTGGATGAAGCAAGATTTTGCGAGTTAAGGCATGAGCTAAATATCATTGATTCGAGCAATGTGACTTGAACCCGTGCACCCCCACCACACTCAACTTGTTGTCTAGTTTAGGTGTAGGCATGGACATAGGGGGAGTGTTGTTCTCTCAATGAACTCTCCCTCCCCCCATTATGCATAAATCGATCACCTCTTTCACATTAGCCATTTTTTATGGTACTTGTGCGTCAAAGACGAGTTTGGTTCATGGGCCCAAGGATAATTCTTCGCGGTGCCATACCATCTAACTCAAACATAGGTGGCTTCGGCCACCTCCCTCTCTCATCGAGAGGTTTTGTTGCTTGGTGGTTTCTTGTTGCCTTTCTGCTTCTGGTTTGTGCGTGCTCTTGTGGTTTCCTGTGTGTGAAAAGTTTCTGTGCAAAGGCCTTCTTCTTGTGTTGAAACATGATGTGTCTTGAGTTCACGGTACTACCGCGGCCAGCTACGGTACTACCGCAGCCAGCCACGGTACTACCGCATGCGGGAGCACGGTACTACCGTCCCCACGCGGCAGTAATTTTTTACTGCCGCCTGGGTGAGCGGTACTACTGCCTCGGTGCGGTACTTCCGCCCGAGCGGTACTACCGCGATGATAGGCGGTACTACCGCGCCGTTTGGGCGCGTGGGGATAAGGATGGGCAGGGGGAGTTCTAACTCCCCATACCCATTCGCAGTTCTTCCCCCACGTCATCTCTTTCTCTCCCTCGCTCAAGAACGGAGCCGGCGTTCGTCGCCGGATCTCCTCCTCCGGCTGCTCTCCCGTTATTCCGTCCGGTGGGATCGTTCCCCACCACGTGCTCTTGCTATGGACCAAGGTCTTTCCCCAACTCCCTCTCCTTGTTGATTGTGTTTGGTGTTTCTAGGTTTTGGGGGAGACTTGTGTGTTCTTGAGATTCCTAGGTTTATGCAAGAGTAGGATGAAGGAGCGTAGTATTGCGTAGGAATTATACTTGTATTTTTGTCTTGCGCTAGATTTGATCACCGTAGCACCGCCGTTGTTTCTCGGTTCTTTTCAGATTCGAACCGCCATTTGGATCTGACGCGACGCGGTACTACCGCCCGTCTGGCACGGTACTACCGCTTGTACGGTACTACCGCCCGTAGGGAGTGGTACTACCGCGCTCACTGCGGCACTAAATTTTTACTTCCGCTCCAACCACGGTACTACCGTGACCTTGCACGGTACTACCGCGTTTTGGAGCGGTACTAATATTTTTAGTACCGCAGGCACTGGCAGTTCTACCGTGGCTCACATCTTTCGCATGACAACTTCCTCGTATGCCTTCTATGTGTTTCTTGTGCTTTACCGTGGCCTTTGCATTGATCTTCTTCGCGTTCGTTGGTGTTTTGCGTGTGTGTCTCAGGTGGTGGCTCTCGCCGGTCCAATCCCAGTCGTGACACTGGCTCCAAGCATCTGCGCAACCCAGGTGAAGTACCAGATGGCTCTTCTGCCTCCAAGCGCAATGTCAAGACCTCAGCTAGCAAGCACAAGGAGCCCGCTAAGGGCATGGATGAGATAACCCCATCAGAGTACGTCCGTCTCAGGCAGCTTCACCCGTATGTGAACCCTCGTTCCACTGTCAGAAGTTGTGAGCTGTTCTGGAACAAGCAACAGACCAACATCTATCTGGATGTCATCAAGAACAAGCAGAATACCTATGTGGATGTGAAATGGATTGATATGCATCACATGAGGAAGGACAAGTTCCGTGACTACTTTGGAGAGGCTCTGGACTTGGTGGAGTAGTTTGGCATTGAGCATGTGATATCCTTTCACCTTGACTATGACCTGAGCTTATCTGTCAGTTCTTTGCCTCAGTTTACTTTCACTCTAATGAGGAGCGGAGGATGACCTGGATGACCAATAGTCGTCAACTGTCTGCTACCTGGAAGGAGTTCATGGATCTGCTCCAGGTTCCTGATGATGGGCTCAACACTCCAGTGGGTGTTCGCCCCCATGCCAATGCTGAGTCTGCCAACAAGGACAAGCTTGCACCATTCATGGTTGAGAAGGCTCTCGCCAATGGCAAGACAGCGTTGGTGCTCAACTCTTTTCTGGATATCATGTATCGCATCTTCCGCAACTCCTTGTTCCCTCGCATTGGTGACAAAGACAAGGTTCATGCCTATATGGTGGGTATGATGCTCATTTGCGAGGAGGCTCGTTCGTCTCAGTCTCAGCCACTTGATATCTCACACATCATGTGGTGTGAGCTTCGGTTTGCAGTGTTCAACCGCAAGGTGCCTATCTATGGGCCCTATCTGTTTCTGCTGATCTCGAAGACTTGGGAGAAGATGTTCCCTGGTGAGGAGTTCCTTGCTCTAGACTGTATTCGCCATGATCCCATCTATCTGCGTATCAAACCCAACTGGGCCAACACCACCACTCGTGCCGAGGCGACTGCTGCTAGGGCTGCTGTTGATGAGGAGGATGCTGGTGTTGAGGATGTTGCTGAGGACCGTGCTGCTAGGTCATCCCAGAGTTCCTCTATGCCTTCGTGGGCCAGGAAGCTGAAGAACAAGATGTAGACTCTTTTCTGCATGCAAGCCAAGTGGCAGTACAGGACTCACGTGGCATCAAAGGAGAGTCGCCGCCGGGACAAGAAGATCTTGCAGTTGTATGGCGAGGAAGTGTCTGGTGGGTCTGAGGAGCGCATCACTCCAGAGGCTGAGTGGATGGAGAAGCAAGGCTTTAGGTGGACTGACTCTAAGGAGGACGTCGAGGAGACCATCCCTGCTACCGAGGAGACCGACGAAGAGGGTTGGGATGAGTTCCCTGCTTGAGCCACCTCTTGTGTGTAGGTGTCCTCTCTGCCTTTTTGGCGTCTCGATGCCAAAGGGGGAGAGAGTGTAGGGATTTGCGAGTCGTGTGTGTCGGTGTGTTTGCTGCTTTCTCGGTTGAACTATTTGCTGCTTTCTCGTTTGAACCTCGGTTGCTTTACTTCTTATGGTGTAAGACATATGCACTCTATCTATCCTAGCGAGCTTGTGATATATTGTGCTATCTTTAGGCTATGCTCTACTTTGATGTTAATTATCGTGCCTTGGTCTCTAAAATATAGGGGGAGTGTTGATCCTAGTTTGTGTGCTATGCAGTCCAAAGCATCCATCTAGATTGCACACATCTAGGGGGAGCCCGTCTATATTTTAGAGAGGTGGGGTTTGTCTTTGCTCAACATTATCTTATCTATGTGCAAATCCCGTATTGTCACCAATCCACCAAAAAGGGGGAGATTGTAAGGGCATATTTATCCCTTAGGTGTTTTGGTGATTGATGACACTGCTTTTGCAGACTAATCGTGTGCCTTGAGTTTCTCAGATACTTCATCACTAGGCACGAGACGATTCGGTGCCCCTCGGAGACTATTGAAGTCGGTGTTGTTCTACGTTTCTCTTTGGTGGATTTGAGTCGTAGGAGAGCCGTACTATTAAGAGGGGGTCCGCGTCGGAAAGGTTTGGGTGGAATCAACACATACACTTGTCCTACCTTTCCTTGCACTTTGGAGCATCTCTTCGTTATCCTTGTTGTGCCTAATTCTGACGGCTATTGCTATACTTGCGGTAGTACCGCAAGTACCAGCGGTAGTACCGCTATGGGTCACGGTAGTACCGCTCCTCTCGAGCCTTAGTACCATGGCTCCCAGGCCTACTGCCGCTCCGGTACGGTAGTATGGGCGGTTGTAATTTTTTACATCCGCGCCCCCACGGTAGTACCGCTCGTCCAGCGCGGTAGTACCGCGAGAGCCCACGGTAGTACCGCTCCTCAGGAGTCATAGTACCGTGGCCCTCCTACCTAGTACCGCGGCGTCACGGTAGTAGGAGCGGATGTAATTTTTTACATCCGCGCCTCAACGGTAGTACCGCGCCTTGTGCACGGTAGTACCGCGTCGGATTTTTGCACTACCTCATTTTCAGCAGAAGTAGGCACAGATGTAATTTCGCGGTAGTACCGCGTCGGATTTTTGCACTACCTCATTTTCAGCAGAAGTAGGCACAGATGTAATTTATTTCATCCGCACTCTTCGTAGGCAATGACTTTCCTGCCTTGCGGTAGTACCGAAAGGGGGAGCGGTAGTACCGCGCAAGCGGTAGTACTGCACCCTAGTCAGGTAAGTCCCGGCCTCTGCTGCTGTCGCGGAAGTACCGTGGTCCGCCACGGTAGTACCGCACGGCCTTGCAGTAGTACCGCGCCCTTGGAGCGGTAGTACCGCGTGTCGCGTGCTGAACATGTGGATAACGGTTGGATATTTCCCATGACTATATAAGGGGCGTCTTCTACCTCTAGTTGACTACCTCTTCCACCTCTAAGCTCCATTGTTGCTCTAAGCTCCATTTTCGCCCGATCTCTCTCCCTAGCCAATCAAACTTGTTGATTTGCTCGGGATTGGGTGACAAGGGCCCGATCTACACTTCCACCAAGAGATATTCGATTCCCCCCACTTATCCCTTGCGGATCTTGTTACTCTTGGGTGTTTGAGCACCCTAGACGGTTGAGGTCACCTCGAAGCCATACTCCATTGTGGTGAAGCTTCGTGGTGTTGTTGGGAGCCTCCAATTGTTGTGGAGATTGCCCCAACCTTGTTTGTAAAGGTTCGGTCGCCGCCTTCAAGGGCACCAATAGTGTAATCACGGCATCTCGCATTGTGTGAGGGCGTGAGGAGAATACGGTGGCCCTAGTGGCTTCTTGGGGAGCATTGTGCCTCCACACCGCTCTAACGGAGACGTACTTCCCCTTAAAAGGAAGGAACTTCGGTAACACATCCTCGTCTCCACCGGCTCCACTCTTGGTTATTTCGTGCCTTTACTTTTGCAAGCCTACTTGTGTTGTATCCCTTGCTTGATTATGTGCTAGTTGTTATTGCATCATATAGGTTGCTCACTTAGTTGCACATCTAGACAACCTATTTTGTTGCAAAGTTTAATTTGGTAAAGAAAAGCTTAAAAATTGTTAGTTGCCTATTCACCCCCCCTCTAGTCAACCATATCGATCCTTTTAGTGAGGCAAAGGGAACAGAAGTGTGACACGTTGTACAGGTTCGCCTAACCAGCTTCATAGTCTGCTTGGTGGTGGGCACGCCTTGCTAGAGGCCGCTACCAACCGTGTAGGTCAGAGGTGATCCGAACTGCGACCAAGCTGACTTGAACCTAAGGGGTCGCGCGCTTAAGGGAAGGAACCTACGAGGTCGGATCCGAGGACACTGGTCGGATGTGATCCGAGCTGTATTCGGATTGTGGCCGAGTAGACATGTGGGCTTTAGGTTCCATGCAAGGCCCAAGTGTTGAGCCCGCGACGGACGCCTATATAAAGTGGAGGGCGGCACAATCATGTGGTTGATCGCTTCGGCGCTGCGACTAGGGTTTGCATGTGTTGAGAATAGCCACCTCCACTCGCCGCCGACTGTGTGATCGGACCTAGCAGTCCGTCGCACGGTGTTCCTCCTGCATGCGCGGATACCATTAGAGGTGGTGCACTTACGCCGCTCCGGCGAACTTGTACATGGGATTGGATGACCGGCTGTTCGAGGGAGATCGGACGAGGAGGAAACGATCCACGCGGACGCGCTGCCCCAACTCTTCTTCCGCTGCACGACACTGCGCGTCTAGTGGTAATGAACTGTGATCCATCTCCCGTAGCATGTTCTTGGTTTTTCTGCACGTAGGAAATTTTAAATTGCAGTCGAGGGATCTTACCGTAGAACCCAACACCCGATGTTGGCTATCCCACACGTCGGCGAAAGTGAGTAATTTAGTGCATGGCTGGAGGAGGATCCGCACGGTAGAGCATGTCCACTGTTTTTTGGAAGAAAAAATGATTACAGCAAGCATTTCCACTCTTACGACGGAGGGGTGCAAAACACGGTCACTTGAACATACATAGTTCTCCTACTACTAGGCATGTGCAGTGGTTCATACGTCAGTACTACATAATATTGTTGCTAGTGTAGTAAGATATGATGATAACAGATGATGTTGTGCGCATGTCAACTATATGGTCAGTAACGTAGTAACATAGTACCACTTTTTCGACTGTCCGGTCGAAATAAAGGTGAGATCAATGTTAACAGAACTAGGTCTACAACGCACGGAGAGTACGGTGCTATAGTACTCCATGAAACATGAACCATATGAAGCACGAATCAGTGTTAGGCAGGGTGTATGAAGGGTGCACGGGATGGGAGCAAAAGTTCCCTTCTCGACCCACTTTTGGGTGTTTGGCAGAGTGCATGAAGGGTGTATGAGTCCACACTAGTAGGTTAACACAAATACACGAAGATGGAACAACTATATTGAGATGAGAATGCAACCAAACACACCCACACGCTTTATGCTACAGTGACTGATCTGCACCGTCTGAGTTTTATCCAACGGTAATGTTGTGCCGAGACATGGACATGCCCATGCAGAGGGCGCCTAAACACCACCGAAGTCCCTCTACTTCTCAAGGTGCATGACATTGGTGATGCAGGGTGCAACCGCCCACAGAGTCTGCTCCCGGTCAACGAGAGCCAGCTAGTCAAAGACGGCATCCAATGGCACAAATGGATTCCTGTGACGGAGCCCTGAAAGGATTCGCCCGGCAACGGCGACGGCAGCCCGCAACCCCTCCTTGTCTAGCTCCGCCCCCACCATCGCGCGGAGACGGCTCAGCTCCTCGGAGATATAGGTGAAGAAGGACACCAGGTCAAGAAGCCGCAGCTCGTTGAAGTCGACCGGGTGGTCGAACGGGTTTAGCCCAACGGCCGGCATGGTCTCGCTTGTCGAATATCTGGTTCCGGCAAAACCCTTAAGGTTCGAACTCTGGGGTGTGCACGAAGATCTTCTCCCTACCGATACACGCCCCAAAACCTCGCCGCGATTCTAGCTAGCACGA
The DNA here is from genome assembly GCF_002162155.2 of Triticum dicoccoides. Taxonomy (NCBI): domain Eukaryota; kingdom Viridiplantae; phylum Streptophyta; class Magnoliopsida; order Poales; family Poaceae; genus Triticum; species Triticum dicoccoides. The sequence goes on from NC_041389.1 coordinate 236,208,619, forward strand.
TGAACAACACAAGAGACACAAGATTTATATAGGTTCGGGCCACAGTTGTGGTGTAATACCCTACTCCTGTGTGTGGTGTGGTGGATTGCCTCTTGGGCTGATGATGAACAGTATAGAGGAAGAACAGCCTCGCGAGAGGTGTTCTTGTGGTGGTATCTACTTGCACAGGGTTCGACCGGGGTTCAGATGAGATGCCCCCCCCCACTGCGGTGGCTATCTCTATTTATAGAGGCCCTGGTCCTCTTCCCAAATATTGAGCGGGAAGGGAGCCAACAACGGCCATTTTGAAAGGGACAGCTAGTACAAGCTATCCTAACTAAAGGTAGTCTTCGACTGCTAAAGGCACTGGTGATGACGCTGTCTTGGGCTCCACGGTGACCTCCATCCTGCCGTCCTGCTGGTCTTGGTCTTGTTGCACCGATATGGTAACCCCTGCCTGATGCCTCGGTACTCCGCGCCTGCGATTGCCCCCTTTGCACCAAAGAGGAAACGAGGACAGTGCGCAGGCTGGCGCCCGCCTGGTCCTGATCGTCATGGCTTGCGTCATGAGCACCTCGCGAGGTACCCCTTGCCTTGATCTCTCGGCCTCCTCACGAGCCTGCCTAGTGAGGCCACCCCTGAGGAAGCGTTGTGTTGTCCGCCCCGCGAGGCTTGGCCCCTCGTGAGGGTCTTGAACTTGGGTTGATGAAGACAGACCGTATTGGGCCACTGGTGAGCCACACTGCAGGCCGCAGGCAGGCAAGTTTGGGGACCCCCATTCCTAGAACGCCGACAGTAGCCCCCAGGCCCAAGACGTGCTCGGACTTGGCTTAGCAACGAAGCCAAAGGGCAAGTACGGAGCGCTGCGGGCCCCAACAGCCTGCGGCCTTGGTCGACGCGTGGCGGTTGATTGGACGTGGGCATCTCCGCTTCCCCATGCTGCCTCGGTAACTGCCTAATTTGACGAGTCCCTGCTGCATACAAAAAGAGTCATCATTACCTGTGATCGTGGAGGCTGACGGTTGGCTTCCCTTGGGCTATAAATGTGTGGGGGGGGAGGCAAAAGCCTCCGTTGCACATCTACTCTTGCTCTGCGTGCTTCTTCTTCCTCCTCGCTCCAGTTGCCTGCCACGTCCCATGGCGCCCGTGAAGAGGTTCTCAGCCACGGAAAAAGGGAAGGCTCGCCAGGAAGGGCCTGGCTCTCCCCCGCCCAAGCGCGGCCGCGGGCATCCCTGCAAACGTCCCGCGACTCCCGTCGCGGCTCCTCGTGGTCGCGGTGATGGCCCTTCGTGGGGTGGTGGCCGCCCATATCGAGGCAGCCTAGCCGGTGAAGGAAGGCGCGTCGTGGTTGTGTGGCCTCCCCGGCCGCGCTTCCATTCGGCGGAGGTGCTGCCGGAGTTTGTTGTGTGGTCGGACAACCCGGCCAGCAACTGGCTCCAGCTCCCCCGCTTCTTCACTGGCGAACTGCCGGCCGCTGCCCCTGGTGGGCTCTAGCTGCAGGTAGACGGCTATTGCAGCAGGGCCTCCTGGGTCACGGTGGAGATCTCCGTCGCTGGGAACGTGGCCCTGGCCCGGGGCTGGCAGACGTTTGCCCACGCGCGTGGCCTGGGCCGGTGGTGCACCCTCCACTTCAAGTACGACGGCTATGCGACCCTCTACGTGAGGGTGTTTAGAGAAGATGGCCGCCGTGCTAAGTGCTGCCCTGAAGACGATGACAGCAATGAGGTGCCTGGCCTTGGCAAAGACTACAATGAGGGCGAAGGCGAAGCCGCTCCTGGCGGCATCCGCAGCTCGCTGAGCTTAAGCGGCTCCTCCTCCGGCAACAACTCTTCCAGTGGTGGTCGCGATCAGCCACCACGTCGCCGCACCCGCTACGAGGGCGGTAGCGGGCCATCCCGTTGTTGCGCCCCGGTGAAGTGCGAGGCGGAATCTGATTGAGCTCGGGAGGACGGTACGGATCCCTCCTCGCGAGCCGTTGCAAGGCGCACACCATTTTTGTTTTGTTTTTCTCCTTTTCCTGCATTGAGAGAGAGAGAAGGATGGAGCCCCGTGGGGGCGTGCAACAAACTATGATCCCTAATTATCGTGCTATTTTTATCGTCCCTGTGCTGTGTTATGGTGTCGCAGTTATGTGCTTGTGCGTAGGAATAACTTAGCTCGGGATGTTTACAGTAGTTTTCGCCTCGCCAGGTACCTGCTTGAGGCCTCGCCTGGTGTCGGTGTCAAAACCGGCGGATCTCGGGTAGGGGGTCCCGAACTGTGCGTCTAGGCGGATGGTAACAGGAGACAAGGGACACGATGTTTTTACCCAGGTTCGGGCCCTCTCGATGGAGGTAAAACCCTACTCCTGCTTGATTAATATTGATGATATGGGTAGTACAAGAGTGGATCTACCACGATACCAAGGAGGCTAAACCCTAGAAGCTAGCCTATGGTATGATTGTTGTAATGGTTGTTCGTCCTATGGACTAAAACCCTCCGGTTTATATAGACACCGGAGAGGGCTAGGGTTACACAGAGTCGGTTACAATGGTAGGAGATCTACATATCTGTATTGCCAAGCTTGCCTTCCACGCCAAGGAAAGTCCCATCCGGACACGGGACAAAGTCTTCAATCTTGTATCTTCATAGTCTTGGAGTCCGGCCGATGATGATAGTCCGCCTATCCGGACACCCCCTAGTCCAGGACTCCCTCAGTAGCCCCTGAACCAGGCTTCAATGACGACGAGTCCGGCGCGCATATTGTCATCGACATTGCAAGGCAGGTTCCTCTTCCGAATAATCCATAGAAGATTGCGAACACCAGGATAGTGTCCGGCTCTGCAAAATAAATTCCACATACCACCGTAGAGAGAATAATATGTACACAAGTTCAATCTGCTGACGTATTTTGTGGCGTGACGTCACACCACTACCAAGCCTTTACTTGAATCGTTTTTATCATACCACCTCAGCGCATTTAGCGAAGCGGTTTCCTTGGCACGTCTTGTCGAAGCAGAGATCGTGTTCCCCTTATTCCGGGATTCCCATCAATACGGACGTGGGTAACCCAACCGCACCATTGATTGTGGCGCTTGGGAGATAAGCGAGTTTTACCAGGCCGGTGGGGACGCATAGTCTTCGTCCGCCCATATATAAGGGGATAAGGATCCACCTTTTTTACCTACGCCTTCTTCCTCCTTTGCTTATCCATCTCCGCGCACTCGAGCTCCAGCGCCCAAGTCCGCACATCTTGCCTCAACCTCCTCCAGCCATGTCCGGAGCGGGATGCAAGTGGATGGCCTCCTCCGTTACGGAGGGGCACATTGAGAAGCTGCGAGAGGCAAGTGGATGGCATCCTCCATTCCGGATACCTATCTAGCGACATCGCGCACCGGCTGCCCGACGAGGGGCAGCTCATCCCCACCCCCAGGCCCCATGAGAGGGTCGTATTTCTTCCCCACTTCCTCCATGGACTGGGCTTGCCATTTCACCCCTTCGTCCGGGGGCTCATGTACTTCTACGGCCTGGACTTCCACGATCTGGTGCCAAACTTCATCCTCAACATCTCGGCGTTTATCATCGTGTGCGAGGCCTTCCTCTGCATCCAGCCCCACTTCGGCTTGTGGCTAAAGACCTTCAATGTCAAGCCGAAGGTGGTGAAGGGTGTCCAAGCGGAGTGCGGAGGTGCCATGGTGGGCAAAATGCCCAACGTCACTTGGCTCGAGGGTGCCTTCGTGGAATCCGTCAAAGGGTGGCAATCGGGGTGGTTCTACATCACCGAGCCGCGTGACCCTAAATGGGCAGCGACCCCCGAGTTCAGATCTGGTATCCCCATGCAGCTCACCTCCTGGAAAGAGAAGGGCTTGCTATGGGGTAGTTCGGAGGAGCTGACCGGACTCCATTCCTGTCTCCAGACCCTGGTGAACAAGAAGCTTAAGCTTGTCAACGTGATCCAGGTCATGCTCGTCCGTCGGATTCTCCCCTGCCAGCAACGGGCCTTTAATTTGTGGGAGTTTGATCCGGCACAGCACCGGACCCTGAGCGGGCTCTTTGACATGATGTACGAAGCTGCCTGGAGGGTGCTGTTCAAGGGCGGAGAAGCCCCCGCATCCGCAACTGAAGATCGCGGATTCAGCACGCAGCGCCCGGCCGGCGAGGTAAGCTATGTTATCCTTTATGGGACACTCATTTCTTTCATAGTTTGACTCTATGTGGGATCTAAACTCCCAATGCCTTTAACAGGACTGGCAGAAGACGTCCGGACAGGTTAACTGTCCGGCTCCGCTTCCAGAAGACCCAGCGGACACCCGTTTGACGGGGCTGCTGGTCCCGCACTTTATGTGGTGCCGGAGAAGAAGGCCAAGAAGAAGGCCACGGGAACCCGAAGGAGTTCCTGGCGTCAGGTGGTATCGGACTCAACGTCCGATGACTCCGAGGCGGACTCCTCCCCTGAGGACGAGGAGGAGAAGAAGGAAGACTCCCCCCCAGTGGGGGGAGAGAAGAAGAGGAAGGCTTCCCCAGCAAGGGAGGCCGAAGGGTCCAAGAAGGGAAGGACCCTTCCTCCGGACTGCTCCACCAACACCGGCGACGGCGACGAGGAGTGGCCCTCAAGGGCCAAGCCCCTGGAAAGATCGTAAGTATCCGGATTCCTGAATGATTTATAATTTTTCTTTCTGCCACGCGGTGTCTTTCTAATGCCGCATACAACCTATAGTCCGGCCAAGGACGATCTTCCCGCTTCGTCGAGCGGGTCCTTGGGCACGTCGGATATGGATTCCCTTCTGACCGCCTCCACTCCTCGTGACGCTGATGACGCCGAGGTGGGATCCCAGGAGGGGACCCATCAGGAGGAGGAGGCTCCGGAGGTGCCGCAAGGCAACCTCCCGGACTTCGCACCGGACTCCGCACCGGAACCTGCAGTGGTTCTGGAGTCCGGCAGGCGGCCCCTCGTAAGAAGGGCAAGACTGTGACACCGGTGGCCTCCGTCCAACCGGAGGCGCCGGATAACTTGTTGGAGGCGCTCAACGGCGCTTCCATCGAGGAAGAACACCGCACTATCATGAGTGCGGTGATTCAAAAGGTTCAGCTCGCTAAGAGCGGGCTGACCGAAGCCTGCAGCAGCCTTCTAACAGGCTTTGAGGTAAGAAATTTAAAATATGTAATATAATACCACATAGACAGTAGCCCCTGATGCTCGGTTCGGTGTTCGGAAAGAAAAGCCGGACTGAGGATCTAAAAAGATATACGCATGAGGTCTAAAAAATATGTCAATATGGGATTGCAGGCTGCGCTGCTGACCTCTGCCACACTGACTGCGGAGGTCGATGCTTTGAAGCATAACCTCGAGCGGTCCGAGAGCGAGCTCGGCCGTGCCAAGAAGCAGCTCGAGGACAAGGAAGGTGAGTGACACCGTATTGAATTTTTACCTCACAGAAAAGGATTTTGGTTGCAAGAGAAATAACAAGGATAACGTGGGTACTCCAGGGGCTACGAACGAGGTGGCGACCCTGAAGGAGGCCGTGTCCGCGGCCGAACGTAATGCGGCCGCGGAACGAGCTGAGCGAGAGAAGCAGGAGGCGCGGGTGGCGGAGGTGCAGCAAGAGCTCCAGGCTCTCGTGGAAAAGCATGAGAGTTTGGAGCACGACTCGAAGACTCGAGAGTCCGAGCTTGCATCGGCTCTTGAGAGTGCCAAAGCCGCTAAGGCCGAAGCCCACAAGGCCCTCCAGGAAATTGAGGCGGTGAAGAAAATAGCGGCGGGTAAGGCATTTTTCATGCAAAGCAAGCATGTGAATGTGAATTACCTGTTACTTACCCAAATTCGGAGCTCTCCAGGAGCGTTTGCAGATCTGCCTCGCAGCGTGTCCGATACTGCCGCTTTCTACCGGGCCGAGGAGGGGATCTCAACGGAGAAGGTCTTCTGGTCTCAGTATGCTGAGGCCGGACATCCGGTGCCCCTTAGTGACCAGCTGAAGCAGCTAGTCGAGCTCCACAAGGTAGCCGAACAGGCCATGAAGGGCCTCATAGTTCGGCTGTGGTCCAAGGAGGCCATGCCTGGGAGCTACTTCGGCCTGGTGCGACGGCTGGTGGATGCGTGTCCCTGGGTGGAAGTAGTCAAGCACTCCGCCTGCATTGAAGGTGCCCGTCGGGCCCTTGCCCGTGCAAAAGTGCACTGGGGCAGGATGGACGCTGAGAAGCTTCTGACGGACGCGCCGCCGGCGGGCAAGGAGTATCGTACGCCTGAAATGTATTATAAGAGTGTCCTGAAGGGAGCCCGCATGATTGCGGATGAGTGCTCCAAGGATATAATATTTGAGTAGAATCGCATTATGTTATCCTGTGCGCTGAAAATTGTGTTCATATGCGCTAAGCAACGCTTATTAATTTAAAATATTACCTTCTGTGTGGCCGTTTATCAAATCTGAGAGATGGCAAGTCGTCGGCTTTAGCCCCCATGCCACTAGTGTTGGGGTCTTCGGGATAAACTTGAGCACTCTTGTTCCCATGTTTGGGTCCATCTAGGGAGGCGCTCAACACAATGAACGAGGCAACCGGACTTATAATGCTTGAACACTCTCACTTAGCCATAGAATTCTATAATTTTAAATTTCGGCGAAGCCCCTAGTGTTCGGAAGACCGAGTTCGGGGCGCTATCCACGCCTGGGCCGGACAAAGCCGGTTCCTCGCTCTAAGTGGCATAAGTCTTTAGGGACTCGAAAAGACCTCTCGAACAGCGACCAGCTCTCGCCTTATCATGACGGTCAGTTTTAGCTTTCTCCACTGAGGCGCTCGCCCAGCTCAAATGGGGCGCAATCGCAGTGGTTCTCCCAGTGCTACCTTAGCCGATAAAATGGAACGTAAGGTACCAAAACATGGGAGCCGGGCAAACCCAACTATTGACCCAAGACATGATTCGGAACCGATGCATATAATGCTATAAGTTCGGGGAGCCGCACTTGTGAAAGTGTTCGGACTTATCACACCATAATGCGGGGAACTTAAGCCCTTGGTGTATTCGGCCGTACCAAAGTGTACAGATGCAACATGTCATAAACGAGCATATATAAGAAAGAAATGCAATTATAAGCAAAAAGCGATGCATTGTTTATTCCAGAAATACTGCCATGAATGCAGAATGATACAAATAGTGTGGTAAGCAAGGGATTGGACTATTAAACATGTCCCCCTCCAGGGGTAGGCTGCGGAATGGTGTATTAAACAGAATTAATGCTCGTAATGGAGACCACCTGAGTGTTCGTCGTAGCCTTTCTCCTTCCCTGGCTGTTGCATCGTGAGTTCGGCAGGTCTACTGCCGGACAGGGCCTCTGGTGAACAGAGTCCTGTGGGTAAGAAAAAAGAAAAAAGGAAAAGATCGACACACTTGGGGGCCCCTCGTGTGGTTGAGCCGCACTCTGGGCCTGTCGTGGTCGTGCCCCTCCCCCTATGCCCATGGTATCTCCAGAGCGTAATGATGTACGCGAAGGACTAGTTTTGCAATTATGCAAGGGCTAGGATTGGGGCCGCATTGTTACGCGTTCTCGGAACGTGCCAGGTGGTCTTGTTGTAGGTTACACCGGGCGCGTTTGGCCGTGTCCGGTCGCTTAACGGCCGGACTCAAAAATTGCCTTAAGAGGCTGCTCTGAACTTCTGCCGCGAGAGCCGCTGTGTGTTCCTCCGTTCGGAGGGAGCGTTCAATGTTTCCGTTGACCGTGATGACTCCTCGAGGGCCTGGCATCTTGAGCTTAAGGTATGCGTAATGCGGCACCGCGTTGAACTTTGCAAACACGGTCCGTCCGAGCAAAGCGTAATAGCCACTGCGGAACGGGACTATGTCGAAGATTAACTCCTCGCTTTGGTAGTTATCCGGGGATCCGAAGACCACTTCCAGTGTGACTAAGCCTATACAATTGGCCTCTACACCTGGTATGACGCCTTTGAAGGTCGTCTTTGTAGGTTTAATCCTTGAGGGGTCTATGCCCATCTTGCGCACTGTATCCTGATAAAGCAGGTTCAGGCTGCTGCCGCCGTCCATCAGGACTCTGGTGAGGTGAAATCCATTGATGATTGGGTCTAAAACCAATGCGGCGAATCCGCCATGGCGGATACTGGTGGGGTGGTCCCTTCGATCAAAAGTGATCGGGCAAGAGGACCATGGATTGAACTTCGGGGCGACTGGCTCCATCGCATATATGTCCCTAAGTGCACGCTTCCGCTCCCTCTTGGGTATGTGGGTTGCGTATATCATGTTTACCGTCCGCACTTGTGGGGGGAAACCCTTCTGTCCTCTATTGTTCGGCGGCCGGGTCTCTTCCTCGTCATCGCTATGCAGCCCCTAGTCATTGTTTTCGGCAATTAACTTGCCTGCCTGCTTAAATACCCAACAATCCCTGTTGGTGTGATTAGCTGGCTTTTCGGGGGTGCCATGTATCTGGCAAGAGCGGTCGAGTATTCGGTCCAAATTGGACGGGCCCGGAGTAGTTCTTTTGAATGGCTTTTTCCGCTGACCGGGTTTAGAGCCTCTGAATCCGGCATTTACTGCCGTATCCTCAGTGTTATCGCCGTTAACGCGGCGTTTGTTCTTGTTTCGACGCGACCTGCCATTGCGGTCCTTGGTATTCGGACTGCCAGAATTTTTGCTGAGGTTGTTACTGCGGGCTAGCCAGATGTCCTCTCCCGCGCAGAAGCGGGTCATGAGTGATGTGAGGGCTGCCATGGATTTCGGCTTTTCCTGTCCTAGGTGCCGGGCCAGCCACTCATCGCGGATGTTATGTTTGAAGGCTGCGAGGGCCTCTGCATCCGGACAGTTGACGATTTGGTTTTTCTTTGTTAAGAACCGTGTCCAGAACTGTCTGGCCGATTCGTCTGGCTGCTAAATTATGTGGCTTAGGTCATCGGCGTCTGGTGGTCGCACATATGTGCCCTGGAAGTTGTCAAGAAATGCGGCTTCCAGGTCCTCCCAACACCCAATTGACTCTGCTGGCAAGCTATTAAGCCAATGCCGAGCTGGTCCTTTAAGCTTGAGTGGGAGATATTTGATGGCGTGAAGATCGTCACCGCGGGCCATGTGGATATGAAGGAGATAGTCTTTGATCCAAACCGCGGGGTCTGTTGTGCCATCGTAGGATTCAATGTTCACGGGTTTAAAACCTTCAGGGATTTGATGATCCATTACTTCATATGTGAAGCATAGTGGCTGTGCGGCGCCTCTATATTGGGCAATATCATGACGTAGCTCAAGCGAGCTTTGTCTACTGTGTTCGGCCCGGCCGAAGTTGCTGTATCCGGTGCGACGGTAGTCGTCGCGCATCGTGGGGCGTCCACGTGATCCGTAGATCTATCTTGGTTGTCTTGCCTTGTCCTCCAATATGTCTCGCAAGTCCGGCGCATTCCCTCGTGGCTTCGTACTTTTCGAGCGGTGCCGAGGTACGGTTCTGGTGGAGGGCCTAGATGCCTCTCTGTCACGGCCACGAGGTGGTCGGTCTGCCGTATTGTGCGCTGGTGATGAAGGTTTATATGTCTCCTCTAATCGGGGGAGCAACTTGCATTTTGGGTAGCTTTTGGAGGGGCGTTCGAGTTCATACTCTTCGGCCGCAAGGACTTCAGTCCATCTGTCGGCTAGCAGGTCTTGATCAGCTCGGAGCTGTTGCTGCTTTTTCTTTAGGCTGTTTGCCGTGGCCATAAGCCTGCGTTTAAAATGCTCTTGTTCGACGGGATCCTCGGGCACGACGAATTCGTCGCCATTGAGGCTTGCCTCGTCTCCGGAGGGAGGCATGTAATTATCATCCTCTACCTCTTCATCTGCCGCTCTCTCGTGAGGGCTGGCTTCTCCGTCCTCCTGTGCTGAATCTTGCTGGAGGGGGTTGTCTTCGGCACTGTCTGGGGTGTTATTATCTCCGGTGCCGGAATCTCCATTCTTGCTGTGGCGGGATTTAGAGCGGCGCCGCTGACGCCGGCGCTTGGGCTGTTTCTTGGAGGAATCTGCCTCCGCTGCTTCTTCGCCATTCCCATCCTTTGGGATGTCCACCATGTATATGCCGTATGACGAGGTGGTCTTCCAGTGCCCCATAGGCGCTGGTTCTTGGTCGTCTCCGGCATCGTCATCCATACCGTCGATGTCTTCGGAGTCGTAGTCTAGCATGTTGGTTAGATCGTCGACAGTGGCTACAAAGTGGGTGGTGGGTGGGCTTTGAATTTATTCGTCGTCCGCATCCCAACCGTCCTGACCGTAGTCCGGCCAGGGCTCTCCTGATAACGAGAGATACTTTAGCGAATTCAGGATGTCGCCAAAGGGTGAGTGTTGAAAGATGTCCGCGGCGGTGAACTCCATGATCGGCGCCCAATCGGATTCGATTGGTAGGGGCGCAGGAGGTTCGGGGTCCGGCGAGGAGTCCGGCACCTCGGAGTCACGAGCTTTACAAGGGACAAAGTCAGTATTCGGCTCCATCGCCATAGAGGTTGCAGCCCCCGAGGTGGTGTCTAGCCACCCGTCCTCGATCTGCGTGGTCGGCTGCGAACTAAGGGTCAGGGCGGACTCATGTGTGGCCTCCAGGGCACTGTCCGGCAGCAGAGCTAAATCATGCCCATCGTGACAGTGCGGCGCGCTCGGCTGTGGCTCGAATCCATCGAAGATCAAGTCTCCGCGGATGTCAGCCGTGAAGTTTAGGCTTCCAAATCTGACCTGATGGCCAGGGGCGTAGCTTTTGATCTGCTCCAGATGGCCAAGCAAATTGGCCCGCAGTGCAAAGCCGCCGAACACGAAGATCTGTCCGGGGAGAAAAGTCTCACCCTGGACTGCGTCGTTGTTGATGATCAAAGGAGCCATCAAGCCTATCGGTGACAACACAGAGGAACTCTCAATGAAAGAACCAATGTCGGTGTCAAAACCGGCGGATCTCGGGTAGGGGGTCCCGAACTGTGCGTCTAGGCGGATGGTAACAGGAGACAAGGGACACGATGTTTTTACCCAGGTTCGGGCCCTCTCGATGGAGATAAAACCCTACTCCTGCTTGATTAATATTGATGATATGGGTAGTACAAGAGTGGATCTACCACGAGATTAAGGAGGCTAAACCCTAGAAGCTAGCCTATGGTATGATTGTTGTAATGGTTGTTCGTCCTATGGACTAAAACCCTCCGGTTTATATAGACACCGGAGAGGGCTAGGGTTACACAGAGTCGGTTACAATGGTAGGAGATCTACATATCCGTATTGCCAAGCTTGCCTTCCACGCCAAGGAAAGTCCCATCCGGACACGGGACGAAGTCTTAAATCTTGTATCTTCATAGTCTTGGAGTCCGGCCGATGCTGATAGTCCGGTTATCCGGACACCCCCTAGTCCAGGACTCCCTCACGTGGTGTCTTAAGATCTACAAAGATCAGTTGGGGGAATAGTTTCCGAACCTTGGTCGCGAGAGTTGCCGACTTAGGCCCCATGCTTTGTGTCACGATGCCCGTGGGGCACGGACCGGGAGGGGTGCTCCTGCTGTGAGCTTGAACGAGGGAGCCTCGCGAAAACCAGGCGTGAAAAGGGCTCATGAGGGCGCCCGCGCAGCCGACTCGCGAGGTTTGCGAGAGAGAGAGTGAGCCGGACGGAAGGCGAAAACAGAGAATTGGGACAGAGGACGACAAACAACACCAGAAGCAACTTCAATAAAGGTTCAAACAAGAGAGAACAAGCCAACTGCGGAAAGCAAATGAAAAGTCGCGTCCGGCACCTAGTCTAGTCTTCGACGTCTTCTCACCAACGCGGAGCTAAGTGTTGCCACTGGGCGTGAGCGGGAGCCCCCGAGGCCCAAGGGCGGTACTCCGGAGACTCCGGGTCATGTACAACCCCAACTCATTATTACGTGAGAGTGTCACGGGCGGCGAGCTTCACAGGCACTGGGCCTTCTTCACAGGCACCGGGCCTTTCTTGGGGCGGCAAGCTTCACAGGCACCAGGCCTTCTTCACAGGCATTGGGCCTTTCTTGGGGCGGCGAGCTTCACCGGCACTGGGCCTTCTTCATAGGCACCGCGCTATCTTCACACACATTGGGCCTTTCTTCAAGGGTAGAACTTCCGGAGGTGCTGAATATTCCAAGCGTTTGGGATGGGCACCCCCTCCTGAGTCTCCAGGCACGCGGTACCAGGCCTGGAAACATGAACAACCTTGAACGGGCCCTCCCACATGGGTGAGAGCTTGTGCGGCCCTTCCGTAGAGAGCACCCGCCTAAGCACAAGGTCACCTACCTCAAGAGTCCTAGGGCGGATGTTGTGGCAATGATACCGCCGCAGCGCCTGCTGGTATCTTGCTGCTCATAGTGCGGCTTCCCGACGGTGTTCCTCCCCCAACATGAGGTCCATCCCCCACATGGCGTCCTGTTGCGCTTCACCGAACGCTAGGACCCGCGCAGAGAGACGCCTGGCCTCGTGAGGGAGGACCGCCTCTGCTCCGTAGACGAGGAAGAACAGGGTCTCGCCGGTCGACTTGGTGGCAGTAGTGCGGATGGACCACATCACGGACTGGAGCTCGTCGTACCAGCCCCTGCTGCAGGCCTCCAGCTTCTTCTTAAAGGTCCTGGTTTTGAGGCCTTTCAGGACCTCTGCGTTGGCGTGCTCGGCCTGGCCGTTAGTCCGGGGGTGTGCCACCGAAGTGTATCATATCTGCGTTCCAAGGTTAGCACAATATGTTTTGAAGAGATTGCTTGTGAACTGCGAACCATTGTTGGTGATGATGCGATTAGGGACCCCGAATCGGCTCACAAGGCCCTTGATGAACTTGACTGCAGAGCCAACTGGGATGGTGCGCAGGGCTTCCACCTCCGCCCACTTGGTGAACTTGTCGATGGCGACGTAGAGGTAGCGGTAGCCCCTAGGCGCTCGAGGGAACGGGCCCAAGATGTCCAGCCCCTAGACCGCTAACGGCCACGAGAGTGGGATGGTCTGCAGGCCCTGAGCTGGCTGATGGATCTGCTTGGCATGGAACTGGCAGGCTTCGCAGGCCTTCACCAGCTCGACTACATCGTTGAGTGCCGTAGGCTAGTAGAACCCGATGTAAAATGCCTTGCCGACGAGGGTCCGCGATGATGAGTGGTGTCCACAATATCCACTGTGTATGTCAGCCAGCAACTCCTTCCCCTGTTCCCTGGAGATGCAACGCAGGGAAACATCATTTGGCCGCTTCCGGTAGAGCTCTCCATCTCGGATGCAGTAGGCTGTGGCCTGCCGGGCCACACGTTCCTCGTCCTCCTCCTTCTCTGGTAGAGTCCCTTGCATCAGGTAGTCCTTGAATTCCGTGGTCCAGCACCCCTCCTGAGGCTCCAGTGCCAGGAGTAAGCGCGCTCCCGAGGTCGGGCCACAGGCCGGGGCTCCTGTGGCAGGTGGCTGAGGGAGTTCCTCCCGAGGTTGCGCTATGCTTGATAGTGACGGTGTCGCTGATGGCCTGAAGAGCCGCTCCTCGAAGACGCCAGGCTCCTGAGCAGCCGCCTGGATGCCCTCCTGGCAATGTCATCAGCCTCTTGGTTGGTGCCGCGGGGCACATGCTGCAAGTCTAGCCCCCAAAACTGCTTTTCCATCCTGCGCACCTCCGCAAGATATGCTTCCATGTGCTCGTCCTTCGGCTCCTACACCTTGTTGGAGAAGTTGACGAGGAGTTGTGAATCACCCTTGATGGTGAGGCGCTTTACCCCCAATGCTGCTGCAGCTTTCAAGCCCGCTATGAGGCCCTCGTATTCTGCTATGTTGTTGGAGACCTTCTCGCCATGCTGGAAACAGAGCTGCATGGTGTAATAGAGCTTGTCCTAAGTGGGGGATATGAGCACCGCACCAGCCCCTGCGCCTTGCCATGAGAATGCTCCATCGAAGTACATGACCCAGCCATCTGGTGCCTCGCTTCCTGGGGAAAGTGATCGAACCTCGCCTGCCTCGAGCCCTGGGGCCTCAGTCCATTCTGCCACAAAATCTGCAAGTGCGGCTCCCTTACCGACCATGGTTGTGCTGAATTTCAACTAAAACACTTGCAACTCGATGTTCCATTCAGCGACCCTTCCAGCTGAGTTGGGGCTCCTGAGTACCGTTTCCAATGGGTAGGCTGAGATGACCTTGATGGGATGACATTTAAAGTAGTGTCACAGCTTTCGCGAGGCCACCAATAGTGCGAGCAAGAGTTTCTGAGGCATGGGGTATCGTGCCCTTGCATCCCGTAGCACCGTGCTGACGAAATACACCGGATGCTCGATGAGGGTGGGTGTGCTGACGAGATCCGTGACCTCAGGAGGATTAGGCGCCTCCTGAGATGACGGAGCCCCCAGCACATGGTTGCCTGGTGAGGCCTCCTCAGCCCTAGGGGCGCTTTCCTATTGAGGCTGGTCTCCATCTGCCGAGGCCTTGGTCTTCGCGGGGCCTTCTTGGTCTTGTGCTACCGCGGTCGGGGCCGTGGCCGGTCGTGACGCAGCCCTGACCTGGCGCTCTTCCCGAACCGCCACCAGAGCTGCGCTGGCGGAGTAGGGTGTGGCAGCGAGGTAGAGCACCAGGGGATTGAGAGGGCGCGGTGTCACCATCACTAGAGGACTGGTCAGGTACTTCTTGAGGTCTTGAAACGCTTTGTCGGCCTCCTGTGTCGATTCAAACGGACCCTTCTTCTTCATCAGCTTGAAAAAAGGCAAGGCGCTCTCCCCCAGCGTGGAGATGAAACGCCCCAACACAGTTACGCGTCCGGCAAGCTTCTGCATTTCTCTGAGGGTTTGCGGTGGACTCATGTCTTCGATTGCCTTGACCTTCTCCGGGTTGGCCTCGATGCCTCTGTGGGACACGAGGAAGCCCAGAAGCTTGCCGGAAACTCGCACTTCTCCGGGTTGAGCCGCAGGTCCACTTCACGGAGGCTCGCGAAGGTCTCTTCCAAGTCCTAGATCAAGGTATTCACCTCCCGAGACTTCACCACAATGTCATCGACGTAAGCCTCGGCGTTCTTACCGAGTTGCCGGCCTAAGGCAATGTGCATCAGCCGCTGGAAGGTTGCGCCCGCGTTGCGCAACCCGAACGGCATGTAGGTGTAGTAGTATACCTGACATGGGGTCAGGAAGGCCGTCTTCTCCACATCTTCTACTGCCATCTTGATCTTGTGATAGCCCGAAAATGCATCTAGGAAACACAGCAGGGTGGAGTCAACAATTTGGTCGATGCGAAGGAGCGGGAACGGTTCTTGAGGGCAGGCCTTGTTGAGGTTGGTGAAGTCGACACACATGCACTCCTTTCCTCCCTTTTTCGGCACGACAACAGGGTTTGCCAGCCATTCCGGGTAGCAAACCTCGCGAATAACACTTGCTGCCTCCAGCTTGCAGGTTTCTTGGACGATGAAGGCCTGCTTCTCGGTGTACTGCCGCCTTGCTTTCTGCTTCACGGGGCATACATTGGGGCACACATTCAGGTGATGCTCAATCACCTGCCTTGGAACCCCCGCCAGCTGCTTGGGTTCCCATGCGAACACTTCCTTGTTCGAGCGCAGGAATTTCACCAGCGCCTCCTCTTGGTCGGGGTCGAGATTGGCACCTATGGTGAAGGTGGCGCCGGAGGACCCGTCCTCCTCAACTGGTACCTACTTGGTCTCTGCCTTGTCCTGGGTGAACAACTGCTTTTTCTTGGTCGGTGCAGCCCTGAAAGGATCAAGAAGAGGTGTCTAGAGGGGGCTGAATAGACTCTAAGCAGGAAAAGTTGCAGTTTTTAGTTTCTTTAAGTTGAAGTGGAGTTTGGCACAAGTTTCAACATTCACAATACACATCAAGCAAGCATGCAAAGAGTATCTGAGCAGCGGAAAGTAAAGCATGCAAATTGCGGGAATGTAAAGAGATGGGATTGGAGTGTGCAAATGCAATTTGGAGACACGGAGATTTTTGAGCCATGGTTCCGATAGGTGGTGCTATCGTACATCCACGTTGATGGAGACTTCAACCCACGAAGGGTAACGGTTGCGCGAGTCCATGGAGGGCTCCACCCACGAAGGGTCCACGAAGAAGCAACCTTGTCTATCCCACCATGGCTGTCGCCCACAAAGGACTTGCCTCACTAGGGTAGATCTTCATGAAGTAGGCGATCTCGTTGCCCTTACAAACTCCTTGGTTCAACTCCACAATCTTGACGGAGGCTCCCAAGTGACACCTAGCCAATCTAGGAGATACCACTCTCCAAGAAGTAACAAATGGTGTCTTGATGATGAACTCCTTGCTCTTGTGCTTCAAATGATAGTATTCCCAACACTCAACTCTCTCTCACAGGATTTGGATTTGGTGGAAAGAAGATTTGAGTGGAAATCAACTTGGGGAAGGCTAGAGATCAAGATTTATGTGGTAGGAATGGAATATGTTGACCTCAACACAAGTGTAGGTGGTTCTCTCTCAGAAAATGTATGTTGGAAGTGTAGGCATGTTCTGATGGCTCTCTCCACGAATGAAGAGTGGGTGCAGGGGTATATATAGCCTCCACACAAAATCTAACCATTACACACAACTTAACAAACTCTGTGGGACCGAATCCTGAAACTCAGTCGGACCGATTTAGTAAATAATGTGACCGTTAGGATTTTCGGTGGGACCGACATGTCATCTCGGTGGGACCATTATGGTTAGGGTTAGGGCATAACGTAATCTCGGTGAGACCGATTACACAAGCTCGGTGAGACCGATTTTGGTAATAGACACACACAGGGTTGGTCAGGCAAACTCGGTGGGACCAATTCGCTCATCTTGGTTGGACCGAAACGTTATGAAAGGGAACAGAGAGTTTGCATTGCAATCTCAGTAGGACCAATCGCTAATCTCGGTTTGACCGAAATGTTACGAAGGGAAACAAAGAGATTGCAATCCCATCTCGGTGAGACCGAGATCCCTATCGGTGAGACCAAAAAGACTAGGGTTTCTGGTAGTGGCTATGTCGACAGAACTCGGTGGCGCCGGATAGAAAGCTTCGTTAGGGCCGAGTTTGACTTTTGGTTTGGGACATATGTGGATGTGAGAAAGTGGTTGAGGGCTTTAGAGCATATCACTAAGCACTTCGAGCAAGCAAGCCATTAAGCATCACCTCATCCCCTCTTAATAGTATTGGATTTCCTATGGACTCAATCTGATCTTGGATCACTAAAAGTAAAATGTAGAGTCTTGTGCTTTGAGCTTGAGCCAATCCTTTGTCCTTAGCATCTTGAAGGGGTTCCACATCCTCTAGTCCACGCCACTCCATTGTTGAACTTATATGAAACACACTAGGTAAAAGTATTAGTCCAACAAGAGATATGTTGACATTAATTACCAAAATCACCCACGGAGCACTTGTGCTTTCAATCTCCCCCTTTTAGGTAATTGATGACAACATACATCAAAGCTTTAGATAAAGATATAAAGAGTAACATGCATAGGCTCCCCCTACATGTATGCAATCATGTAAATATGAAATATAGGAGCATGTGAATGCATAAGCATGACAGAGTAAGCAGTGTGTTACATGTATCTTGTCTATATGCATCAGAGCAAATGGTGTGGGAAATATACCTTCATGCTCATGATTCCTTCTTGCAAACAGTATGTACATCAGCAAGAAATCCTCATACACATGATTGTGATGCATATACTTACCTTGTAGTCTTGAGTTGGCTGAGGAAGGAATGAACCTGCGTAAACAAGGTTAGATAACACAGATACACCTACTAGCCAGAGCAAACAAAAGAAACCACAAGAGTACCAAGACTGGGATGACATGTAGAGAGTGAGTACTAAGTAGCCCATTGGGTATAAACATGTCCCCAAAGGTAAAGATGTGCAATGAATTTAAGTATTTCCTTCCCTTAGATGTCTTGCCCCCCTGAATCTAGCATGGGATACAGGGAGAAGACAGGAGATAGAAAATCAAAGCAAAGAAAAGAAACAAAGCTAATGCAATCAATCAAATATGAACATGTCTTTCCCCTCTTAAAGACATGTGACTTCTCTCCTCTTGAATGCCAAGCATCTGGGGTCTCTCTCCTCCTGAGTATTTTATCCCCCTATAGAAATGATTAAGCTTTGATGTGATCTCTCTCTCCCCCTTTGACATCAATTTCCAAGAAGGGTTCTTTTGGATTTTTGTTACAAATGGGTTTGGTCCTTGAGTCACAGAATAAAGCAGCAAGCCAAATGTGATGCTGGTAGAGGACAAGGATCATTGAGTGGAGCTGGATCAGAAAGAATGCAGGAACAAGTGGCAAGCTATTTTTCCTGTAGTGAAATCGGTGGCACCGAGTTGTGTGCTTCGGTTGTGCAGAAAGGTTTCGGTTGGACCGAAGGCAACAGACCGGTGGGACCGAGTTCATCACAGAGAAACACTTGTCACCTCAGCTCACTGGACAAGTAAGATCTCACAAGGATTTGCAAGGAATTAACTGAAGGATTTGCAATGAATTGGATGCAAGGAATGCAGAACAGAAAGAAAAGAAAAGAAATGAAATCTAGATGAAGTTTTTTTTTTTGAAAGGGGAAACAAATATGCATGAGACAAATGCAAGGGCACAGAAAAGAACACAAGAGAACTTCATCCAGAATTGGTCGGCGACAAAGTCACCTATGTTAGAGTATATTGACTTAGGAGTCAAGTGAGATCACTTGATCACAGGTCATACTCATCGTTTAAGTTCAAAATGGGGTTACCATTTTTCATTTAAGCATCTTGATGTATTCACATCTTGTTGAGTTGCTTTGACTCATGACTTGGAGTAAAGCTTCTCTAAGATGGAATAACATACCTTGGGTGGTGATGTTTATCGTGATCATGTAGTTGAACTTGTGTGGGTTGCTCAAGGTTGATGTAGCTCATCAAGAATTGGGAGCACCACTTGAAATTTTGAGTTCATCTACCTACATGGGTTAGTTTTTGCAAGGAAGAGCACTTGTGTATCCAAAATGACAATCATGAAACTTAATATAGAACTTATCAAAGGATATGTTTGAAGGGTTTCGTGCTTCCTTGTCTTCAACCACCATTGTGTAGAGACTTGGTGATGTAGAGATTGCTCAAGATGTGAGTGGGTTGCAATCTCATAGATTTAGGTTCATCCAAGTACCTACAAGGGTTAGATAACATGCAAGGTGCAAATATATCCAAGACATAAGATTATCATCATAAGAGAAATATCAAGGATTAGTCATAGGTTCATGTGTTGCATGTATCCAAATAGAGTTCCTACTCCAAGTTTGAAGCATCAATGATGTTCAATTCACCTCTTAACCTGCAAAACACTTTCTCATCAAGTGGTTTAGTGAATATATCTGCCAATTGCTTATCGGTATGAACATGCTTAAGATTAATGTCCCCTTTGGCAACGTGATCTCGAATGAAATGATGACGAACTTCAATATGATTAGTTCGAGAGTGTTGCATGGGATTATGAGCAATCTTGATAGCACTTTCATTGTCGCAAAGCAATGGAACATGTTTCACATATATCCCATAATCTTTAAGAGTTTGGGTCATCCAAAGTAATTGAGCACAACATGAACCTGCGGCAATGTATTCCGCTTCGGCGGTGGATAAGGATACCGAGTTTTGTTTCTTGGAGGACCAAGACACAAGAGATCTACCAAGAAATTGACAAGTACCCTAAGTGGACTTTCTATCAACCTTGTCACCGGCATAGTCCGAGTCGGAGTAGCCAACAAGATTAAAAGAGGACCTCTTAGGATACCAAATGCCAAAGTTTGGCGTATGGATTAAGTATCTCACTATCCTTTTCACGGCCTTAAGATTACATTCTTTAGGAGCGGCTTGATATCGTGCACACATGCACACACTTAGCATGATATCAGGACGTGAAGCACATAGATATAACAATGAACCAATCATGGAGCGGTAAACCTTTTGATCAACAGGTTCACCATCTTTGGTCAAATCAAGATGTCCACTAGTAGGCATGGGTGTACTCATACATTTGCATTCTTGCATATTGAACTTCTTGAATAAGTCCGTGGTGTACTTTGTTTGAGAGACAAAGGTACCTCCCTTAGTTTGCTTGCTTTGCAAACCGAGTAAGAATTTGAGTTCACTCATCATAGACATCTCAAACTTCTTCGACATTAGCTTTCCAAACTTCTCACTGAAGTGAGGGTTAGTCGAACCAAATATAATATCATCAACATAGATTTGGCACACAAAGTTCTCCATTAACCCTTTTTGTAAAAAGAGTGGAATCAATTTTTCCAATTTCAAAGCCTTTTTCAATAAGGAACTTGGTCAAGCATTTATACCATGCTCTAGGAGCTTGTTTAGGACCATAAAGAGCTTTGTGAAGTTTGTAAACATAATTAGGTTTCTTAGGATTGATAAAGCCGGGAGGTTGCTTAACATAAACTTCCTCCTCTATTTCACCATTTAGAAAAGCACTTTTAATGTCCATTTGGTACAAGGTGATATCATGGTGATTAGCATAGGCAAGTAAGATGCGAATGGACTCAAGTCTAGCAACGGAGGCATATGTCTCACCATAGTCCATACCTTCGACTTGAGTGTAGCCTTGGGCGACGAGACGTGCTTTGTTCCGAACTACTTGTCCATCTTCATCTTGCTTGTTGTGAAACACCCATTTGGTATCGATAATGTTGTGGTTGTTGTCGGTCTTCTCAACCAATTTCCACACTTGGTTTCTCTCAAAGTTGTGTAGTTCTTCGTGCATGACATTTATCCAATCTGTATCTTCCAAAGCTTCTTCAACCTTCATAGGTTGAATGCTAGAGATAAATGAATAATCTTCACAAAAGTTAGCCAAACGTGTTTTAGAGCGAGTGATTCTCCCGGTTTGGCATTGTAGATTTGCTCGACGGGATGGTCTTTGGCCACTCTTGCTGAAACTCGTGAAAGCTTTTGCTTGGATCTTGGTGGAACATCTCCTTCATCTTGTTCTTCTTCTTGGCCTTCTTCGTTGTTAACGTTGTCGTTCTCTTGTCGTGGTGGAGAAGGAGGTTGTTGACGTTCATCTTGATGTACTTCCTCGTTTTCTCCGTCTTGGTGTGTCCCACTTGTGGATGCTTCCGTATCAACTCTTGGTTCACCTTGTTGTGAGGTAGAAGCTTCCACTTGGACGGATGAGGTACTCTCCTTCACCTCCGTTGGACGAATCTTGCCAATAGACAAGTCTAGGATTGCTTCCGAAGGGTCTTTGTCTCCTACATCAATTGGCAATTGCTCTACTTGCGAGCCGTTAGATTCATCAAACTTCACATCTACCGTCTCTTCAACCTTTCGGGTGAAATTGTTGTAGACACGATAAGTGTGGGAGTTTGAGCCATAACCAAGTAGGAAACCTTCATGAGACTTAGGAGCAAATTTAGAACGACGATGCTTATCAAGAATGTAGCACTTTGAGCCAAATACTCGAAAGTATCCAACTTGGGGTTTTTTACCGGTGTGGAGCTCGTATGCCGTCTTGCCGAGTAGCTTGTGAAGATACAAGCAATTTGTTGCATGACAAGTTGTCTCCACCGCTTCCGCCAAAAAGTGCTTCTTAATCATCAAGCATCGTTCTCGCCATTCCGATGAGCGTCCGGTTCTTCCTCTCAACAACTCCATTTTTTTGAGGTGTGTACATAGCCGAGAACTCATATGAAATCCCTTCTTCGTCAAGAAAGGTGTCCACATTTGCCTTCTTGAACTCTGTTCCGTTGTCGCTGCGAACCTTCTTGATCTTCACTTCAAATTGATTTTGGGCCTTCCTAGCGAAGTTTTTGAAGATCTTTTGGACCTGCGATTTATCATCAAGAAAACACCCACGTAAATCTTGAAAAATCATCAACTATAACTAGACCAAAAGAATTTCCACCGAGACTTTTGTAAGCGTTGGGACCAAAAAGATCCATGTGAAGTAGCTCGAGCGGCCTCCTTGTGGTCATGATGTTCTTCACGGGATGCCTTCCTCCAACCTGTTTACCTGCTTGACAAGCGCTGCAAAGTCTATCCTTATCAAATATGACATCGTTAACGCCAAGGATATGATTTCCTTTAATAAGCTTGTCAAGGTTTCGCATGCCCATATGACCTAACCGTCTATGCCATAACCAGTCTTTAGAGGATTTAGATTTTAAGCAAGTTCTAGGTTGAGCCTTTTTAGTGAAATCAACAATGTAAAGATCACCTCTACGTATACCGGTAAAGACCATTTTATGATTGTCTCTTCAAAACACTTGGCAATCTACTTCAGTAAATAGGACATTGAAACCAAAATAAGCAAGTCCAGATACCGAAAGTAAATTGTACCCAAGAGATTCAACGAGCATGACATTTTGTATGGAGCTATCATGTGAGATGGCCACCTTACCAAGGCTAACCACCTTACCCTTTGAGTTGTCACCAAAAGTGACATACTTTCGAGGGCCGTCATTTTTAGCAAGCTCACGAAACATATCTTTATCTCCGGTCATGTGATCGGTACATCCACTATCAAGAACCCATTCCTTTCCTCCTGCCATGTATCCCCGAAGATTTGCCATAAGACCAAAGTGCCTCATTGCATCATCAAGATTAAAGTCACTATCATCATCCTCATCATAGTATCCATGTTCAACATCATCATGTGATGGATCAATTCCTAGAGAGGGTGATTCGCTAGAATGAGTTTGACAATGATCTTCTTTATGAATTATAATAGCTTCGGAAATAATATCGCTAATAATTCCAACATCTCCTTTGGCACGCATAAGATTTGTATGCTCAAATAGACAATTACCAAACTTAGGATCATTGGAATTTATCTTACTCAAGGCAATAGACTTATGGAGAATTTCTTCTAGATTTTGCAAGGAATAATTTGGAAAACGTTCCTCAAGAAATTTCCATATGGTGTAGGCACACTTAAGAGTAGGCAAACATCCAATCAAGTTTCTAGGCAAACCTCTAGTGATAAGATCAATAGTTCTAAGATTGCGAATCATGTCAATTGACTCATCAAGGGTGGGATGCGTAGGATCAACATAAGGTGCACAAGGTCTATTAATGTACTTGTTCAAATGATATTTATTGAAAATCACAAGCATCTCATTTTTCCACTCATGAAAGTACTCTCCATCAAATATGGGCACTCTATGTCTAAGACTCCCCAAAGTAGACTCATCCATCTTCCTCCAATGGTGTTTAAAAAAAAGCAATGGAGACCAAAGCTCTGATACCAATTGAAAGGATCGAGAAGAGGTGTCTAGAGGGGGGGGTGAATAGACTCTAAGTAGTAAAAGTTGCAGTTTTTAATTTCTTTAAGTTGAAGGGGAGTTTGGCACAAGTTTCAACATTCACAATACATGTCAAGCAAGCATGCAAAGAGTATATGAGCAACGGAAAGTAAAGCATGCAAATTGCCAGAATGTAGAGAGATGGGATTGGAGTGTGCAAAAGCAATTTGGAGACACGGAGATTTTTGAGCCGTGGTTACGATAGGTGGTGCTATCATACATCCACGTTGATGGAGACTTCAACCCACGAAGGGTAACGGTTGCGCGAGTCCACGGAGGGCTCCACCCACGAAGGGTCCACGAAGAAGCAACCTTGTCTATCCCACCATGGCCGTCGCCCACGAAGGACTTGCCTCACTAGGGTAGATCTTCACGAAGTAGGCGATCTCGTTGCCCTTACAAACTCCTTGGTTCCACTCCACAATCTTGACGGAGGCTCCCAAGTGACACCTAGCCAATCTAGGAGAGACCACTCTCCAAGAAGTAACAAATGGTGTGTTGATGATGAACTCTTGCTCTTGTGCTTCAAATGATAGTCTCCCCAACACTCAACTCTCTCTCTCTCACACAGGATTTGGATTTGGTGGAAAGAAGATTTGAGTGGAAAGCAACTTGGGGAAGGCTAGAGATCAAGATTTATGTGGTAGGAATGGAATATGTTGACCTCAACACAAGTGTTGGTGGTTCTCTCTCAGAAAATGTATGTTGGAAGTGTAGGCATGTTCTGATGGTTCTCTCCATGAATGAAGAGTGGGTGGAGGGGTATATATATAGCCTCCACACAAAATCTAACCGTTACACACAACTTACCAAACTCTGCGGGACTGAATCCTGAAACTCGGTCGGACTGATTTAGTAAATAATGTGACCGTTAGGATTTTTGGTGGGACCGACATGTCATCTCGGTGGGACCGATATGGTTAGGGTTAGGGCATAACGTAATCTCGGTGAGACCGATTACACAAACTCGGTGAGACCGATTTTGGTAATAGACACACAGAGGGTTGCTCAGGCAAACTCGGTGGGACCGATTCGCTCATCTCGGTTGGACCGAAACGTTACGAAAGGGAACAGAGAGTTTGCATTGCAATCTCGGTAGGACCGATCACTAATCTCGGTTTGACCGAAATGTTACGAAGGGAAACAGAGAGATTGCAATCCCATCTCGGTGAGACCGAGATCCCGATTGGTGAGACCGAAAATACTAGGGTTTCTGGCAGTGGCTATGTCGACAGAACTCGGTGGCACCGGATAGAAAGCTTCATTAGGGCCGAGTTTGACTTTTGGGTTTGGGACATATGTGGATGTGAGAAAGTGGTTGACGGCTTTGGAGCATATCACTAAGCACTTCGAGCAAGCTAGCCATTAAGCAACACCTCATCCCCTCTTAATAGTATTGGCTTTCGTATGGACTCAATGTGATCTTGGATCAGTAAAAGTAAAATGTAGAGTCTTGTGCTTTGAGCTTGAGCCAATCCTTTGTCCTTAGCATCTTGAAGGGGTTCCACATCCTCTAGTCCACGCCACTCCATTGTTGAAATTATCTGAAGCATACTAGGTAAAAGTATTAGTCCAACAAGAGATATGTTGACATTAATTACCAAAATCACCCAGGGAGCACTTGTGCTTTCAAGCCCCCTTGGCCTTGGAGGTGTCCGCGCCGGCAGGCTGCGCTGCCGCGGCTGTCTTGAGGTCGAGCTTGAGCGCCAGCAGAGCATCCTTGGTATCCCCGGCTACGGTGAGGATGCCGCTGCTCGTGGGCATCTTCATGAGGTTGTAGGCCGGATGGGTCGCTGCCATGAACTGGGCCAAGGCGGGGTAGCCGAGGATGGCGTTGTATGGGAGGCCGATGTCGGCAATGTCGAAGTTGACCAGCTCCGTGCGGAAGTTGTCGTGGGTGCCGAAGGTCACAGGGAGACGGATCTGCCAGGGAGCCAGAAGATCCGCCTCCGACACCCGAGAAGGGCTTGCTGGGTTGGAGTTGTTCCAGCGGTACATGGAGGAGGCTGATGACGGTCCCTGGTGATGAGGGTCCTGGTGACGGCCAACTGGCAGATGGTGGGCGTGCAAAGCATTGGGAGCACACCCGAGCAGGCGGTGTTGACGGGGTGATCGTCCGAGTTGAAGGTTAGGTCGGCCTTTGGTGCCGCCCAACCCGGTGGAGCTCCCTGCTGCTTGAGGGCGGCGCCGATCTGGTAGACGAACGGCTTGATGTGGCGGCCCAAGGGTGGCGCTTGCGAACCGCACAGGAGACCTGCGATGACTGGGGGCACCGGCGCAACGTAGTGGGTGAAGAAGAGGTTGCGTAGCTCCTCCCAGGAGGCCACAGAATATGTTGGTAGGTGGAGCAGCCAAACGCGTGGGACGCCGGTCAGGGCCATGGGAAACTAGTTGGCCATGACCTTGTTGTCGCCTCTGGCCTTGAGGACGGCCTCCTCATATGCTAACAGGAAAGCCAGCAGGTCCGCCGTGCCATCGTAGCGCAGCGGCATCTCTGGCTTGAACTTGTGCGTCCACTGCACCTGTCGCAAGGCGGGGGCCGAGGCCCGGAGCCCCTGGCCCAGCGCTGGCGTTAGCCGCCGGAGCCGGTGGCACGTTGTCCGCCATGAGGGCAAAGCGCGGTGTTGGTGGAGAGCGGGTCGACGGAAGGAAGAGCTCTGGTGCACCCCTACCTGGGGCGCCAAATGTCGGATATCGGGTTCCGGCAAAATCCTTAAGGTTCAAACTCTGGGGTGCGCACGAAGATCTTCTCCCTACCGATACACGCCCCAAAACCTCGCCGCAATTCTAGCTAGCACGATGAACAACACAAGAGACACAAGATTTATACAGGTTCGGGCCACTGTTGTGTTGTAATACCCTACTCTTGTGTGTGGTGTGGTGGATTGCCTCTTGGGCTGATGATGAACAGTACAGAGGAAGAACAGCCTCGCGAGAGGTGTTCTTGTGGTGGTATTCTACTTGCGCAGGGTTCGATCGGGGTTCAGATGAGATGCCCCCCCCCACTGCGGTGGCTATCTCTTTTTATAGAGGCCCTGGTCCTCTTCACAAATATTGAGTGGGAAGGGAGCCAACAACGGCCATTTTGAAGGGGGACAGCTAGTACAAGCTATCCTGACTAAAGGTGGTCTTCGACTGCTAAAGGCACCGGTGATGACACCGTCTTGGGCTCCATGGTGACCTCTGACCTGCCGTCCTGCTGGTCTTGGTCTTATTGCATCGATATGGTAACCTTTGCCTGATGCCTCGGTACTCCGCGTCTGCGCTTGCCCCCTTTGCACCAAAGAGGAAATGAGGACACTGCGCAGGCTGGCGCCCGCCTGGTCCTGATCGTCATGGCTTGCGTCATGATCACCTCGCGAGGTACCCCTTGCCTTGATGTCTCCGCCTCCTCGCGAGCCTGCCTGGTGAGGCCGCCCCTGAGGAAGCCTTGTGTCATCCGCCCCGCGAGGCTTGGCCCCCAGCGATGGTCTTGAACTTGGGTTGATGAAGACGGGCCGTAGTGGGCCACTGGTGAGCCACACTGCAGGCCACAGGCAGGCATGTCTGGAGACCCCCGTTCCCAGAATGCTGACAGTAGCCCCCACGCCCAAGGCGCACTCGGACTTGGCTTAGCAATGAAGCCAAAGGGCAAGTGCGGAGCGCCGCGGGCCCCAACAGCCTACGGCCTTGGTCGACGCATGGCGGTTGATTGGACGTGGGCGTCTCTGCTTCCCCATGCTGCCTAGGTAACTGCCTGATTTGACGAGTCCCTGCTGCATGCAAAAAGAGTCATCATTACCTGTGATCATGGAGGCTGACGGTTGGCTTACCTTGGGCTATAAATGTGTGGGGGAGGGGAAAAATCTTCCCTTGGCCTGGAGCTTCTGTGTCAGGCACCTCACCTCGGACTCCGTGATCTGTTGCGCCGCCATGGCACCAGGTAGAAGCAATGGGGAGAGGAAGCAAAGGGGGCGAAACAGCTGAAAGGCAATGCAATCTACGGGGAGGCAGAGGGAGCCAGCCGAGGAGCCGGGAATCTTTTGGTTTTCACCATGGTAAAACACCAGTCGACGACTTCTCGCATCAGGGAGCAATGGGTTTTACAAGCGGAGTCATCATGACTAATTGTTGTCGCGCCTGCTCCCGTCAATCAAAAAATTAAAAATCCTGCCGCACCTGCTCCCGTCAATCAAAAAATTAAAAATCCTGGCGCACCCAAACACCAGAGCAACTCCGCGGTGGATATTTAAATTTACCTGCCGGCAAGTAAATAAAAAAAGGCGTGAAAAAAATGTGGCGGCGGCCTAGCTAATCGGTCGAACTAGCCCAACTAGCTAGCCACCGTGCTTCACTGATGTACTCGGCAGGAAAGGTGGTCTTTCGTGATTTGACGACTCATTTACTTGCTTCGGCGCTACGACCGAGGAGGACCCAGAAAATGCGTGGTAGGGTGTCCCACGTCAGGAAGAATATATGCGTGCACTACCCGGGAAGACCCCGAAACCGCGCGGTAGGGTGTGCCATGTCTCTGCACGAAGGAAAAATGTGCGTGTAAAAATATATTGTATCAGACGTAGTACATATGGTTCGACCTAGGGAGCCAGTCGATCGAAGACACCCCACTAGCCACACAGCTTCATCATGCTAACGTGGCACGGAGGATAGGTGTGGTTAGCTCCGTCTCGACCAGCCACAACGTCTCTTGTTCTAGGCGATTCTTCTATTTTCCAAGCTTTTTTAGTTATAATAACACCACGGCAAGCTCGCGCCGCTCTTCGTGTGTGCCCGTGCAAAGGTTAGACGATGGAGAGGAGAGAGAGATCACAGACCTGGGACCCACCAATAAGTGAGTCAACGGTCATGCATGTGTTGACGAGGCATTCCCTCTACTCTACTCAATGTAATACTGTATAAAATCAAGTTATGGGACAAACCCAACAACTGTTGTTGTTTCAGGCTATCGACTTACGCTTTTAGTTTAGGTTGCCTGTTCGAATCTCGTCTTTCAGATTTGTTAGTTTTAGGTCCAAATTTGATTAATGACAAGTGGGACCCCCGCGTGTTGTTCCGATATTTCAGTGTAGGATGGTTTTTTTGAACAAACACTTTGCGCGGTTAGACAAGTAACGGCACGAGTTACATGTATTTTGCAAGTTTACGAACAAAAATGACAGCGGCATAGAATATCACATCCACCCTGCAGCTTAGATGCTATGGTGATACGAGTTTTTACATCGTTGGAAGTGAGATCCAATGGCTTGGGAGTAGTCTTTGTAATTATGCGCAATTTCCAAACTCTCCAAAGGTTTTTTGCAAATAGAACATTCAGGCCTCGTGTGTGCCACTGCATCTTGGATCCAACGGCTCCCCGTTGCTCATATTAGGTGCTCCGCGTAGCTTAATTACCCGCTACAGTGATACGAGCATCTTGGTCGTATGATCAGTGATCAGATGGCACATGCGTAGTACTTGTACTTTCTGCGCAATTCCCAAACTCTCTCAGATGTATATTGCAAAAACATTCAAACCTCTTACTGTGGGCCGTTAGATCTCTGTGAACTCGTATCACCATAGAATCTACGGTGCGGGAGCACCTCATATTCTCCCATGCCAGAAAACATAAGGTGCTCTCGCAGCTTGGATGCTACGGTGATACGAGCTTCGAGGTCGTTTGATCTGAGATCTAATGGCATCTGAGCAGTCTTTGTGCTTGTAAGCAGTGGCTAAACTCTTTGGGGGCTTTTCTACAAAAAACCATTCGAACCACCGAGGAGTTGTTGGGTCACAAATCCAATGGCTCCGAAGAGCTTGTATCACCAAAGCATCTAAGGTGTGGTAGCACATGATATTCTTACATACAGGAGAATATGATGTCCTCCTTCATCTTAGATGCTACGGTGATACGAGCTTCGAGGTCGTTGGATATGGGATCCAAGGGCATCTAAGTAGTTTTTGTACAAATTGTGTGCAATTCTCAAACTGATCAAGGTTTCCTATAAAAATATTAAGACATCATGTGAGCTGCTATATCTCACATCTACAAGCTCCAAGCAACTCGTATCAGCACATAACATTTAAGGTATAGGGGCACATGATATTCTCCCGGGGAGGAGGGCTGGGGGGTGCACAACCAATCGGTGTTTGGGAGGGTGGGACAAATATAATCTAAACAACTCTAAATAGAGCTTCACAATTTTATCTAAGGTCGAGGGGTTGACCCCCGACAATCATAGCTCCACCTAAACACAACATTTGCATGTACTATAGTACTAGACTTAATATTCATGTTTCAGTTTCCTGTTCATTTTAAATATTGAATACAGGACCATGCATGGATTACATTTTACTCCCTTCATTCCTAAATATTAGTATTTTTAGAGATTTCAAATGGACTGGCACATACGGATGTATATGGACATATTTTAGAGTGTAGATTCACTCATTTTGCTCCGTATGTAGTCACCTGTTGAAATCTCTAAAAGACTAATATTTAGGAACATAAGGAGTATTTTTGAATTCATGTTATATATGCATGGTTTGGAAAAATAGATGCACTATACTTATTGGATTGTTGTTGTGTTCGTGTGTGTGTGTACGCGCGCGCGTGTGTGTGGTCATATGCTTGATACATACAAAGTTTTCTCAGCTCCATATTGTTCATCTTTTAAATTTGAATTTGCAATGAAAAACTTACTAGGGATACCATGAAATGTCAAATCCACGTTGAGATCACTATATCACAAACTCACTCTAATTCAAGAACTCGTCATAAATCAATTACCACGTTGAGATTAGTATTTGCAAGGAAAATACGGGCATTGTAATACACATAGATTTGTTCGGCAATTTAAAAGATTCCTTTCGTATTCTCGAATGGTAGGACCTAACGGCGTACCAACCAGACCTTGGCTCGTGTTGATCCTAAAAAACGGCGCCCGTGTCCTTCTGGTGGTGTGCGTGATATGCACATTAGGCAATCCTAGCCAGTCGAGCCTTCGCGTTTCGAGTTGAAATATCTGGCGGCCAGAATTCCAGCCCTAGGAAATTCCCCTCATGTCCCCGGTCCATAATGACTACCGATGAACAATGGAGGGATGCTTTAGTAGCTAGACAATGTTACCTATTGTGTCGAGAACGGTTCAATTCCCTCGGTCGCCGCTCGCCAAGGTCACCCATCAACTGCATTGCCTAGTACTACTACTACTACACCAGGATGAGCACAGAATTGAGCCTGTTTGTTCGTGCCTAGTACTTGAGTTAATATATCACGCAATGCACTGATACAGAGGGATTATCCTTTTACTCTGCATATATAACTTGTCTGAAGTATAACTAAGCAAAATGTTTGACCAAATCCTTTCTTAAGAAATACAACAGGACAGATGTATGGCTTGAAAATTAATTGCATGATGCAGGTTATGATATTGTTTCGAATCCTGGATTCTAAATTTCAGAAAATCAAAAGTGACCAGAAATTCTTGAAATTGAGCATGGTCACGTGATATGGCACAAATACTCCTTCATAATTTTTTTCTTCAATTTGAGACAAGCTACTTATGACAAGTTGCACAAATGAAGAGCCAAGGTATTTTGGAACAAAGACCTGTCACGTCAAGGCGAACGCTTTCACTATTGAAACCGTGGGCGTTTACGTGCCGCCACGAGTCCCACTTCTCGTCGGCAGGTGCCGTCCGAGCAAGCGTGTGAGTCAACGGGAGGCGCACGAGCAGACCGCTGCACCGGCTGACAGGGAGGCGTGCGAGCAGACCGCTATTGGAGGCTCAGTGGGAGGCGAGCCCTTTGACTAGGCTCCGCTGCCCACCTTCGTCCTAACTGCTCCCACTTTTAATGTCGCTCGCGCCACAGTTTAAAATCAACCCCGCACTAGCCAGTATCACTACAATCTTCTCTCTTCTTCTCCGATTCTCCTGTATTCTACCTCCAACCAGCCTGACCTAAATGTACGCCATGCCGCATCATGATGGTCTTCCCTTAGTCTTCCAGTTTCCTGAGGAAGACACCCAGCTGGAGTCTCAAGAACATAAGGCGCTTCGGGACGAGCTTGAACTGGCCTTGTGGGAAGACGCCGCACCTGTCCTCGCTCCCGTTCCGGCTCCCGTCGCCCCGACCGCGCCAGCGCCCATCCCTGCGGCATTTATGGGATAGGAGCCGCACATTGTCGCCGAGCTTGATGCCATGGCGTTCCACGAGGTCCCCACCGACTTTCACGTGCCTGTGCACCTGCCAGTGCATGCGCCTGCACGTGCACCTGCTAGCGCATGTGCCTGCGCGTGCACTGACGCGCACGCCCGTGCCCGTGCCCGTGCACCTACCAATGCACGTGCCTGCGCGTGCACTGACGTGCGCGCCCGTGCCGGTGTCCGTGCACACGAATGTCTCCGCCGCGTCGTTGCCAGTGCCTGTCCCCCTGTGGGTGCGAGTGACCCCCTCAGTGACATGGATGGCCACCGTCGACCACTTCCTTGCACCAACGCTAGTCGCCTCCTCCCTCCAGTTGACTCGCTCCGAAGTCCAGAACATTTTGGCCTTCCTTGAAGCTAGGCCAACATCCAGGAGTACGCTAACAACGGTGCAATACCCCGTCATCGCTGTCGGTTAGTGGCCTGACGACACACAGAGCACGGCAGAGGAGCCGCATCCCACCGCAAGACGCCCCCGCCGCCGCCGCGTAATCTAAATTTGCCATGAAAAACGTTCGGATTGCCATGCTTAAAATCCGAATGTTTATCATTTCCGTTTATTTTAGATCGATCATCGTATAATTTAAAGTCGGAGTCAGACTGAACGAAATCTATGATTTGATCGATTGAATGTTCTGCTAGAGCCGTATCAAATTAAATATAAAACGTCATCAAGCCACAGGTATTCCTTATCATCCAACGACCTAGACTGCTTCAATGTCGAGCGCTCAACACGTTTAGCATGCAGTTAATTTCATGACAAAAATAGTGCTAATCATATAATAACACGCAAATAATATCCTACTTAATATCCGCATGCACTTAATATACTTCCAAATTAACGTGCATTGCACGTACACACTAACTAGTGCTGCTAGTACGTGAAACTGGTGCCATAACTTGTGAACGCGTCCAGATATGGTCAACGGCAACATCCCCCGCGAGTTCTTCATGTTTGCCCGTGCATCTAAATGCAGAAGGGGAGGAGAGAGAGAGAGAGCACACATGGAACCCTCCAGTAAGTGAAGGCGAATAGTACGTGCTAACGAGCCGGTCCCACTAATGTACTAAAACTAATATTACATGTTATCCATTAAATAAGTTGTGGTAATATAAAAACATTATGTGAACAAAGGGGGATACAACAAACATTGTTGTTCTACGTATGTTGACTATTGATGTGTGGCTTGAAGGCCCTGGTCGCATGTTCGATCCTCGTGTTTTTTAATTTGTATATGGGTCCAAATTTGTTTCACGACAGGTGGGCCCCATGGTGTGTCGTTTGTAGTACTTTAATTTGTCGGTCGAAATTTGTTCCATTCCAAGTGGACTATCAGTGTGTAGTTTTGTAGCTTATTTATAATAATTCAAGAGCACTACATAGTCTTTTGCAATAATACCATGGTGCAACGTTGAAGGCGAGAAAGGACGTGCGAGAGAGCGATGACCGAGCCAGAGGGAAATCAACTAGGGGAGGTGCGGGGGTTGCAACGGTGTTTGGAGTAGTTGTGGGCCTAATGCTATGAAAATATAATCTAAACCGACCAGAATAAATGCCTACACAAATTAATCCAAGGTTGGAGTGCCCCTTGCAATGTAAATAGCTCCGACTTTGCGAGGGATGGAGAGGTAGCTTCAATGTGTGGAAGATACCGCGTGAGAAAGCGAGGTCAATCGAGAGACATATAGATAGAGAGACAAAGTGAGTGTGGTCCGACATTCATTCAACAGATATATATGCTCTGGAGAGATATTGTCCGATTGAGCTTTTGGCAAGGGTGTGGGCTGTAAGATAGAGCTTGAGAGATGATCCGGTCACAGACATGTAGATATATTTTGTGCGTGGTAGGAAGCAAGGTCAATCGATCACATATATAAAGGGAGAGAGATTGAGCGAGTGTGGGTCGTCGTGCGATCGAAAGAGTGAGACGGGTTGGAGAGAGTGACCTAGATAGACAATGTGCATGAGAGAGTATACAATGTGAATAGGTCGAATTGGGCTCAAACATGGTGATATATCGTTTTTGTCCGAGAAAGAGCGAGATCAATCGAGACATACAAAGAGAGAGAGGGGGAGAGAGAGAGAGAGAGAGAGAGAGAGAGATAGATAGATAGATAGATAGATAGATAGAGAGAGAGAGAGAGAGCGTGGCCCGCCATGAGGTCGAAAGAGTGGGGGCGGCTTGGATGGACTGACCTAGATAGACAATCTGCGTGAGAGAGTATAGAGTGTGTTGATCGAGGCCCGAACAGGGAGATATATCGTTTGTGTGTGAAAGAAACCGAGGTTAATCGAGACTCAGACAAAGAGAGCGAGATTGAGCGAGTGTGGCCCGCCATGCGGAAGAAAGAGTGAGACAGTCTCGAGGGAGTGACCTAGATAGACAACGTGCGTGCGTGCGCACGAGAGGTTGGGGGGCTAGATAGGCAATGCATGTATCTAGCGCGAGAGGGTGGGAGGGAGAGAGAGAGAGAGCTCGGCATGGGGTGCAATGGAGGGTGTGTAAGGTAGATACATTTGGTAACAGAGTGGAAAAAGGGGGTTGTGTAGTTGAGAGAGTTAGAGATTGAAACATGGAGAGAAAGAATGAACGTGTGTTGGAAACCGATAGCTTCCTAAGGTGGCTAGGAGAGGAAGATTGACAGATACAGGAAGTATGTAGCGTGTGTTCCAGGGGGGAGAGGTGCTAAAAACAACATTTGAATGTAGATAGTACGAGACTTAATATCGATGTTTCAATTCGGTGTACATTGTAAGATTTGAACTGAGGACCATGCATATGGGTAATTATTTCAAATTCGTGCCATACTAGGTTTCGAAAAGTTGACATTGAATCGATTTGTTGTGCTATTTTGTAGGTCATATGTTTGAATCCATCCAAAAGTTTTCTCACTACCATGGTGTTCATCATATACATTTGAATTTGTATTAAGAAAGTAGCATGGATACAGTGAAAGGCGAAATCCACGTTAGAATTGGAGATCGCTATGTGACACACACTCTAATTCAAATAACTAATTATGTGACCCACACTCTAATCCACGTTAGCATGGATACCGTTTTGATTATTTTTCAAATAACTCCTCATTAATTAATTTATAGTATCTTGTTTCGAATGACTAATTATTTGCAAGGAAAACACGGGCATGGTAATACATACAGATTCGTTTGCAAATGAAAGAAGATTCGTTTGCATTCTCAAATGTAGGCGCACCAGGCAAACCAAGGTCGTGTCGTGGTGGTTGCGTATGTCGGACGGATGCTTAGCACCCAGCCACCCACCCCCCTCCCTCCGTCCCCCCGAAAAAGGACGACGACAAAATAAGTTCGCGCTTCCAGGTTTCGGATTGAAATATCTGGCGGCCCTAATTCCAGCCCTGTAAAATCTCCCTTCTCCACCGTCCCCTTCCGCGCCCAGATTGCTCAAATCCCTAATTCGCCGCCAACCCAAGCAAAGTTCGAATCGCTCCTCGTCTCTTCTCTTTCCCTACTTCTATGTCGGACGACGACGACGAAGATGACGGTCGTGCTTCACCACCGCACTGGAGCTACCTCATCTACGCCCTCGTCCAGCGCACCGGGTGGTCCACCGACAACGTCGGCCGCCACAACTGACGTGCCTCACAGACACTGACTTCCACTGCATCAAGTGCGCTTCACCGACACCGTCTCCCACCTCACCAGGGCTACTTCACAGAGCACGTCGTCGCACCTCCGCCCCCGAGGCCGTTGGGGCTTCACCAACGGTCTCGTCCACCGCATCATAGCGCTCTGCTGCCACTCAAGATTTGCATCCGTGCGCGGCCAGCCAACGCTAGCGCATCACCCTCAACGGCTCTGAAGTGACCCGCACTCTAGCTAGGCGAGCATGCCCAACCGCCGGCCCAAACTAGGTATCCACATATCACTCCCTTATGCACTATTCCGACGATGTTTGGATATCCTTTCACTACTCTCTGAGCTTACACGCCTATGCAACTCTGACTTTAACTCTTATTTCTTCTGGAGATATCATCTGAAACAAGCAAAACCATTTTGTAGTGAAGCATGACGGTGCTATGGGATCTAGTACACATCCTGCACACCCATATAACCTTGTAACTATCTGTCCTCCGATACAACAGCAAGGTCGATTCCTGTTATTTGATCAACCATTCGCCGTGTCAAAAATGCAGAGGGGGATGCAAGGAGCACAAGGCCTGCACATCCAAGCAAGTGGTAACATGGACTTGTACATGGAACATCCCAAGCGCAAGCAGAGCTGCAGTGAGCCTGTACAACGAGCTAGCATAAGTCCCTGCATTTCATTTAATTCATACTGGCATTCGTGTATGATTTGTGTGCAGTGGCAGATCCACGAATTCAAGTCACCAGGGGCGAACATTTATCTTAGAAAATACGAAGGCACTTGCACTTCGGAAATCAACATAACTTGAGAAATGTGAAGCTACATGCACTTTGAAAACCAGCTAATGATCCAAAGTAGTTTATATTATAAACACTAAATGATGCAAGCACCAAAAAACACAAAATGCAACATGGTGTACAAGGACTACAAACATGGTCTGTACCTGCTTGAATTATTCATTCTCTGGCTGAAAATATCAAAGTGTAATTGCACCTATAACCAGTGCGCAAACTGCATATCCATATATCTATCCTGCACAAGTATGCCAATAGTTTCAAACAACAGATTAGAAAAGTATTTATGCTACGTTATCATGATACGGGGACTTTCTGGTAGATGGCCTTGACGTTTCCTCAAGCCATGAAAATGCACTATAATTTGCTTGTCATCAATGCCTGCAAATATCTAGGTCTCTCTCAACATAGCAGATCATCATTAGACACTAATCCTTCAATGGGAGCTTGCAAAATGCTTGCATTAGATCCCTCATTAGACACTTTATGTTCATCACCAGGAGAATGTTTGCATCAAATCCTTCATTAGTAGTCTGTTCATTAGACACTTCATTCTCAAGAACAACATGAGCTTGTATGTTTGCACCGGACACTTGATTAGATACATCAGATTCAGTCAGTTCAGTATTGATTCAGGGAGTTATAAAATAAGAAGAAATTGGTTTCATTTTCTCATAGATTCCCTACATACAAGCAGTTTTACAACACCGTCAGGTTTAACTATTGGCCAGAAATTGAACAGTTGAATTAGATATAATCAGGGATGTGACGTTCCTGCTCGTTGCGTATGCTACTCTTGCAAGCTGCAACTGTCCGTTTGCGCAAGCTCGATGTCGTGCCCGTGCTGCCATCGTTGCCCCCCACGCAGGCTACACCCAGGGTTGGATATTCATCTTCTTGTCCTTCCGTTCGCTTGAAGCCCGGCGACCGCCCTCCAACGAGGGCGCGAGGAAGTGCTGTGTTGGTCTGTCCAGCGACGGCTAGGTTAGGAGCAAACCAGACTGGAGGTTGGAGCGAATGAATTGGGATTTTTCCTGCTGTCGATCGATATGGGAGGTAGTCATTAAGGCCGCGAGCCTGCTATAGGGCCTGCCTTGCACTTATGTTATTGGCCCATCCAAATTGAAACATTTTTCTTCATTTTTTACATTGCCTGCTCGTCCGTTGGGATGAACAAAACTAGCCTGGGCTAACCTGGACGACTCAAACTAGGTGCACACTTTCCAACCACCCGAGGCGGCCGCCCATACCAGCCCCTATGGTGGCGTCGCCCCTTTTTGCGTGTATGATTGGGGTAATGAAAAATATTCTAGTGGCGCTTTTGATTTACCCACATAATGGTTGAATTGCTTGTTTCTATGAACTAAGTTCGCCAATAATGTGAAGGATGCCAGTCTTTTCATCCTATTGTAGATTGCTTAGATCTCGATATGCCAAAAGTAATTGCATGAAATATACAGTAAAAGCCAGTGTGATGTGTGTGGCAAGAACTAGTCTGACTACACGTCCTCATATAACATATCAAGGACGCACCATCTTACCAGATTAACCATTCGACTTACCAATGCAGTGTGGGAAGAAAGAAGTATTGGGACTACGTATCCAAGC
This sequence comes from Triticum dicoccoides, assembly GCF_002162155.2. Taxonomy (NCBI): domain Eukaryota; kingdom Viridiplantae; phylum Streptophyta; class Magnoliopsida; order Poales; family Poaceae; genus Triticum; species Triticum dicoccoides. The sequence goes on from NC_041389.1 coordinate 236,245,996, forward strand.
AATTGATGTCATGGACTCCTTCGTACAACCTTGTAAGTGAAAAAGAAGTTGCAGTGTGCCTGAACAAAGAGCTAGCATAAGTTCAGTTACCTGCTTCTCGGAATTTTAGTTAGCCACTTATTGCAAAATTGTTCAACTATGTTGCTTGGCTTAATTCAGTTTGCTACTGATTACATAATGCCACAGCCTGTTAATCCTATTATAGATTGTGCCTATCTATGTGTTTGATACTTACTGTTAAGAATTACCTATTTGCCTGAACTTAAATAGCTACTTGTTTGTTTAATTGCTTTGCTGCTGCAACAACGGGTTACAGTGATGTTAATATGTCAGGACCCCGACTCAATGCCACATCGATCTAGCATGTAACACCTCATATCACTTTGCGGCCTCATGCACGGTATTCCCACGGGTATCGCCTTACCTTTTTCTGGGACCGTTTGCGCCTTTTGGTACACGTATATGATAGTGTCGCTAGCATCCATATGATAAGGAGCCCGGGCTGACATGGCTAGTCGTAAACCCAAAGTGGCACAAACTTACAGGGACAGGCATCCATGACCCAGCATCGAACGTGTCGGTCATCAGCGGGTGAATCCAGGCTGTAGCACTGGGCTAGCAGGACTCCGGTGAACCGGGCTGTAGCGGGCTAACAGGACTCCGGTATTCATCGCGTGACATTTCCCCGAAGGGACAGACACAGGAACGAAGAAGGACACATGACGGCCAGCCTAAGTGTTCCGGAGCAGTAGCAAGCTACCATGGCTCGGTGGAAACACTAGGAGACATTTCCCAGTAAGAGAGGCTACTAAAGATAAACAACTAGATAGTCAGATCCCACACATACCAAGCATTTCAATAACATACACACAATATGCTCGATATGTGCAAATACAACATGGCATCACAACATGACTCTACGACTCAAGTAAGTATTCATTAGGCTCCGAGGAGCGAGATATTACAAACAGGGGTCTCATGACCCAACATTCAGAGCATACAAGTCAAAGCACAAGCGGAAGCTATCATGTCTGAGTACAGACATCTATAAATGAAAAAGGCTGAGAAGCCTGACTATCTACCAGATCCTGCCGACGGCACAAGATCGTAGCTGAGGTAACAAGCTAAACGTCAAAGTCCACGTGGAACTACTAGTGAGACTAAAGTCTCTCTGCAAAAACATAAAATGGGCAAACATGAGTACAAATGTACCCAGCAAGACTTACATCAGAACTAAACTACATATGCATCATTTTCAACAAGGGGATGGTGGGGTTTAACTGCAGCAAGCCAGCTTTGACTCGGTGGCTATCCTGAACTACGACTGCAAGTAACTCTTTTGAGGTGGCGCACACGAGTCCACATATTCACCAACCAATACACCACTATGGATCCGCTCCCGTCGCCCTACGAGAACGCCATCCATAGCACTCACGCTTATCTTGCGTATTTTAGAGTATCCACTTTCACTTGTCTATGAACTGTACAGGCAACCCAGAAGTCCTTTTCCGTGGACACGGCTATTCGAATGGATGATGTTAACCCTGCAGGGGTGTACTTCTTCACACACGCTCTCACCACTTACCGCCGTTTACACGACATGTACTCGGCAACCTTCAAGCGGAAGCCCAACGTGGGTGTCGGCCACGGCCTGCCTAAACACTCAAGTCTCTAGTCCAGGTTTATCGCCTATTCGGGTTCATCCATGAGGAGATCCGGCCGGAGTTTCGCTCACAGCCCCAAACAATGTGAACAGGGTTCCGTGACACCAAACGGGCACCCGGTATACCCGGCCACGTGCCTACCGCATCACAGCCCACCCCTCCGGTCAGCGCTGTCCATGGCCTCCAGCATACTACAAACACCAGAAACTACTTGCAACTCCTGGACAGAGGACAAGGGTGATCAAGAAGCCGAGAGGGTCCATTGGTTTCGGGCCCAATGCGTGGTAGTAACTGTATCATGGATCACAAACACAGAACTCAGTTCCTGAGGACGGCTGCAATGAGACAACCCACCATGTACTCCTACATGGCCTCTCACCGCTACCTTTACCAAATCGTGTTCACACGCTTAGCTCACACACCGTAGGACATGTTCACACACCTCTGATTCATTCCCGATGAATCAGACCTGACACAACTCTAAGCAGTAGCAGGCATGACAAACAAGCATGAATGAGTAGGCACAACAGGGCTCAAACAACTCCTACTCATGCTAGTGGTTTCATCTATTTGCTGTGGCAATGACAGGTCATGCAGAGGATAAAGGGGTTCAGCTACCGCAGCAAGTAACAAATGACTCGTTGTTGTCCTAATGCAGTAAAAGAGAGCAGGGCGAGAGAGTAGGATTGTATCGGAATGAGCAAGGGGGTTTTGCTTGCCTGGCACTTCTGAAGATAGCATTCAGTCTTCATCAGTGTCAACGATCACATCATCGGTACAGCGTCTACCGAGGGGGAACAACACCGGCAAACACAGAAGAAACACGATCAATGCAATGCGCAATATGATGCATGCTATGACATGGCAATATGAATGTGTTTTGGGCTAATGCACCTAGCTATGATTTAAATGAAGTTGGTTTGAATACATGATTCAAATTCCAACTCCATATATGGTTATTTAAATGCCCTTTATTTGTTTTGTCCAAAACAGAGGACAAACATTGTTCAAACATGCATGAAAATGGTACAGATGGATTCCTTGAATTTTTCTGATAATTTTTCATATATAATTTATTCCATTCTGAGTTACGGTTGATTTTATATGATTTTTAGAAGTTTTGGACATTTTCTGAAAATATTAAATCATTTAAGATTTATTTAAATTCCAGAAAGGAATTATTGCGTCAGCATGACCTCATAGTGACGTCAGCAGGTCAATGGGCTGGTCCAGGTCAAACTGACCTGTGGGCCCTGCGTGTCAGTGTCTGGACTAACTAACCTAATTAAAATTAACCCTAACTAACTTGGTTAGCCGGGCGGGGCCCGCATGTCAGTGGGAGAGAGGGGAGAGTTAAACCGGGCAGTGGGGTCAACCCACGCCGGTCAAGGGTCAACGGTCGCCGGCGTTTAGCCACCGGCGAGTCCAGACGCGGCGGAGGGGCTCGGGGAACGCCCTCCGGCGACCAAAACAGCGGCAGCGATCATCTACGCGTAGCTGGCGCTCAGCCGCATCCATCTAAGCAAGCGGGGAGGGGCTGAGGTTGAACGGGCTCGCCGGAATCAGGCTCGCGGCGGCGGCCGGGGTTCGGACCTCGATGGGAACGAAGCTACGGTTGACGAGAGGACGAACGGATGCTTGTTCTGGGCTCCTGGGACCACGCTGAGCACAGACACGTGCTCAAACACAGGTGGCAGCAACTGTGGCCGCGGCGGCGCCATGGCCTGCGGCGAAGAGCTCTCAGCTCGTTGCGAACGGCGGCTAGAGAGGGAGGTAGGGCACGGGGAGAGGGGGAAACAATGGCGGAGCTCACAGCGGGTGCAGCGGTGGCCTCGGCGAGGTCGGGGACGGTCCGGAGCCGACGAATCGGGCGACAGCGACCGGCGGGTCCGAGCAGGGGGAAAAGCGTCGGGGCGGTGCTTCGGGGCTTCTCCGGTCGCGTGAGCCGACGGAGAGGACGAGGGAGGCACTGCGGAGCTCGGGAGCGCGTCGGAGAGGAGAGGGGGTGGCGGTGGCCACGAGGGCAGCTAGGGTCAGCGACGGTGGCGCTCGGCCGGTTGTGTGCGAGAGGGATGGAGAAGGGGAGAGGCGATGGGAGAGGTCGAGGGGGTTCCAGGGGTGTCGTGGCGTCGCCTGGTGCATCGAGGAGGAGCCAGGCAGGCTGGGAGGGAGGAGGTGGCCGGGGCATGTGCCGGCGCGTGTCGGCCACGCGCGCTGCCTACTGGCGCGGGGAAGACGACAGGGGGAAAATGGAGATGGGCTGGGCCGGCTTCTGCAGCAGGCCGCACAGGTAGGCGCCAGGTAGGTCTTCTTCTCTTTTTTTTATATTTCTGTTCTGTTTTTCTTTTATTTAATCTTTTGCCACTGTTTAAAAATCAAAACAGATTCAAAAACAGTACCAAATATCCTCTGGATATTTTTATGTTGCTGAATGGGCTGATCCAAATGCACATAAAATGTTCGAGGGTATTTGAAAGTATATTCTATACATATTATGAATATAATTCCGAATGCAACTAGAATAATGACTTAAATTCAGTGCTCAAAATATTCCTCAAAAATGTTCATTATTTTTGGTTTGGTGCAAAACCCTTGCCAAAATATAACCAACATTATTTAAGGCCATTTTGGAAACATTGAATGCATTTTCCAGGGTTCTTTGCCCCTCTTTTATTTAAGTTTTTGAGGCTTCCAAATTTCCTCAGTTCAAGTTTCAAAAATTTAAACATGATGCAAACACTAGGCAGCACCAGAAACTAGGGATGTGACAACTCGCCCCCACTAAACAAGAATCTCGTCCCGAGATTCAGACGTAGGTAAGATGAAGGGGAAAACGCAACTAACGCAATCTTCACGATCCAGGTTGCACTTCAAATGAATGTTGATTCAATCACCATCTTTGTCTTGTCGTCTTGCTCTGAGAACTCCAGCCAACATGACAACGAGAGGAGAAGGGAACTCTAGAAGGATCAATCTTCTCGAAGATCGAACAACTCAGGATCCACTCACGGAATGAGACATGGAAACATCTCACGAGCTGAGACGCGAATCACACATCTAGAGGAATGGGGTGAAGCAGATGACGAAGGTTCACTAGGTAGACAACAATTTCACGCTTGAGAAGGTGGTGAACGATTGTCAACGTAGCGAGGAGTTGAGTTGCCATGATACCACAACGAGGCACCTTAGGGATGGTGACTCGTAGATATATCCCCTTAAGTGGCAAAAAGAATTACCTTTGATTCAGAGATCATTGAAACTCTTTAAACCAGCCTAAGGCAATTCTCAAGCGATCGTTTGGAGGGGGTCGGTAGAATGGCATACTCGGACTTGGATGATGTGGATTACCTTGTTGAAGACAACGTAATGGATGAATTTGCTTACCACCGAAAATGGAAGAGACCCATGGTGGAATGGCACATTGGCGGTGCAAGCTGGGAACAAAATGCAAATGCTGGGAATGATTCTGGTAACTGGGGAAGAACCCAACAATAAAGAGTGAATTCACTGTTTGAAAGGTCATAGCATTGCTGAGGAAACTGAGAGCATTATACAGTTAATGCCGACGATCAAACCTAGCACTTGTGCGTGCTCTCAAGAACTTGAGCATTTCCATAATCATCAAGGTTTTACCAACATCCATGTCAAGGGTGCTGACAACACAACATACTACCATGATGACTAGCGATGGACGATGCAGATGCAAAGGAGGATAACACTTTCTCAGATTTCACCTTAGCGAGGCCAAGGGGACGAAATCTGGATGATCGACCGAGAGACATTTAGCACTCCGCTTCTAATGTTCTCCTTGATGTACTAGCATATCCCATTCCTTGAAATGGTCTGGTATCTAGAACATCAAGTAAAGGTCGTACTTCAGAAACACAAAAATCATAAGGCATAGCTAGGGAGTAAATCCTACGAAGTCCTTATGGGGAGGTGGCCAACTTCCTCAATCAAGATACTACAATAATAGGTCTTCCGGCTGGGTGTGTTGGCCACGACATCCACTTTACCGGTTATCGAGAGACCACTATTATAGTTCTTGGGAAATGTTCCAACCATCATAACTGCCAGAGATTCAGATCTGGTTGGGTCAGAACAGTCCAGACTCATCGAGTCTAGGAAGAAAAATGAAAGTTTGCAACACAAATCGACGAGATGACGTTGCGAGATTCTCGGGGAGTGAACTACGATAGCAAGCTCCAAAACACGAGTTGGTTCTGCTACACACATGTGAACATGTTGTCTCAGACAAACATGATCACATGGTAGTCTTACAATAAAACACTACCGAGTTCCGGTGGGGAACCATCATCGGGGATATCAAAGTCCTTGCATAAGGTATACTCTGAAGAAGGAGCTTCTTCTCCTTGAACAAATCAATCAGTGGCTTGGTGTACTAGGGATACGTATAGAATGAAGATGATCAGTCTATCAGACCATAGAATACTTCGCACATGCATGACTGACTTGGGATGATTCCAAAGAAAACAAAAACAATCTTTCTCGAACTCACGGCGACAACTTGCACCAAATGCACGTGAATCAGAGGAAGTCACTTCTTTCATCCGAACATATTCTTCATGAACGAAACATGAAGATAATACTTACAAAAGTTTCCAGTACTAGTTTAATGTTCAACAAAATCATGGAGCAGATAAGGATGTTGTCGATGGGCTCAACAACAATTCATCCAGGTTTCCATATAAAGGAATTCCATAGTTAGGTGAACACGGTGATAGCATTGGTCAGACCAAAAGATATAATGGTGTATGCTCGAGGAAAATCCACGAATAAGACAACATTACGAACATCGTTGGTTCTGATTTGATTTGAGAATAGCCCACACTCAAATCAAAGTTTTGGCAAGACAATAGCTCCAGCAACTGGTCTCAAGGATCAATTGATGAAGATATCATCCTTCTTCAACACACACAAGAAGATATCCCTTAAGATGAACTAAATCGGACAAGCTTCCATCTTCCAACTCTCCAAGTTGTTGTTCAGCTTAGCCAACTAGCTCAGGGGTACCCAACACAGATTCTTGGAGAAAGGGTGGTTTACAGGATAAACCAACTTGATCACGAGCTCAACATAACAGTCAGGTGACAACCTGGTGATACTTTCGAGAAGATATTCGGAAAATCACGAACCACCGATATGTTACTAAGCTTGAGAACAATCTTGCTTTTTAGGGCAAGATGATATGATCAAATGAGCGAGGACTTGACAAAACCCTAACTCATCAATCGAAATGTGCACCAGGAAGATGGACAAGGTAGCACGATCAATCTTAGAATGATGATTCAAGAACCAACACGTTAAGAATGAGGTTATTGTCCATTTAACTACCAAGCAACAAGGTTGCTAGGAGTATTGATTTCACACATCACGATTCACTTGTCGACATTCCGGTTATAACAACACGGGAACCGAGAAATGAATAATGATGGAGAGAAGTATCACTGTGTCAAGAGTTGATAGGATGGTGTGCAATTCCCATGACACTCTTGGTATAAAGATGGTAATACTCTAAGGTGGAACAGAGCAAAAGCAAGATTAGCAATTCGATCTGTGGAGTACGACTGCTTTGACCCAATCCTGGAAATGGACAAGGTACTGGAGTTTGTTTCTCCTAGTTATTCCGGAATAGAATGGCTTGACGGACCACAAGAGTAATAGGAATGCACGCATACTCTTGACTATCAAATGATAGACGAGGGTCAGAAGACAACTAAGAGGGACAACTCAAAGAACATATAATTTTCTGAGTTGTGGATGCATAAATTAGTATGTCGAACCAAGTTCAACATGTTTCTTCCGGATAACCCATGCAGAGAGGTAGGACTGGCAGAGTCACGATTTATGAATGGAGAACTCCTCAAGAGTACTCTAATTGTGATCTTTTGATCCAATAAACATCTGCCATAAGCGGTTCATAGTATTTGGAAGAAGGAAATACCACAGACCTCGAGGACTATCGCAAAGTTACTAATATCCCAAAGGAACTAGCAAACACTATCAACATGGAATAAGTAGAGTGAATCTTGGGTTCAAAACCCAGGGATAGAATACCTACTACTAAGTAGCATCACGGAATGCTTTCGAGAATAAAGGCCAGAATCATCATACTGGGACAGAAATCATGGCTAGCTTACTAGGTGACTCCCTAAAACTCCTAGGGTCATAATAGTAGCTCCAACATATATACCGAGGCAACAGAGTACCTCAACCGGCGATTAGTGTGCTTATTCTGACCAAACGGACACCAAAACAGAGGGAAAGGATTTTGCAAATGCTTCAGACTATTTAGAAACCTGGGATGACTCGGACAGCATAACGGTTGTAAATGCTCAGAAAAGACTTGAGACATTCACAAAAATGGTGGCATAACCACTCGGAAGCACAATATCAAGGTTTCGAGATCAACAGTTAACGTACGGAAGTAGTAGAAGCTGAACTGAGGCTTAAGTCCAACAGTTCTATAGGTCTATGGATTAGTAACACGTGATCCTGATAGAAAGAAGAGAAAGCCTAGTTCCTTAACCCCGTAGAAAAGATAAGATGACTCAGATCAGAAAGGCATGAGGTAAAGGAGTAAAAAGAGCCTTATGTTCCATCCCACAATCAATTCCCCTACGTATAACTAAAGAATGTCTAGACTCAACTTCGACCAGTTTGGCTTGGTAATCCTACAGGCAGTCAAGCTCTGATACCAAAGCTGTCAGGACCCCGACTCAATGCCACATCGATCTAGCATGTAACACCTCATATCACTTTGCGGCCTCACGCACGGTATTCCCACGGGTGTCGCCTTACCTTTTTCCGGGACCATTTGCGCCTTTTGGCACACGTATATGATAGTATCGCTAGCATCCATATGATAAGGAGCACGGGCTGACATGGCTAGTCGTAAACCCAAAGTGGCACAAACTTACAGGGACAGGCATCCATGACCCAGCATCGAACGTGTCGGTCATCAGCGGGTGAATCCAGGCTGTAGCACTGGGCTAGCAGGACTCCGGTGAACCGGGCTGTAGCGGGCTAACAGGACTCCGGTATTCATCGCGTGACATTTCCCCAAAGGGACAGACACAGGAACGAAGAAGGACACATGCCGGCCAGCCTAAGTGTTCCGGAGGAGTAGCAAGCTACCATGGCTCGGTGGAAACACTAGGAGACATTTCCCGGTAAGAGAGGCTACTAAAGATAAACAACTAGATAGTCAGATCCCACACATACCAAGCATTTCAATAACATACACACAATATGCTCGATATGTGCAAATACAACATGGCATCACAACATGACTCTACGACTCAAGTAAGTATTCATTAGGCTCCGAGGAGCGAGATATTACAAACAGGGGTCTCATGACCCAACATTCAGAGCATACAAGTCAAAGCACAAGCGGAAGCTATCATGTCTGAGTACAGACATCTATAAATGAAAAAGGCTGAGAAGCCTGACTATCTACCAGATCCTGCCGACGGCACAAGATCGTAGCTGAGGTAACAAGCTAAACGTCGAAGTCCACGTGGAACTACTAGTGAGACTGAAGTCTCTCTGCAAAAACATAAAATGGGCAAACGTGAGTACAAATGTACCCAGCAAGACTTACATCAGAACTAAACTACATATGCATCATTTTCAACAAGGGGATGGTGGGGTTTAACTGCAGCAAGCCAGCTTTGACTCGGTGGCTATCCTGAACTACGACTGCAAGTAACTCTTTTGAGGTGGCGCACACGAGTCCACATATTCACCAACCAATACACCACTATGGATCCGCTCCCGTCGCCCTACGAGAACGCCATCCATAGCACTCACGCTTATCTTGCGTATTTTAGAGTATCCACTTTCACTTGTCTATGAACTGTACAGGCAACCCAGAAGTCCTTTTCCGCAGACACGGCTATTCGAATGGATGATGTTAACCCTGCAGGGGTGTACTTCTTCACACACCCTCTCACCACTTACCGCCGTTTACACGACATGTACTCGACAACCTTCAAGCGGAAGCCCAACGTGGGTGTCGGCCATGGCCTGCCTAAACACTCAAGTCTCTAGTCCAGGTTTATCGCCTATTCGGGTTCCATCCATGAGGAGATCCGGCCGGAGTTTCGCTCACAGCCCCAAACGATGTGAACAGGGTTCCGTGACACCAAACGGGCGCCCGATATACCCGGCCACGTGCCTACCGCATCACAGCCCACCCCTCCGGTCAGCGCTGTCCACGGCCTCCAGCATACTACAAACACCAGAAACTACTTGCAACTCCTGGACAGAGGACAAGGCTGATCAAGAAGCCGAGAGGGTCCATTGGTTTCGGGCCCAATGCGTGGTAGTAACTGTATCATGGATCACAAACACAGAACTCAGTTCCTGAGGACGGCTGCAATGAGACAACCCACCATGTACTCCTACATGGCCTCTCACCGCTACCTTTACCAAATCGTGTTCACACGCTTAGCTCACACACCGTAGGACATGTTCACACACCTCTGATTCATTCCCGATGAATCAGACCTGACACAACTCTAAGCAGTAGCAGGCATGACAAACAAGCATGAATGAGTAGGCACAACAGGGCTCAAACAACTCCTACTCATGCTAGTGGTTTCATCTATTTGTTGTGGCAATGACAGGTCACGCAGAGGATAAAGGGGTTCAGCTACCGCAGCAAGTAACAAATGACTCATTGTTGTCCTAATGCAGTAAAAGAGAGCAGGGCGAGAGAGTAGGATTGTATCGGAATGAGCAAGGGGGTTTTGCTTGCCTGGCACTTCTGAAGATAGCATTCAGTCTTCATCAGTGTCAACGATCACATCATCGGTACAGCGTCTACCGAGGGGGAACAACACCGGCAAACACAGAAGAAACACGATCAATGCAATACACAATATGTTGCATGCTATGACATGGCAATATGAATGTGTTTTGGGCTAATGCACCTAGCTATGATTTAAATGAAGTTGGTTTGAATACATGATTAAAATTCCAACTCCATATATGGTTATTTAAATGCCCTTTATTTGTTTTGTCCAAAACAGAGGACAAACATTGTTCAAACATGCATGAAAATGGTACAGATGGATTCCTTGAATTTTTCTGATAATTTTTCATATATAATTTATTCCATTCTGAGTTACGGTTGATTTTATATGATTTTTAGAAGTTTTGGACATTTTCTGAAAATATTAAATCATTTAAGATTTATTTAAATTCCAGAAAGGAATTATTGCGTCAGCATGACCTCATAGTGATGTCAGCAGGTCAATGGGCTGGTCCAGGTCAAACTGACCTGTGGGCCCTGCGTGTCAGTGTCTGGACTAACTAACCTAATTAAAATTAACCCTAACTAACTTGGTTAGCCGGGCGGGGCCCGCATGTCAGTGGGAGAGAGGGGAGAGTTAAACCGGGCAGTGGGGTCAACCCACGCCGGTCAAGGGTCAACGGTCGCCGGCGTTTAGCCACCGGCGAGTCCAGACGCGACGGAGGGGCTCGGGGAACGCCCTCCGGGGACCAAAACAGCGGCAGCGATCATCTACGTGTAGCTGGCGCTCAGCCGCATCCATCTAAGCAAGCGGGGAGGGGCTGAGGTCGAACGGGCTCGCCGGAATCAGGCTCGCGGCGGCGGCCGGGGTTCGGACCTTGACGGGAACGGAGCTACGGTTGACGAGAGGACGAACGGATGCTTGTTCTGGGCTCCTGGGACCACGCTGAGCACAGACACGTGCTCAAACACGGGCGGCAGCAACTGTGGCCGCGGCGGCGCCATGGCCGGTGGCGAAGAGCTCTCGGCTCATTGCGAACGGCGGCTAGAGAGGGAGGTAGGGCACGGGGAGAGGGGGAAACGATGGCGAAGCTCACAGCGGGTGCAGCGGTGGCCTCGGCGAGGTCGGGGACGGTCCGGAGCCGACGAATCGGGCGATGGCGACCGGCGGGTCCGAGCAGGGGGAAAAGCGTCGGGGCGGTGCTTCGGGGCTTCTCCGGTCGCGTGAGCCGACGGAGAGGACGAGGGAGGCACTGTGGAGCTCGGGAGCGCGTCGGAGAGGAGAGGGGGTGGCGGTGGCCGCGAGGGCAGCTAGGGTCAGCGACGGTGGCGCTCGGCCGGTTGTGTGCGAGAGGGATGGAGAAGGGGAGAGGCGATGGGAGAGGTCGAGGGGGTTCCAGGGGTGTCGTGGCGTCGCCTGGTGCATCGAGGAGGAGCCAGGCAGGCTGGGAGGGAGAAGGTGGCCGGGGCGTGTGCCGGCGCGTGTCGGCCACGCGCGCTGCCTACTGGCGCGGGGAAGACGACAGGGGGAAAATGGAGATGGGCTGGGCCGGCTTCTGCAGCAGGCCGCACAGGTAGGCGCCAGGTAGGTCTTCTTCTCTTTTTTTTATATTTCTGTTCTGTTTTTCTTTTATTTAATCTTTTGCCACTGTTTAAAAATCAAAACAGATTCAAAAACAGTACCAAATATCCTCTGGATATTTTTATGTTGCTGAATGGGCTGATCCAAATGCACATAAAATGTTCCAGGGTATTTGAAAGTATATTCTATACATATTATGAATATAATTCCAAATGCAACTAGAATAATGACTTAAATTCAGTGCTCAAAATATTCCTCAAAAATGTTCATTATTTTTGGTTTGGTGCAAAACCCTTGCCAAAATATAACCAACATTATTTAAGGCCATTTTGGAAACATTGAATGCATTTTCCAGGGTTCTTTGCCCCTCTTTTATTTAAGTTTTTGAGGCTTCCAAATTTCCTCAGTTCAAGTTTCAAAATTTTAAACATGATGCAAACACTAGGCAGCACCAGAAACTAGGGATGTGACATAATAACTACTTTTCAGCATCCAATTGAAACTCTTTAATTCCTTGTTTGTTTAACTGGTTTGCTGTTATAACTCCCAGTTGAGATGTTTTGCTAACTTCAACTTTTCTGAATCCAATTGGAATTTAATGGCAAAACAGGTTAGCCCAAGATCAAAGAGCGAGGTCCCCATGGACATTGTATCATCCCACAGCAGTGGCACTGGTCCAATCGTGCATTATGAATTGCCAACTGCTGATGCTCTAGAGGCTAAACTAGTGGTAGAAAGAGATTCTGCTTCTGCACTTAGAGATGAAGTTGACATGTTAAGGAAGCAAACAGCACAATCACAAGCAGTACTCAAGGCAACCATTAGATATTTGGTGGATTTCAAAACGAAGCAAGCTGAGATTGACCACATTGTTAAGGTCCTGAAGGAAAAAAGGAAATTAAATTCCCACTTGGTAAATAATAGGTGAAATATTCTTTCCATCGTTGAATAACCTTTGTGTTGTTTGTTCATTTAATCAATCAAACCATTTGTTTTAGAGATCAAGTAATAATTGTTTTTTGTTTTTTGGTTTGTAATTTTATTTGAGCACAAGTTTGTATTAATTGATAAGACTCGGAGACATTTCATTTTGATTGCTGTGCCAGACCTACAGATATGCCAATCGGGTTGAATGTGCATTCAGCAATAATAGTAGTATAGATGGACCATAAGTGGCACGCATCAGAAAGGGCCAAGATGTTGTAGTAGCTTGGCTAAAAAAAGGATGTTGTTGTAGGAAAAAAAGTACAGCGGCCTGGCTTATGTATGTTAGTTGATATTATTGATCCATGTACTCTATAAGTGTTTATATGTCTGTTAGTTATGTTTCTTGGTTGATTGACTCAGTATTTGAATCTTGATACATCGCTTGTGTACATATATGGGAGTACACATTATGATGCGTGTGACATTTGAGTTGGACATGAAGTGTTCCAAATATTCGAATTCACCTTAAACTGGCTTGTAGCTTCTGAATTTGAGTATCAGCATTTGTAAACCATATTCATATATGACAGTGGAATACTTCTTTGTCATCCTTTTGAAGATATATAAAAAATACATAGAATTATTTATAAAGATTCGTATAGAAATACAAATTGGATTCGAATTTAGTTTCCAGGGTAAACGTGGATGCTTATTATCCAAAAATTTGAAAGAAGCGGCAAAATGTCCACTCCCACGTCGGCTGCCCGAAGCCAAGAGTTTGGGAGATGGACATTACTGTCTACCCATTACACAGACAATCCGTCGGCCCGATTTCCACTGCTCTAAATAGGGGTAGGTTAGTAACTTCAATTAGACGTGACACGACCGCCTCTGAGCCCATTCCGACACGGTGGGCGCCAAACATGGGCGGCTAAACACATTTGATTCAAGCTCGTCCGAAATACCTCTATTTCTCCCTCCATTTCCCCATTCATACACGATGGGCGGCAAAACAAACTCGACTCGGCCAAAATCGATGTAGGCAAATATTTTCAATAGGGGCAGGTTTGTAACTTCACTCAGACGTGACACAACCGCCCTACCTGTCAGCCCCGTTCATACACCATGGGCTCCAACCATGGGCACCAACCACCCTCTCCTCGCCCGAAATCGCTCTGGGCAAATATTGGTGAGATGCGAGATTACTGTCCTATCCCCAACCGATGAGATGTCCAAATTTTAAATGGGGGCTAAGTTCGTAACTTTCCCATATTTCAGACAGGCGCGTCCCAAAAACATGGTTCCCCCTACCGCTCCCTCCATTTTCCCATTCATACACCGTCCGTGCTAGAACACCATCCCCACACCAGCCTCCTCCGTCCGCCACCCCATCCATCGCCGCCGTCCTCCACCCCAACCATCGCCGCCGTCCTCCACCACATACATCGCCACCGTCCTCCACCATGCAGAGCGCCTACCAAGACTGCGTCATCCATTGCTAGAGATGGACGTTTCTCATCCACGGCGACGGACCAAGAGCCTTGCATCGCCTCCTCTTGCTTCATCGGCGCCGTCGTCCTCTTTGCCGAGGCTGCTCACACGACCTTCTCTTCCATCGCAATGGGACTTATCCCCCGATGCACCCGTCTACCATCACAGATCTGCTTCAACGCCATCGACAGCCATCGCACCCCCGATGCCTACACGGCGCCACAAGAGAGGAGGTACTTCATATCTCCTCAACTTTTTGATCTTAACCAGAAAATAGATCATAACTTGGTTACTCTACTTTCTTTTCAGCTCTTAGAATTTAGTTCTTAGTTCGAAGCAAACAATGGATGCTAAATATCATTTCTTCGATTTGCAGCTTCAACTCTGTCATGGCACAGTCATAATACGGTTTAATTGATCATGCTTAGGGTTTAATTGATCATGTTGGTTCCGTGATGGTTTCTTTAATAGAAATCGAAGGGGAAACCCTCTTTTGCTAAAAAAATATGCTTAGAGTTTCCCCCTTCTATGATCACTATACGATCAGAATATGTGCTTCGTGTCATAATAGCACTGCTCCACCCATCAAGCTAAACAAGCTTAGTTGTTCAAATATGAATCTGATATTATTAAAACAGAGTCGTTTATTTGGTCAGCTAAATGTTCCAAAATTAGTTTTGAAAATGCATGTTCGCCGCTCGGGTGTGTATCTCTACAGGGTGCCCACGATAGGCCGGCCCACCCTTGGATTTTGGGTTGTCCCAAGCCCCGATTCCCCTCTGTTCTGGTGCGCGCTTCCGATCTCTCTACTCGCCCCCAGCCGCCTACCTCACTCGCGACTTGCCGTCCCCGGACGGCATGAATCTAGGAGGAGACGCCGGACTAACAGGAGGTCAGGAGCCGCTCGCCCAATAGCGTCACCGCTGCCCGGGGCGCCGCCGTGCCTACCTTCCCAGGCCATTCAGGGCTCAGGCGTGCAACACCCACTTAACCAACCCGATTTATCCTAAGATACGTCCTCAACACTCAACAGTCACTCCTCATCACCCATTTTCTAATTGACTCATTACTCATTAGGCAGGACTGTCATTAGGGTTCTTGTGTGCTGAGTGCTACCTACACTTAATGGTTCAGATGTATTTCAGTAATCTTTAGTACTTGTAAAGTTCACAGGGTTTTCAAAATTCCATCCCTAGGAACAGACAGTAGTCATTTTGGATTGTTGGTCATAGTGACATTGACCCAGATTACTACTGCAAGCCGGGTTTGTTGACAATTTTACTTGTCTTTCTTACTCATTCGATATAATATCCAATTATGTATGTCGATTACTTGCAAACAATAAGTGCTAGACAAACTTCTTGAATCAAATTTTGGACGGTCTCTTACTGCAGTTATAATTCTGCATACTTGTCCTAGTAAGCTCACAAGTAAATGATTGATTCACTACATCTATGCTTGCCTTGTCATATTTTTTCCAATATTCTTTTAGGGTGGACCACCCTGTATCAAAATACTGGAACCGTAGACATGAGTGAATAGTATTTCTCTATGTGATCTCTTCCATCATGTGTGGGCAACGAACACTGCATTGTATAGAAATAAAGTATCATTTCCAGCTTTTACATAGGCTTCGATCTTTTACATGGAATACAATCTGCCTACTTGCTTTGTGTCGCACTACCAACACTCCACCCTTGAAGCTAAACATTATGCCACTCATAATTCCTTAGTTTATTTGTTCAAATACGAATTTCATATGATTCTAATGTTCCTACTTCAATTTTGAAAAGTGTGTCTGCCTGTTATAGAGACATAAGGGGTTTGTATTTCTGTGTGTGGTCTGGTCAACACGGTTGGGGGTGAACTTTGCATATGCAGGGGTTTGTAGGGCAACACTCTTCAAGTTGAATCCGCAGTGCATTCCATAGATAATCTGACTACCTTTTATGTTTTCATGAGTCTCAGATTCTGAACAACATCATAATGATTTTGAGCTTACGCGCATGAAAAGAATAAAGCAGAACAATACCATGGCTGTAAAACTTGGCATTAAGGGACTGAAATCAAGTCTGGATGCAATGCAATGCAAACGCTCTCCACGTACAGATTCATGCTCAGAATATGATCCTAACAGTGATTCCGAGCTTGAGGGAGACCTAAGTCAATGTAGCTCCCTAGTGGAGGAGTCAGAGGCAGATGCCCTATCTTATTCGCCCATCAAGGTGCTCGCGCTAACTTTCCAAGGTTATATTGGTCGCACATATCTTGCAACTGATGCTTTGCATTGCTTCTACTTTGTTGAACTGCCATTAGCTTAGTACACATTGTGTATGTGAATATGCCCTGCCTATCCATTTTCAGTACGTATTCCATCTATCATCATACAATATTTATCCATTCAAATGTTGTTCTTGTGTATCAGACGTTCAAAAGGAAGAGGGTGATTGCTGATCGTGGAGGAGCACAAGCAAAGTATTTGGAAAAGGTAGTGGCACCTAATAAATCAAATAGCCCATTAGGTGTAGTTGCAATATCACCTGACCCACAAAACACCCCAACTCTAGTAGACTCTAGCCCTACTACACTGGTCATTTCTGATGCCCCAACTCAGCAGACCCCAACTGCATCAAACAGTATGATGATGCCAGTTGACATAGCACCAACTCTACGATGCAAAACCCCCATTCCAGCAAAGAGTACACCAAATCCAGTTGCCAAATCCCTTTTCGAACCAGAGAGAGCCCCAATTGCAGCAAGTAGGACCCCTATTCCATTTCTTCCTAGTTTAGAAGATGAAGCTTATATTGTTGTCAGGAAGTTTGTGCACATCTTTCCTTCATGGAAAGATTACACCGCAGACACAGAACAATTTCCAGTCTTCCTCCGCAACCTAGGCGTAAGCAATGAACTAATGTTATTCGTGGTCATTACTGCATATGTTTCTACTGATAGAAGACACAAGATTGCATTCTTTTAAATAGGCGAGGGCCAAACTGGATTGAGAAGATGAGCAAGGGTTGGTTGCACTTTTCAAGCACTCGTTGATGAAGTATTGTTCCTACCTGAGACAAGCGCACTTCGATGGCAAGCCTCTAAACGAAATTTCTGTAAAGTCTCCGGTGCTACATTTATCCGATGTTGACTGGAATAATCTTGTTACACATCGGTCTCGGCTCGGCGTAAGGTACTGTCTACGATATCACATCACAATTTGAACTACATTTCTGCATTTGCCTTAACGTCTCACTTGTATGAAAACTGTTAGCAGAAGAACATTCATTCTCAAGGGACCACAGAATCTCGCAACTATACTGCACACTGCATTGCTCTTGTGAGTACCTCTTGCCCTGTATGACCATACTTCTTTCATAGCTGTTTGATTATGTAGCATCACTGCACATGTTAGCCTCGTTATCATCCATTTGGTGGAAATTATAAGATCCGTATGGACTCTTACATAAATTTAGAATCAACCCAATGCTTTTTAAGAGGTTTAGCTCTGCAGTCCTCTTGTAAGGACTGACATCGTCTATCACTATACTTACATTAATAGCTACTCCCTCCATCCCATAATATAAGAACGTTTTGTATAGTACACCAGTGTTCAAAACACTCTTGTATTATGGGAAGAGGGATTGGTTCATTGTGTAGCATTCTGCATCTTATCTCCCTCGCCCACCATTTACTAAAAAAGATCAGATCTATATTTAATCTTACCAAAAAGTAGAATACACAGACAATGCCAGTGCAGAAGTGTAGCCCATTGCTCTTGTCAGTACATTTTGTCCTGTAATGCTTGTACTTACAGGGATTGGTAGTTGATTATGTAGCATCAGTCTGCATCTTATCTGCATTATCCTCTATCCCTTCCAGTATTATCATATCTATAATTACTCTCTACAAATGTAGAGTACAGGCAATGCTTATGAAGAAGATTTTGTGCTGAAATTCTTGAGTTATCCTTCCCTTGACATTGAGAAGGGCATTATAAAGCCGGTGTTAACTGTTAATGTAAGTCAGTCCTTCTAAAGCCTTTATCCTCAACTGCTGTTTAATTTGCTCATACTCCCTATCGTTTACTGCTGTTTAATTTGCTGTTTCTATCAAAATGCATGTTCGCAAGAACCGTAAGTTATAAGTTTTACTTGTAAAACCAAATTCCTTTTCATACCATGCACATTACTCAATACTCCCCATATGTATGCTTGTTTTTGTGGATTGATAATCCAGTGTGTGGTGAAGTAGCCCACATTTGCACCTTGTCATCTCCTGTTTTATCTTACTCATGTGGCTGATGATATGGACAACATGCCATGCACATTAACCAAAATAGATACAATGATTTTCTTTGCCCTTCATCTCTGCTTGTTATGTTGACATGGTAATCCAGTAGTGTGGTGAAGCTCCCCGCATTATGAACAATGCCAAATTATGCTATTGATATTTTGAACTTACTCTTTATTTTCTAATTTGAAATTGTATGGAATTGACAGCACAGTTATCATGTTTGTTTATACACGTGCAAAACATGTCATCTCTCTGCTTTCTTTCAGGGTGATATGCCTGATGGCATGCACAAGTCTGCTGAAGCCTGTGAGACAAACCCAACATATATTGCAGCAAAGAAGGCAAAACATCTTGAAGATAGCGAGACAACCCCAAAGTCTTGTCTTGATGCAGTGTTCAAGTTACTTGAGACTAGCAGTCAGACAAGCTCATAGAATTCGTTGTCTGAATCAGTTCGACTTTCTTCAGTCCCAAGTTCTAGCAGAAATGCATTCTGCAACTCAACTTCGACTTGAAGTCCTATCTCTAAGAAAGATTGCGGAGAACACCAATGAGAACCTCATCGCTAAACAGCTACACCTAGAAGCTATGACGGACATGCTAGGCCGGTCTCACAGCCTTGCTCAGCAGCTTGCGCAGTAGTTCCCGCGCAAGGCTAACCTTTCTTGAACTGTCTTGGAAGTGTTCTCAGTTCAGTATTATTTAGTTACGCTGCAATTGAAAGCACAAGTGCTCCCTGGGTGATTTTGGTAATTAATGTCAACATATCTCTTGTTGGACTAATACTTTCATCTAGTATATTTCAGATAAGTTCAACAGTGGAGTGGCATGGACAAGAGGATGTGGAACCCCCTTCAAGATGCTAAGGACAAAGGATTGGCTCAAGCTCAAAGCTCAGGACTCTGCATTTTCTATTTTCAGTGATCCAAGATCACATTGAGTCTATAGGAAAGCCAATACTATTAAAAGGGGATGAGGTGTTGTGATGCGGAGCATCCCTCGCTCATCACCATGGACGCTCCATCACCACCGCAAGCATGGAGAGGACATATGACGAGAGCTCACGCACACGCCATTGAAACCGAGGTTAACTCTTTCCTCTTCGATTTCCATTCGGATTCACATGTGAGTTGGATCCTACCTCAAACGGAGATGTTACGCATGATTAGGTATCAAGGTGTTGATCATGGAGAGGCTAGCACGAAGACCCGAGCACCTACGGACGAGAAGAGGAGGACAAGAAGAGCGAGGATGAGGAATGGGCCAAGCCCCTGGACCACCCGGGTGCCCGGCGGCCTCGACCCCGGGTGCCCGGCCACCACTTGGCTGCAGCCCCAGCCGGCTCCGGGTGCCCGGCCCCCAAGCACCGGGTTCCCGGTCAAATGACCAGCCGCGGCATGGGCAGCACCCCGGGTGCCCGGCCCCAACGCCCCGGGTGCCCGGCCTCCTGGCTGGGCCGGCCCAGCATGCCTCCGGGTGCCCGGGCCACTACCCCCGGGTGCCCGGCCTCCCCCACCGAGTGCTGGAGATGCCCCACCGGGTGCCCGGGCCACCACACCCTGGGTGCCCGGCCCAGCTGCTGGAGCAGCCCAGCCCCGCCCGGGTTCCCGGGCCACCAACCCCGGCTGCCCGGCCTTGATCACCCAGGCCCCTGCGTCTACCCCGGGTGCCCGGGCCTAGGACCCCCGAGTGCCCAGACCCCTCCGAGGGCCTGTGTGCCTAGTTGGGTTTTTGCCCACGTAATCCCTCTCCCCCTCCTAGTCCGTCCCTGGACTATAAGTACCTCCCTCCTAGCTCATTAGAAGGATAGAAAAGTATATGAGATGATTTAGAGAGCTTTGCTCCTTGTACCCACTCCTCTAGGAGATCAAGACCTCCTAGGAGAAGATCCCTAGTGGATATCAAGCCCCCAACTTGGGAAGGATCCCCATCATAGGATCATCAAGACCTCTCTCCTCATAGGATTGGGATGAACTAGTTGCTTGTGTCTTTCCTTTGTTGTACTTGGATCATTGTGACCTCTTGTGTGTTCTTGGATCTAGCATATGTGTTTCCCCTCTCTTGTGTTCTTCGTGTTCTTGAGGATTTCCCCTCCAATTTGTGAAAGATCTCCACATAGGGTTCCACCCTACAACATCTTGGTATCACGAGCCATGGTTTCTCACGAAATTGGAGCCCCCCATCTTGTTCTCTAGCCTAATTTTGTTGTGTTCCTCCCCAATTTCGAAAATTCCCCACCAAAAATAGCCCCAATTTTTTTGTGATTGTTGGTTTGATGAGGTTTTGTTGGATTTGATCCATGGATTTGCTTGGTTTAAAGTGGATCTAGCATTCCCCCTTCCATCTCCACCTTTCCCTCCACGAAATCCACCAATTTCTATCATTTATCCATGAGTTTCCGCCCAAATCAGTCACCCCCGGGCACCCGGACCTCAAACCCCGGGCACCCGGACCCCCCCCTTGCGCATCTCCGTTAACCACCCCGGGTGCCCGCACCACGAGCCCCCGGGCACCCGCACCCCGGGCTGTTTGCCCCGGACCACCCCGGGTGCCCGCACCTCTTGCCCCCGGGCACCCAGACCCCCGGGCCTCTTCTTCAGCCCAAC
>NC_041389.1:236267972-236305857 GCF_002162155.2 Triticum dicoccoides
CCATAACTTTCACTCCCGGAGTCCGATTTTGACGTTCTTTAGCTCGTTGAGTAGCTATTGACATCCCCCATCCATATAGATAGGTTCCAACACCATTTGACTCCATAAAAAATTTGGCATTTTGGCATCTTTGCATAGGCCATCCACCGTATCATCCACCATACCACCATCGCTTTCCGCAACTTAACCCATTTTGATCCATATAGCATTTGTGGTTGCTTGAGTGGTGACTTGAGTCTCCTAAGGTGTTTCGGCTACTTAGGGATGGTTGCTTCGTCATCAACCACCACCACCACTTTCGCATTGCCAACTCCAGAACCACCAACGCATTCCACTACCACCATTTGACTTTTTCCTTTGAGATTTTGTGTTTGCGGTTTTTTAGTTTCCTAGGGTGTTTCGGCTAACTAGGAACGGTTTGACATTGACAACACCGTCGCTCACCTTCGACAAGGATTCGACATCGACCACTTCACCATTTTGACAACCTAACCGTAAGCAAGAACAGTAACCTCGATATCGGTATCGTGGTATCCCATCATTGTACATTCATGCTTGTCATTACATTGTTAACCCCTTAGCCCATTTTGCTCACTTGCCTATCGAGACTAGCCATTTGAGTATTGTAGGCAATGTTACTTGTGCACATTAGTGATCTGTAGCTTCCATTGCATACATACCATATTATATTGGTATCATCTTGGTATCATCATATCATCCCTTGTGTCACAAGATTGTTCCCGCATATACACAATTTCTATCTTGGTTTGTGCATTTCGCATAAGTGTCCATATATAAAAAAAGAAGGAATAAGCTTTTAAGCAAAAAAGAGAGCAAAGAGCTTGTGATCAAGAGCCATAGCATCATACCACATTGCACATAAGATTGTCATATCCAATCATCTTGGATCATCTTGAGAAGAACACCGGGAGCATCATACACATAGCATACTTGGGATAGAAAGATCATACATTTTGCATCTTCTAGGTTGTGCACAAGTGTCATATCCGCCTATTGAGCAATTGTGCTAGCGTCTCTCATAAGTTGTGCAACACGAGCGTTTTCTGTCGATTCCACATTTGGTGCTCATTCCTTGGTTGCATGACCCCATTTATCTATCCGTGTGTGTGTTTCCGTGTGCCACATATTGCTATTGGTCTACTTGTTTCACTTGCGAATTTGTGAATCTTTTCCAACATTATTTACTCTTGCTAACATGTTGCATCAAATTTTTGTGCCACTATCCTCACTGAGCTCCACCATAAGCCTTTCTTGTGTAGGTGTGAGAATTGACAAGATCCGGTACCAATTGTGTCATTTCCTTGATACATTCTTGAGTGATCATTGATCCATCTTCAACATTGGTTAAGGTACATTGGTCTAGTTCTTTCCTTTCTTCCACTCACATTTGCTCGAGTCTTGTAATGGATAGGCAAGGCATTTCATCTCCGGTCTTCCACTACAACGACGGCGCGAACAACTACATCACCAAAACGCCCATCTTCAGACTACAACGAGCAATGCAAGGCATTGAGCGACTCACTGTCGCCATTCACCAAAGCGAAGCACGGACAAGGGACTACATCGACACCAAGTTGGACGCACAATTGGAAGACATCCGACACGTGTGGGCCAACTACAAGTATTCTTCCTCTTTGTCACCTTCAAGGCGGAGACTCTCAAGTCGCAAGTCTTCGGAGCGGCCACAAGATGCAATTACCACGCGGCACCGTCAAGAAAACCAACACGAGCACAAGAGAAGACCGAGAGACGAGCACCACCACGAGCAAGCTATGACGACTACCACCACTTCGGCATCTTCGCCAAGTGTTCTCAAGGCATATTCCCCTTTGGATGTACGACATCTTCGCCTACTTACGATGAGTACGCCTACATCGGCCTTCATCCATGATGAGAGTGATGTTGTGCCATCTTTGGCCTTCATCCACGACGAGAGCGATGATGTGCCATCTTCGGCCTTCATCCACGGCGACGACGACGAGATGGTTGAGCATGGGATTTTCCCTTCGACCACGGCGACGTATGATGACTTGAGTGACTTGTGCCACCATATTGAGTGTGAGAGTGACTTCACCACTAGCCCCATATATGATGAGTTGCCACAATTCACATGTGAGGAGAGCCACCAACACCACCACTTGAGTGATTTGAGTGACTCCATCATATGTGACATTCATATGTGACATTGAGTGCACCTACCTTGAGGGAGTGAGTGAACCGCCACCACATAGAGAGAGTGAGGAAGTTGATAGGGCATGTGAGGCCACTATGATTTCTAACGACTTAACCTCTACCTCTATTGTGTCTTCTCCTTTGGTGCTAGGTCCCATATATGATGATGCGCTGATTCGCGACGACTTCGTCCTTACTTTGGACAAGACGATGGCCATGGTGAATATGATGCACCCCCACATGGTTCCATCAAGATGAAGATGATGACCACCATTTGGTCTTTGCCACCTCACCTACACTGCTTGAGTGGAATGAACAAGGTAACATAGGTGAAGGTGATGCTCTTGTCCCACTAGTGAACATCATTGGTATTGATTGCTTGCATGATGTTGATCCACCTATTACCATGCTTCATGCTAGTGTGACTTCCCCATGCGATGATTTACCCATTTATGATGAGTTTGATGATTGCGATGAGGAGTTGATTAGTTGTGATGCCATGTTACATAGGATTTCTTGTGATAATTCTCTTGGTCACATCATGTTCGACAATCCGCTTGACTTGTCATATGCTATGCATGAGATCAACAATATGTCATATTTGGAATCTCATCTTAGTGACTATGCATATGCCATCAACATAAACCCAATTTGCACATATGTCATAGATGACAAGCCCATGGTTATTGGAATTTGTTTTTCTTGTGATGATATTGATATGCTCCCTTTGCGTCATTTATCTCATATGCCATGCCATGACCACCTAGCTTCGGATATGCATTGTTTTGGATGTTGTTCATATTCTCCATATGATGTTTCCACTATTGCTCATGAGGACACCCCCATAGTTTCCTCATACATTTTAGGAAATTTTGATTCATCCTATCCATTGCATGATCCCACTACTTGTGTGCACCATATTCTCCCCATGAATGAAAATGCTATTGATACGCCATATACTTGTATGCGAGATTTGCATCCCCATCATGTCATACATAACAACTATTCTTTCATGATGGATGACATGTTCTTATACCATGCATCAAATTTCTTTGAGCGATTCTTATCATGTACTAACTCACACGTGCACATACACATCATGACGGATGATGTGTACATTTACCACGCACACACTTTCTTTGGTTTGTGTCTCTTTTGTGTAGGTACCCATGAATACTTGTCAACCTCGCAATCCCACGAGTTGACAAAACGAGCTCTAGAGAGCAATGATGATTTGGGATCCCGTGGGTTGTTCTTACCATTGTTCCCTTCGCAAAAAGACTTCGCGCATCTATTCTACACGGCTCTCACATGGTTATGGGTTATCGTCCATTACATATTATATGCCCATATTGTCATGTTCACTTTGCATGGTATGCTCATTCCTATGCCTTTGCCATGCATTTGTGACCCATGCTTTGCATTACACATGATGATTGATTCTACTACTTGTATGTGTATTTGCAAGCTTGGTGGAGATATTGCTTATTCTTGCCATGTTTCCTTTGTGATCCACTCCTATGATGATATCTTGCTTTGTAATCGTGCTGGTGATATGCCATGTGCATTGCCTATGCCTACTCTCTGCTCACATGCCATGATTGCCATGATTTCCTCTAGTGTGTTGCATCTTCGCTCCACTAGTTTGCACGACTTGATTTCTGTGCTTTCTCATGTTGCATCCACTTCTTGTATTACTTGCTCCTATCACATGTTTGGTTGCAACAATGTCATTACTTCAGATATGCCATGTCCCATTGCTTGTCACATGATTGATTTGATTGCCTCACACATGATGAACAATTGCTCTTTCTATTGTGTTGAGTGCCACACCATCTTCACCACACCATATGCACATTATGCTTGGATTGTCTTGCACTTGACCCATGTGTTTAGACATTGCCTTTCATTTGGTGTTGTGAATTACTCTTATGCCTACCATAGACCATTCGTTGAGAGTCTTATGCATTCTTGCTATAACATTGAGGTAGATGCTTGTTTACTTGTCCCACATATTAGCATATTTACCTCACCTTTGCATGATTTTTTCCATGATGCTTCTCCATGTGCCCAATTTATGTGCTTACATGCCATGCCACCCTCCCTTGTCACACCATATGCTATGCTTGATGACAACACTTGTTGGGTGAATCACCTCTTGAATGCTAATGCCAACCACATTTGTTTTTCCAAGTGCTTGTTATATTTGCTACTTTTGAGGGAATCACAAGAAGGTGCAACATTGGAGAGTGCCCGCTTCGAGCTTCCACATGATACGTGCTTGGTGGTCATCCACTTCTACACGGCGATGCCCTCTCTTTCCCAAGGTGACCAAGATCACGATCCGTGGACGGATCTCTCCCAGGGGGGAGATGATGCGGAGCATCCCTCGCTCATCACCATGGACGCTCCATCACCACCACAAGCACGGAGAGGACATATGACGAGAGCTCACGCACGCGCCATTGAAACCGAGGTTAACTCTTTCCTCTTCGATTTCCATTCGGATTCACATGTGAGTTGGATCCTACCTCAAGCGGAGATGTTACGCATGATTAGGTATCAAGGTGTTGATCATGGAGAGGCTAGCACGAAGACCCGAGCACCTACGGACGAGAAGAGGAGGACAAGAAGAGCGAGGATGAGGAATGGGCCAAGACCCTGGACCACCCGGGTGCCCGGCCGCCTCGACCCCGGGTGCCCGGCCACCACTTGGCCGCAGCCCGAGCCGGCTCCGGGTGCCCGGGCCCCGAGCACCGGGTGCCCGGGCCCCGAGCACCGGGTGCCCGGCCAAATGACCAGCCGCGGCCTGGGTAGCACCCCAGGTGCCCGGCCTCCTGCCTGGGCCGACCCAGCATGCCTCCGGGTGTCCGAGCCACTACCCCTGGGTGCCCGGCCTCCCCCTCCGGGCGCTGGAGATGCCCCATCGGGTGCCTGGGCCGCCAAACCCCGGGTGCCCGGCCCAGCTGCTGGAGCAGCCCAGCCCCGCCCGGTACCCGGGCCACCAACCCCGGGTGGCCGGCCTCAACCGCCTAGGCCCCTGCGTCTACCCCGGGTGCCCGGGCCTAGGACCCCCAGGTGCCCGGACCCCTCCGAGGGCCTGTGTGCCTTGTTGGGTTTTTGCCCATGTAATCCCTGTCCCCTCCTAGTCCGTCCCTAGACTATAAGTACCTCCCTCCTATATCATTAGAAGGATAGCAAAGTATATGAGATGATTTCGAGAGCTTTGCTCCTTGTACCCACTCCTCTAGGAGATCAAGACCTCCTAGGAGAAGATCCCCAGTGGATATCAAGCCCCCAACTTGGGAAGGATCCCCATCATAGGATCATCAAGACCTCTCTCCTCATAGGATTGGGATGAACTAGTTCCTTGTGTCTTTCCTTTGTTGTACTTGGATCATTGTGACCTCTTGTGTGTTCTTGGATCTAGCATATGTGTGATTGAATCTAGGTAATTTGAGTGTTTGCCCTCTCTTGTGTTCTTCGTGCTCTTCGTGTTCTTGGGGATTTCCCCTCCAATTCGTGAAAGATCTCCACATAGGGTTCCACCCTACAACATGTTGCTTAATGGCTTGCTTGCTCAAAGTGCTTAGTGATATGCTCCAAAGCCCTCAACCAGTTTCTTATATCCACATATGTCGAAAACCAAAAGTCAAACTCGGCCCCATCGATTTGATCCATCCAGCGCCACCGAGTTCATTTGTCATAGCCACTACCAGAAACCCTAATCAATTTGGTCACACCGATGGGATCTCGGTCTCTCCAAGATAGGCTTGCAAACTCTCTGTAGTCTATTACAATATTTTTGGTCCCACCGAGAATATGCAATCGGTCACACCAAGTTTGCCTGACCAACTCTCTGTTTTACTTATTACCAAATCGGTCCCACCGAGTTGTGTAATCGGTCAAACCGAGATGAGGTTTTACCCTAACCCTTTCACATCGGTCCCACCGAGTTGATCATATCGGTCCCACCGAAATTGCCTAATGGTCACATTATGTATTGAATCCGTTCGACCAAGTTTTCTGACTCTGTCCCACCGAGTTTGGTATATTGTGTGTGACGGTTAGATTTTGTGTGGAGGCTATATATACCCCCTCCACCCTCTCCTCATTCGTGAGGGAAGCCATCAGATCGTGCCTACACTTCCACTACCCATTTTCTGAGAGAGAGCCACCTACTCATGTGCTGAGACCAAGACATTTCAATCCAACCATATGAATCTTAATCTCTAGCCTTCCCCAAGTTGCTTTCCACTCAAATCATCTTTCCACCAAATCCAATCCTATGAGAGTGAGTTGAGTGTTGGGGAGACTATCATTTGAAGCACAAGAGCAAGGAGTTCATCATCAACACACCATCTATTACCTTTTGGAGAGTGTTGTCTCCTAGATTGGTTAGGTGTCAATTGGGAGCCTCCAACAAGATTGTGGAGTGAACCAAGGAGTTTGTAAGGGCAAGGAGATCGCCTACTTCGTGAAGATCTACCCTAGTGAGGCAAGTCCTTCGTAGGCGATGGCCATGGTGGGATAGACAAGGTTGCTACTTCATGGACCCTTCATGGGTGGAGCCCTCCGTGGACTCACGCAACCGTTACCCTTCGTGGGTTGAAGTCTCCATCAAGGTGGATGTACAATAGCACCACCTATTGGAACCACGCCAAAAACATCTGTGTCTCCAATTGCGTTTGCACACTCCAATCCCATCCCTTTACTTTCTTGCAAGTTGCATGCTTTACTTTCCGCTGCCCATATACTCTTTGCATGCTTGCTTTATTTGTATTGTGAATGGTTAAACTTGTGCCTAAACTGCACCTAAACTTGAAAAGCTTAAAAACTGCCAACTTTGTTTGTTGAGTGTCTAATCCCCCCCCCTCTAGACACCTCTTCTCGATCCTTTCAATTGGTCTCAGAGCTTTGGTCTCCATTGCTTTGGTTTAAACACCATTGGAGGAAGATGGATGAGTCTACTTTGGGGAGTCTTAGACATAGAGTGCCTATACTTGGTGGAGAGTACTTTCATGAGTGGAAAAATGAGATGCTTGTGATTTTCAATGAATATCATTTGAACAAGTACATTACTGACCTTGTGCACCTCATGTTGACTGTGCATCCTACCCTTGATGAGTCAATTGACATGATTCGCAATCTTAGAACTGTTAATCTTATCACTCGAGGTTTGCCTAGAAACTTGACTGGTTGCTTGCCTACTCTTCAGTGTGCCTACACTATATGGAGATTTCTTGAGGAACGATTTCCAAATTATTCCTTGCATAATCTAGATGAGATTCTTCATAAGTCTATTGCCTTGAGTAAGATGAATTCCAATGATCCTAAGTTTGGTGATTGTCTATTTGAGCTTACAAATCTTATGTTGGAATTATTAGCGATATTATTTCCGAAGCTATTAGAATTCATTAAGAAGATCATTGTCAAACTCATTTATCTAATGAATCACCCTCTCTAGGAATTTATCCACCACATAAAGATGTTGAACATGGATACTATGATGAGGATGATGATAGTGACTATGATCTTGATGATGCAATGAGACACTTCGGTCTTATGGCAAATCTTCGGGGATACATGGCAGGAGGAAAGGAATGGGTCCTTGATAGTGGATGTACCGATCAGATGACCGGAGATAAAGATATGTTTTGTGAGCTTGCTAAAAACGACGGCCCTCGAAAGTATGTCACTTTTGGTGATAACTCAAAGGGTAAGGTGGTTGGCCTCGGTAAGGTGGCCATCTCACATGATAGCTCCATACAAAATGTCATGCTCGTTGAATCTCTTGGCTATAATCTACTTTCTATTTTTAGACTAGCTGACTTTGGCTTCAACACCCTATTTACCAAAGTAGATTGCCAAGTGTTTCGTAGAGATAATCATAAAATGGTCTTTACCGGTATACGTAAAGGTGATCTATACATTGTTGATTTCACTAAAAAGTCTCATACTAGAACTTGCTTAATTGCTAAATCCTCTAAAGGCTGGTTGTGGCATAGACGGTTAGGTCATGTGGGCATGCAAAACCTTGACAAGCTTATTAAAGGCGATCATATCCTTGGCGTTAAATATGTCATATTTGATAAGGATAGACTTTGCAGCGCTTGCCAAGCAGGAAAACAGGTTGGAGGAAGCCATCCTGTGAAGAACATCATGAGCACAAGGAGGCCGCTCGAGCTACTTCACATGGATCTTTTTGGTCCCAACGCTTACAAAAGTCTCGGTGGAAATTCTTTTGGTCTAGTTATAGTTGATGATTTTCAAGATTTACGTGGGTGTTCTTTCTCGATGATAAATCGTAGGTCCAAAAGATCTTCAAAAACTTCGCTAGGAAGGCCCAAAATCAATTTGAAGTGAAGATCAAGAAGGTTCACAGCGACAACAGAACGGAGTTCAAGAACGCCAATGTGGACACCTTTCTTGACGAAGAAGGGATTTCACATGAGTTCTCGGCTACGTACACACCTCAACTAAATGGAGTTGTTGATAGGAAGAACCGGACGCTCATCAAAATAGCAAGAATGATGCTTGATGAGTACAAGACGCCAAAGCACTTTTGGGCGGAAGCGGTTGAGACAGCTTGTCATGCGACAAATATCTTGTATCTTCACAAGCTACTCGGCAAGAAGGCATACGAGCTCCTCACCGGTAGCAAACCCCAAGTGGGATACTTTCGAGTATCCGGCTCAAAGTGCTACATTCTTGATAAGCATCGTCATTCTAAATTTTCTCCTATATCTCATGAGGGATTCCTACTTGGTTACGGCTCAAACTCTCACACTTATCGTGTCTACAACAATTTCACCCGAAAGGTTGAAGAGACAGTAGATGTGAAGTTTGATGAATCTAACGGCTCGCAAGTAGAGCAATTGCCAATTGATGTAGGAGATAAAGACCATTTTGAAGCAATCCAAGACTTGTCTATTGGCAAGGTTCGTCCAACGGAGGTGAAGGAGAGTACCTCGTCATGCCAAGTCGAAGCTTCTACCTCACGACAAGGTGAACCAAGAGTTGATATGGAAGCATCCACAAGTGGGACACACCAAGATGAAGAAAACGAGGAAGTACACCAAGATAAACCGCATCAACCTCCTTCTCCACCACGACAAGAGAACGACAACGTCAACAATGATGAAGGCCAAGAAGAAGAACGAGATGATGAAGAAGATGTTCCACCCCGATCAAAGCAAAAGTTCTCACGAGTTCGAGCTAGAGTTGCTATAGACCATCCCGTCGAGCAAATCTACAATGATATCCAAACCAGGAGAATCACTCACTCTAAATCTCGTTTGGCTAACTTTTGTGAACATTATTCATTCATCTCTAGCATTGAACCTATGAAGGTTGAAGAAGCATTGGAAGATCCGGATTCGATAAACGCAATGCACGAAGAACTACACAACTTTGAGAGAAACCAAGTGTGGACATTGGTCGAGAAGCCCGACAACAACCACAACATCATCGGTACCAAATGGGTGTTTCGCAATAAGCAAGATGAAGATGGACAAGTAGTTCGCAACAAAGCATGTCTCGTCGCCCAAGGCTACACTCAAGTCGAAGGTATGGACTATGGTGAGACATATGCCCCCATTGCTAGACTTGAGTCCATTCGCATCTTACTTGCCTATGCTAACCACCATGATATCACTTTATACCAAATGGACATTAAAAGTGCTTTTCTAAATGGTGAAATCGAGGAGGAAGTTTATGTTAAACAACCTCCCAGCTTTGTCAATCCTAAGAAACCTGATCATGTTTACAAACTTCACAAAGCTCTTTATGGTCTTAAACAAGCTCCTAGAGCATGGTATAAATGCTTGACCAAGTTCCTTATTGAAAAAGGCTTTGAGATTGGAAAAATTGATTCTACTCTTTTTACTAAAAGGGTTAATGGAGAATTATTTGTGTGCCAAATTTATGTTGATGATATTATATTTGGATCAACTAACCCTCATTTTAGTGAGAAGTTTGGGAAGCTAATGTTGGAGAAGTTTGAGATGTCTATGATGAGTGAAATCAAGTTCTTTCTTGGTTTGCAAATCAAGCAAACTAAGGAAGGTACATTTATCTCTCAAACGAAGTATACCAAGGACTTGTTCAAGAAGTTCAATATGCAAGAATGCAAAGGTATGAGTACACCCATGCCAACTAGTGGACATCTTGACTTGACCAAAGATGGTGAACCCGTTGATCAAAAATTTTACCGCTCTATGATTGGTTCATTACTATATCTATGTGCCTCTCATCACGATATTATGCTAAGTGTGTGCATGTGTGCGCGATATCGAGCGGCCCCTAAAGAATGTCATCTTAAGGCCATGAAAAGGATAGTGAGATACTTAATACATACACCAAACTTTGGCATTTGGTATCCAAAGAGGGCCTCTTTTAATCTTGTTGGCTACTCCAATTCGGACTATGCCGGAGACAAGGTTGATATAAAGTCCACTTCGGGTACTGATCAATTTCTTGGTAGATCTCTTGTGTCTTGGTCCTCCAAGAAACAAAACTCGGTTTCCTTATCTACTGCCGAATCGGAATACATTGCCGCCGGTTCATGTTGTGCTCAGTTACTTTCGATGACCCAAACTCTTAAAGATTATGGGATATATGTGAAACATGTTCCTTTGCTTTGTGACAATGAAAGTGCTATTAAGATTGCTCACAATCCCGTGCAACACTCTTGAACTAAGCACATTGAAGTTCGTCATCATTTCATTCGAGATCATGTTGCTAAGGGTGATATTAACCTTAAGCATGTTCGCACCGACAATCAATTGGCGGATATATTCACTAAACCACTTGATGAGAAAGTTTTTTGCAGGTTGAGAGGTGAATTGAACATCATTGATGCCTCAAACTTGGAGTAGGAACTCCATTTGGATACATGCAAGACATGAGCCTATGTCTAATCCTTGATATTTCTCTTATGATGATAATCATATGTCTTGGATACATTTGCACCCTTGCATGTTATCTAACCCATGTAGGTACTTGGATGGATCTAAATCTATGAGATTGCAACTCATTCATATCTTGAGCAATCTCTACATCACCAAGTCTCTACTCTACGGTGGTTGAAGACAAGGAAGCATGAAACCCTTCAAATATATCCTTTGACAAATTCCTAAGTCAAATTTCATGATTGTCATTTTGGATACACAAGTGCTCTTCCTTGCAAATCTAATCCATGTAGGTAGATGGACTCCAATTACAAGTGGTGCTCCAAATGAACTACATCAACATTGAGCATCTCACACAAGTTCAACTACATTATCAAGATCAGCACCACCACCCAAGGTATGTTGTTCCATCTTAGAGAAGCTTTACCCCAAGACATGGGTCCAAGCAACTCAACAAGATGTGAATACATCAAGATGCTTAAAAGAAAAATGGCAACCCCATTTTGAGCTTAAACAATGAGTATGACCTATGATCAAGTGACCTCACTTGACTCCTAAGTCAATATACTCTAACATAGGTGACTTTGTTGCCGACCAATTCTAGATGAAGTTCTCTAGTGTTTCTCCTTGTTCTTGCATTTTGTTTCATGCATATTTGTTCCCCTTTCAAAACAAAAAAAACTTCGTCTAGATTTTTTCTCTTTTATTTCTGCTCTGCATTTCTCTGCATTTAATTCCTTGCAAATCTTTGTGAGATCTTACTTGCTTAGTGAGCTGAGGTGACTAGTGCTTTCTCTCTATAATGAACTCGGACAAACCGATTTGCCTCTTTAGGTCAAACCGAAACTTTTCGGTGCCACCGAAGGAATCAACTCGGTGTAGCTGATTTCAATGCTAAGAAATAAATCCGTCACTTGCATTCTGCACATTCTTGTTCCAGCTCCACTCGATGATTCTTATCCTCTACCAGCATCACATGTGCTGCTTTGCTCTGTGACTCAAGGACCAAACCTATTTTGACTCACACTCCAGAAGACCCTTCTTGGAAATTGATGTCAAAGGGGGGGAGAGAGTTCACATCAAAGCTTAATTACAACATCAGAGGGAGAGAGCAACAGGGGAGAGAAACATTCTTTTCAACAGAGAGACCTCAGTTGCTTGGTATTCAAAGAGGAGAGAAGTTACATGTCTTTAGAGGGGAAAGACATGTTCATGTTGTTTGTGTATTTGCTTTGATCTGATTTTCCTTTCCCTATCTTCTCCCAATATCCATTATAAGATTCAGGGGGAGCAAGACATCTAAGGGAAGGAAATCTTAAAATTCATTGCATATCTTTACCTTTGGGGACATGTCTGCACTCAATTAGAGTACCCAGTACTCACTTTGTACATTGCTACCTCTTGAGCACTGCGTTGGATTTCCCCGAAGAGGAGAGGATGATGCAGTAAAGTAGCGTAAGTATTTCCCTTAGTTTTTGAGAACCAAGGTATCAATCCAGTAGGAGACCACGCACAAGTCCCTCGTACCTACACAAAACGATAGCAACTCGCAACCAACGCTTAGGGGTTGTCAATCCCTTCATGGTCACTTACGAGAGTGAGATCTGATAGAGATAATATTTTTGGTATTTTTTGATAGATAGATGCAAAGTAAAAGTAAAGGCAAAGTAAAAAACAAAGCAAGTAAATAAAGTGATATAGATTGATATGATGAGAATAGACCCGGGGGCCATAGGTTTCACTAGTGGCTTCTCTCAAGAGCATAAGTATTCTACGGTGGGTGAACAAATTACTGTTGAGCAATTGACAGAATTGAGCATAGTTATGAGTATATCTAGGCAATGATCATGTATATAGGCATCACGTCCAAAACAAGTAGATCAAAACGATTCTGCATATACTACTATTACTCCACTCATCGACCGCTATCCAGCATGCATCTAGAGTATTAAGTAAAAACAGAGTAACGCCGTAAGCAAGATGACATGATGTAGAGGGATAAATTCATGCAATATGATAAAAACCCATCTTGTTATCCTCGATGGCAATAATACAATACGTGCCTTGCAACTCTTTCTGTCACTGAGTAAGGACACCGCAAGATTGAAACCAAAGCTAAGCACTTCTCCCATTGCAAGAACTACCAATCTAGTTGGCCAAACCAAAAAGATAATTCGAAGAGACTTGCAAAGATAACTCAATCATACATAAAAGAATTCAGAGAAGAATCCAATATTTTCCATAGATAATACCGGATCATAAACCCACAATTCATCGGTCTCAACAAACACACCGCAAAAAGAAGATTACATCGAATAGATCTCCACGAGAGAGGGGGAGAACATTGTATTGAGATCCAAAAAGAGAGAAGAAGCCATCTAGCTACTAGCTATGGACCCAAAGGACTGAAGTAAACTACTCACACTTCATCGGAGGGGCTATGGTGATGATGTAGAAGCCCTCCATGGTGGATGCCCCCTCCGGCGGAGCTCCGAAACAGGCCCCAAGATGGGATCTCGTGGATACAGAAGGTTGCGGCGGTGGAATTAGGTTTTTGGCTCCTGTTCTGACCGTTCGGGGATACGTAGGTATATATAGGAGGAAGGAGTACGTCGGTGGAGCTCCGAGGGGCCCACGAGGTAGGGGGGCGCGCCCTCCACCCTCGTGGCCCCCTCGGAAGCTTCTTGGAGTAGGGTCCAAGTCTCCTGGATCATGTTCGGTTGGAAAATCACGATCCCGAAGGTTTCATTCAGTTTGGACTCCATTTGATATTCTATTTCTTCGAAATACTGAAAAAGGCAAAAAACAGCAATTCTGGGCTGGGCCTCCGGTTAATAGGTTAGTCCCAAAAGTAATATAAAAGTGGAAAATAAAGCCCAATATAGTCCAAAACAGTAGATAAAGTAGCATGGAGCAATTAAAAATTATAGATACGTTGGAGACGTATCATACATGTCATCTCAATCTTGGTACTCTTGTGGTTTACTGCTCTTGCTCTGCTTAGTAGATGTTTCTGTGTTGTCTAACCTTGTTTACTAAGGTTCATCTCTTCCAAAGCTAGTTCAAGACCACAAGGTAAGTATATGCGTCACATTCATGTGCATGAGGATCTCTTGCCGATGTACATATTGTTTGCAGGAAGGACTCATGAGCATGAACGTACATTTCCCATAATTCACATCATTTGCTCTGATGCATATAGCCAAGATACATGTAACTCATCGCTTGCTCTGGCATGTTTATGCACTCACATGATCTTATGTTCCATATTTACATGATTGCATACATGTAGGGGGAGCCTATGCATGTTACATGTCTTTCCAAAGCTTTACTTGCCTTTCTCTATATCTCTATATAAAGCTTTGATGTATGTTGTCATCAATTACTAAAAAGGGGGAGATTGAAAGCACAAGTGCTCCCTGGGTGATTTTGGTAATTAATGTCAACATATCTCTTGTTGGACTAATACTTTCTTCAAGTATATTTCAGATAAGTTCAATAGTGGAGTGGCATGGACAAGAGGATGTGGAACCCCCTTCAAGATGCTAAGGACAAAGGATTGGCTCAAGCTCAAAGGTCAGGACTCTGCATTTTCAATTCTTAGTGATCCAAGATCACATTAAGTCTATAGAAAAGCCAATACTATTAAAAGGGGATGAGGTGTTGCTTAATGGCTTGCTTGCTCAAAGTGCTTAGTGATATGCTCCAAAGCCCTCAACCACTCTCTCATATCCACATATGTCCAAAACCAAAAGTCAAACTCGGCCCCACCGATTTGATCCGTCCGGCGCCACCGAGTTCATTTGTCATAGCCACTGCTAGAAACCCTAATCAGTTTGGTCACACTGATGGGATCTCGGTCTCATCGAGATGGGCTTGCAAACTCTTTGTTGTCTATTGCAATATTTTCGGCCCCACCAAGAATATGTAATTGGTCACACCGAGTTTGCCTGACCAGGTCTCTGTTTTACTTATTACTAAATTGGTCCCATCGAGTTCTGTAATCAGTCAAACCTAGATGAGGTTTTACCCTAACCCTTGCACATCGGTCCCACCGAGTTGATCATATCGGTCCCACCTAAATTGCCTAACGGTCACATTATGTACTGAATAGGTCCGACCGAGTTTTCTGATTCGGTCCCACCGAGTTTGATATATTGTGTGTAACGGTTAGATTTTGTGTGGAGGCTATATATACACCTCCACCCTCCCCTCATTCGTGAGGGAAGCCATCAGATCGTGCCTACACTTCCACTACCCATTTTCTGAGAGAGGTCCACCTACTCATGTGTTGAGACCAAGACATTTCAATCCAACCATATGAATCTTGATCTCTAGCCTTCCCCAAGTTTCTTTCCACTCAAATCATCTTTCCACCAAATCCGATCCTATGAGAGTGAGTTGAGTGTTGGGGAGACATCATTTGAAGCACAAGAGCAAGTAGTTCATCATCAACACACCATCTATTACCTTTTGGAGAGTGTTGTCTCCTAGATTGGTTAGGTGTCACTAGGGAGCCTCCAACAAGATTGTGGAGTGAACCAAGGAGTTTGTAAGGGCAAGGAGATCGCCTACTTCATGAAGATCTACCCTAGTGAGGCAAGTCCTTCGTGGGCGATGGCCATGGTGGGATAGACAAGGTTGCTTCTTCATGGACCCTTCGTGGGTGGAGCCCTCCGTGGACTCGCGCAACCGTTACCCTTCGTGGGTTGAAGTCTCCATCAACGTGGATGTACAATAGCACCACCTATTGGAACCACGCCAAAAACATCCGTGTCTCCAATTGCGTTTGCACACTCCAACCCCATCCCTTTACTTTCTTGCAAGTTGCATGCTTTACTTTCCGCTGCCCATATACTCTTTGCATGCTTGCTTGATTTGTATTCTGAATGGTTAAACTTGTGCCTAAACTCCACCTAAACTTGAAAAGCTTAAAAACTGCCAACTTTGTTTGTTGAGTGTCTAATTCCCCCCCTCTAGACACCTCTTCTTGATCATTTCAGCAATGGTGCCCAGTTTTTGTAATCTGCTTCTTCGTTGCGCTTTATGATCACTGGTGGCGAACTTTGAAGCCCAGTGGATGTAATATACCATAAATCCTTTATTGTATAGTGTAGGTTTATTCTTAGTTACTATGTTGTAATTTCTTTATTGTATAGAGTAGGTTTGTTCTTAATTCCAACTAGTTACATCCATCATTTGCTATCTAAAAAAAATCTAATGTAGTCCACCAAGCCGAAACATTCGCCTCTAACGGGCCTGGTTTTTAGCGGGCCACAATTGGGCCGGCCTGCATCTTTCTTGGGCCCGAATGATTGGGGCCTTCACACTTTGCGCCTGGCCCACAACTTACACCAGCCTATATTTTAGTTGGGAATTTTGTGGACCCAATGCTTAGTTTGGCCCAGGTAGCGTTGCGCCATTAAAAGGCTGAATATTGTACTGGCCTGTTATGGCCCAGATGAAACCATGGGCCTTTAGCAGGCCGAAATGCATGTTGGGCCTCAATTTTCACTAGTCATCGACGGGCCTTCAGCAGGCTGAAATGCAGACCGGGCCTTTTTGGGCCCAGTTATATCACGGGCCATTACCAGGCCGAAACATATCTCGGGCCTTAGCTGGCCCACTGATATCATGGGCCTTTAAGAGGCCGAAAGCTTAGTACAGGCATGAACGGGCCAAATTATACGACAGGCCTTTAACAGGCCCAAAGTCACGTTGGGCTTAACTGTTGCCACCTTTATCACGGGCCCTTAGTGGGCTCGATGTCCTGTCGTACCATATATGGCCCATGGGCAGCACGGGCCATTCCCAGGCCGAAAGTCACACCGGGCTGAAATGGGTGTCGGTGTCACAACCGGCGGATCTTGGGTAGGGGGTCCCGATCTGTGCCTCAAGGATGATGGTAACAGGAAGCAAGGGACACAGATGTTTACCCAGGTTTGGGCCCTCTCGATGGAGGTAAAACCCTACTTCCTGCTTGATTAATATTGATGATATGGGTAGTAAGAGTAGATCTACCACGAGATCGTAGAGGCTAAACCCTAAGAGCTAGCCTATGATGGTATGATTGTAAATGTGATCGGCCTTCTAAGGACCAACCTCTCCAGTTTATATAGACACCGGAGAGGGCTAGGGTTTACATGGAGTCGGTTACAAGAAAGGAAATATAATATCCGGATCGCCAAGCTTGCCTTCCACGCAAAGGAGAGTCCCATCCGGACACGGGCCGAAGTCTTGAGTCTTGTATCTTCACACTTCAATAGTCCGGACATTGTACACAGTCCGGCTGTCCGGATACCCCCTAATCCAGGACTCCCTCAGTAGCCCCTGAACCAGGCTTCAATGACGATGAGTCCGGCGCGCAGTATTGTCTTCGGCATTGTAAGGCGGGTTCCTTCTCCAAATACTCCAAAGTACCTGTTATGACGAATAGTGTCCATCCTCCAATCAATGTCGTGCTCCTTGGCCTCAGTGCCTCAGTAATGACTATCTCCACGTGTCGAGCGAATGCGAGGAGTCGAGGCATTTTTGCATTTGCCACCCTCGATCCTCTGGGCCAACCGTCTATTTGAAGGGACGGGGATTCTCATATCCAAACCTCACTCTCCCTCCCAAGGCTAGCATCCAACAGAGCGCTCCACGAAAAACCATTCCAGCATGGCCGGCCCTCGCGGCTCTTCTGCTCGCCCTTCTCGTTCCAAGTCGGGGGATTGGGGAGAGTGTTAAGTTCCTCATAGCCGTTTGGTAGAGAAACAAACCCAAGGGTTTCTCCCACCGGCGTTCATGGTCCCCGTCCGAGCTGTAATAGCCACTTATGACGAAGGGGAACAAGCTGAGGGATCTCCTAACCCATCTTTGGAGGAGCGTATATGCCTCATCCCGTTTCTCCGTGGGCTCCTGGAGTTCTACAGCCTCCGGTTACACAATCTTACCCCAGCCTCCATTCTGCACATAGCGGGGTATGTCGCACTTTGCGAGCTGTTTTTAGGCCGCGAACCACATTTTGGATTATGGAGGAAGCTGTTCTGCCTCGTCCCCCGCACCCAGGGAGAGTCCCTATGTCAAGTGGGCGGGCCGAAGTATGGCGCATTGCCGAGACCGGATACCTGTCCGGCACTCCTGAGAGGGCACCAGAAAACTGGCCTTCAGAGTGGTTCTATATAGACGACGTTCCCCTTCCGGATCCAGTCCGTACAGGTCTCCCCAAGTTCAGCAACGCCCCGCCGAGGGCACGCCTAAGCTGGCGTCCCCGGGGCCCTCAAGAGCAGGAGACAAGGGAAATATACCTCCTGATGAACAGGATAAAGTTACTGGCCAAATCCGGACTAACGATAGTCGAGGTCATGGCGATATGCATAAGGCGGGGAGTGCAACCGCTCCAATATCGAGGGAAGCCCATGTGGCATTTCAACGGGGAAGACGACGCCACCCGCTGCGGCCGTAAGGGTCCGGACTCCGCTGCCACTTTGGCAAGGATATTGTCTAATTTGTTCAAAGGGAGGAATTCCTTCGCATAAAAATGTGGGACGGATTCTCCATGTACAACCCCCCAGAGTGGGTAAGTTGCCATTCTTTTCCCTGCTTCACTTACTCTAGCGTTCTTCCGCTAAGATTACTTGCATCAATGCTTCTGGGCAGGAACTGAGGAGGGCCGTAGAAGGAATCTTCATCCCTTCCCCGCAACCAGAGGACCCTGGAAGGGCCCTAGATCCGGGACTCAAAGTTGATCCGGATATCACTATGGAGCTTGTCAACGGGGTATTCTATCAAGCGAGCTGGGATGGCGCCCTAGTGGCCATTACGGCCGACTACCCTGGACTGCTCCCCGCATCGCGGGTAAGCCGAACTAAAAACCCTATGCTCGAAAGAGGACTCCCCCCAGGTAATATAATTTATCCTTGAGGCGTTGTTCTATTTACAGAAACAACGGCTAGAGCGAGGGGCCGAGCCCCTTGGGACTCTTCAATCACGGGCGTCCGGATCGGGCAGGCTCAAGAGGAAGGCGGTGAGGGTTGACACACCGCTACAGAGGTAAAGTAATAACCTGTCCTGTAATTATAGAATTTGAAGTATGACAGCGCCCTTTGTGTTTGGTAGGAAGAGGAATAACCGGACTATATCCAAAGACCCCACCAATCACGCCTCCACCAGCCGGGTTCCAGAACTGGCTTCAGGGGCGGAGGCGGACACGGGGCCAGCACCGCATAGCTCCCCGACGGAGGATGCGGATATGTGTTCGGCCACGAACTCCGAAGTGGAGAGCGCCATGAATCACCGGCGCCGGAGGGCCGTGCTCCAAAACATCTTTTCCGAAGAGGCTTTTAATGCCTTCAATTCAGCGGACGCATATGTCCGAGCTGCTTGAGGCGGGCTCGCCCAGGCAACAAACCAGTATACCAAAGACATACGGGTAAGAAATTTTGATAAGTATGCATAGCAGTAGCCCCTGAGACTTGGAATAGTTGGGACAACTGTTTGAAGGATCAATATATGCACAGGTCCTTGTGGACAAGAATGAACAATTGGCGCGGGAACTAGAGGCATGCAAGGCCCAGCTGACTGATGCGGTAGCCAAGTTAGAGGGATCCCGAAAGGCCCCCTCTGGTAATATTTGTCTCCATTATACACAGATGTACCAGTTAGTAAATGGTTGGTGCGGTTAGTCTAACAGAAAATTCTGCAGACAATCCCGGGGTGAATCCGGAGGGTGTAATGTAATTAAAAAACAATTTGCCTACAGGAATGTTAACAGGGCGCCGTGAAGAGGAGATTCCCTCATCTGCAGGTGATTTGCTGCAAGAACTTTCGCAGTTGCACGAGTGTACTCGGCAGGTGATGCACGGCGTTGCTCAGGCCTTGTGGCCATCAAGCCTCCTGCCGAATGGCATGAGGGAGCTTGCGGACCTGCTTCAAGGAGCCCGGCGGCGCTTCCGTCTGTGGAAGATATCAGCATGCCGACAAGGAGCAAGAGAATCATGGGCAATGGTGAAGACGCGCTACACCAAGCTGGACCCGAACCATATGGCCGAAGTAGGACCGGCGGGGCCTGATGGGCAAGAAATTCCCGTGAGTCTGGTATATGACCAGGTAGCATTAGCCGCTAAGTATTCTCAACAGGATTGTAGGCTAGATAGCCTGTTAGATGGTATAGAGGAGGAATATAGTCAGTCTCAGTGACTTTGTAATTTAATTGGCATAAATAGCCCCTAGCCGGATTGAAATCATTTGTCGTGGCAGACCTTTTTGCTTCAGCCCCCGGATCCTATAGTCCGGGGTGTGTCCGAATACCCGCTCGGTTATACAAGAACCAGGGTATGCGTGGAGACCAGGCATAGGGGTCATAAGTGCTTGAACAGACAAGTACCCAACTAGTTATGTTATATTGCATGGATAGCAAGAAACATCTTCCAGGGAGAATAGTTCTGTTAGGGTTCCTTTCCCTGGGAATGCATGTGTCGATGCACATGTCCGGGCTGCGAACGACGGTGCAGGATACAAAGCTTCTGGGGTTTTTTGTTGTAACCAATGTATACATCCTTTGTTCACCGATCGAATATTCTCTTAAGGAAACTAGCTTTCGACTTCACCCAGTCTGAGGTACACATCCAGCTTAACCGGCAGTAATAATCGCAGAGGTGCTCCCCTTATGCCCTAGCCGAATTAACGGGAACGTAGGGCATAAACACAAGAGCCAGGCAACCTAGCTTGGCCACATCTTAAGTCATATCGATGCATATAATGGTGAAGAAAAGGCACATATGGAAAAAGAACGCATATGCGATGGGCAAAAAGCCATTTAAAGTAATTATGTCTAGCTTCCGCATAGGAAGCCCCCAGGTACAGCTTACACACCTAGTATGGCCGGGATGATCCGGGAGTCCGCACTGTATTAAATACTTTGTGTGAAGAGAAAAAGGGTCGAGAAAGGAGAGAAAAAGAGGTGGAGCATAATTAAAAAGGAGGGGTAAGGAGACGAACACTTAGTTCGGCGTTAGTTGTAGAATCTCCGGAGTCTGGCCGCGTTCCATGGGTTCGGCTCGAGTGTGTTATCGGATGCAATACATAGACGGTACGCCCCTCCGGTGAGAACTTTGTCAATGACGAAGGGACCTTCCCACTTGGGTTTGAGTTTGTCCTTCTTCTCCGGTAGGCACAGAACGAGCTCGCCAATATTGTAAGTTTTGGCCCACACTTCTCTGCTTTGATATCGTCGAGCCTGCTGCTGATAGAATGCGGAACGGGCTTTTGCGACATCACACTCCTCCTCCAGGGCATCCAAGTTATCCTGCCGATCTAACTCGACTTCCTTCTCTTCGTACATGCGTACGCGTGGTGAATCATGTATTATGTTGCAGGGTAGTACTGCTTCCGCACCGTACACCATAAAAAATGGTGTATATCTGGTGGTTCGATTCGGTGTGGTCCGCAGCCCCCAGAGTACGGAGTCGAGCTCCTCTACCCAGTGCGTATCCGATTCTGTTAAAGATCGCACTAGTCTAGGTTTGATGCCGCTCATGATGAGACCGTTTGCTCGTTTGACCTGGCCGTTTGTTTGAGGGTGCTAGACGGAAGCGTAGTCGAGCTTAATGCCCATTTTGCCGCACCAAGTTTTCACTTCATCGGCTGTGAAATTTGAGCCATTATCAGTGATGATGCTGTGGGGGACACCGTACCGGTGTACGACCCCCGATATGAAGTCTATTACTGGTCCGGATTCGGCCGTTTTAACTGGTTTGGCTTCTATCCATTTGGTGAATTTGTCCACCATGACCAATAAGTATTTTTTCTTATGGCTTCCCCCTTTAAGAGGTCCGACCATATCCATCCCCCAGACCGCGAAGGGCCAAGTTATGGGGATTGTTTGGAGAGCAGTAGGGGGCATATGACTCTGATTGGCGAAGAGTTGGCAACCGACACAATGTTGGACAAGGTCCTGTGCGTCTGCTCGGGCCGTTGGCCAATAGAAGCCTGTACGGAAGGCCTTGCTGACTAGCGCTCGAGCCGCGGCGTGATGTCCGCCCAGTCCGGCATGGATTTCAGCCAAGAGTTGCCGCCCTTCCTCTTCGGAGATGCACCTTTGGAGCAGTCCGGTCGCGCTTTTCTTATAGAGCTCCCCTTCGTGGACCTTGTAAGCTTTAGAGCGCCTGACTATGCAGCGTGCTTCGTTTTGGTCCTCGGGGAGCTCCTGCCTATTTAGGTAGGCCAAGAAAGGCTTGGTCCACGGGGCAATTACGGCCATGATTTCGTGGGCCGAAGATGTTATTTCGGTGGCAGAGCCTCCGATTGTGTCTGATGGTTCGGAGTCTGGGGGTGTGTTCGGATCCGTGCTGGTATTGCCGGACTCCCCTTCCCATACTACGGATGGCTTGAACAGCCTTTCCAGGAATATATTAGGTAGGACAGGGTCGCGTTTGGCACCGATGCGGGCGAGGATGTCCGCCGCTTGATTGTTTTCTCAAGCCACATGGTGGAATTTGAGCCCCTCGAACCGAGCTGACATTTTGAGGACGGCATTACGATAGGCCGCCATTTTCGGATCCTTG
Organism: Triticum dicoccoides; assembly: GCF_002162155.2. Lineage (NCBI taxonomy): Eukaryota > Viridiplantae > Streptophyta > Magnoliopsida > Poales > Poaceae > Triticum > Triticum dicoccoides. Next base: position 236,290,624 of record NC_041389.1, read on the forward strand.
GCATCAAAGTCTCCATTTATTTGTGATATTGCGAGGTTCGAATCCCCACGCACTTCCAGGCGTTGGATGCCCATAGAGACTGCCATCCGAAGACCATGCAACAGAGCCTCATATTCGGCTGCATTGTTGGAGTCTTTGTATAATATTTGTAGGACATACTGGACTGTGTCCCCGGTGGGAGACGTCGGGACTACCCCTGCTCCCAGTCCGGCCAGCATTTTGGAGCCGTCAAAGTGCATGATCCAGTTGGAATACGCGCCATACTCTTTAGGGAGTTCGGCTTCTGTCCATTCGGCGACAAAGTCAGCCAGTACTTGCGACTTATTGGCTCACCGTGGTTTGTATATTATGTCGAATGGGAGGATCTCGATAGCCCATTTAGCAATCCGGCCCGTAGCGTCGCGGTTATTAATTATGTCACTGAGTGGTACTTTGGAGGCGGCGGTAATCGAACACTCTTGAAAGTAGTGTCTTAGCTTCCGGGATGCCATGAAGACCGCGTATGCTATTTTTTGATAGTGTGGGTATCGGGATTTGCATGGGGTGAGGACCGTGGATACGTAATAGACCGGCTTTTGAAGCGGGAATTTGTATCCGTCCACCTCTCGTTCGACGACGAGCACTGCGCTTACCACTTGATGTGTTGCAGCTATGTATAATAGCATAGGTTCACCGATGTTTGGTGCTATTAGGACTGGATTACTGGCCAATAAGGTCTTTATCTCATCGAGTCCGGCCGCGGCTGCATCCGTCCATACAAAGTGTTCGGTGCACCGAAGGAGGCGGTAAAGAGGCAATGCCTTCTCTCCTAGCCTGGATATAAAGCGGCTCAAAGCGGCCACGCATCCAGCTAGCTTCTGGATGTGCTTGAGGCCTGTTGGTGTAGCCAACTGCGACAGAGCTCGGATTTTTGCTGGATTCGCTTCGATTCCTCTATTGGAAACAATAAATCCCAGCAGCTTCCCCGAGGGGACACCAAAAACGCATTTTTCCGGATTCAACTTGATGTCATATGTCAGGAGATTATCGAATGTAAGCCTCAAGTCATCTATTAGGGTTTCGATGTGTCTAGTTTTTATGACCATGTCGTCCACATATGCTTCCACTATTTTGCCGATTTGTCTTTCCAGGCATGTTTGAATCATGCGTTGATAGGTTGCACCGGCATTCTTGAGCCCGAAGGGCATAGTGTTGAAGCAAAAAGGGCCATATGGCGTTATAAAAGCTGTTGCAGCTTGGTCAGACTCTTTCATCTTTATTTGAAGGTATCTGGAGTATGCGTCGAGAAAACACAGCGAGTCATGTCCGGCTGTGGCATCGAGGATTTGATTGATGCGAGGGAGGGGAAAGGGATCCCTGGGGCAAGCCTTGTTGAGGTCTTTGAAGTCGACGCATAAGCGCCAGGATTTTTCCTTTTTTGGTACCATTACCGAATTTGCCAGCCAATCCGGATGTTTAATATCTCTGATGAATCCGGCCTCAAGCAGCTTGGCTAGCTCTTCCCCCATGGCTTGCCATTTGGGTTCTGAAAACCGCCTTAGGGTCTGTTTGACCGGTTTGTATCCCTTTAGTATATTGAGGTTGTGTTCGGCCAGCCGGCGTGGGATGCCTGGCATGTCTGAAGGGTGCCAGGCGAAAATGTCCCAATTCTCGCATAAGAAATCTCGCAGTGCGGCGTCCATCATGGGGCTCAACTGTGTCCCGATGGATGCTGTCTTCGTGGGGTCCGTTGGGTGGACTTGGAATTTGACTATCTCGTCTGCAGGTTTAAATGAAGTGGACTTGGGTCGTTTGTCGAGTATCACGTCGTCCCTGTCCACGGTGGCCCGCAGTATTGTTAACTCTTCGGCTGCTAAGGCTTCAGATAATGCTTCCAGGCTAGTGTTGCGGTTTTGTTTTCGGTGCGAAGTGCAACGTCTGGATCACTGGATAGAGTGATGATTCCGTTGGGTCCGGGCATTTTAAGCTTCATGTACCCGTAATGGGGTACAGTTTGAAAGCTTGTAAACGCGTCCCGCCCTAGAAGGGCGTGGTATCCGCTGCTAAAGGGAGCCACTTGGAATGTGATTTCTTCGGACCTATAGTTCTCCGGGGTGCCGAATACCACATCGAGTGTGATTTTTCCCGCGCATCGCGCTTCCCGAGTAGGGATGATTCCCCTGAAGGTGGTGCCGCTTTGCTCAATGCGGCCTTTATCAATCTCCATTTTGTTGAGCGTTTCTTCATAGATCAAGTTTAACCCACTTCCGCCGTCCATGAGTACTTTGGTGAGCCGAAAGCCGTCCACGATTGGGCTAAGGACCAGAGCAGCTGGTGCCCGGACAGTCTAGAATCAAGGTTCATCACTGGCATTGAAAGTTATAGCAGTGTCGTTCCAGGGGTTTATCTTTGCCACATGGCAAATTTCTGCAGAGCTTCGATGAGCTCGCTTGCGCCTGTTGTTCGAGGCGAAAGTCTCGAAGACTGTTAGTACCGTATTGTGTCCGTTGGCAGGATGTTATTCCGCTTTATGGCTTACAAGAAGATCCTCGCCACCTGTTGGAGCATCCAATATGCCCTAAGGCTATGAGTTGGTATTGTATCTGGAGTACTATGGAGCTTACATGGCCCGTCAAGTCATTCTTCCAATACATATCCCCGCCCTGGGGTGGGCTTTGGTTTCATGGGGATTGGATCGGACGACCTACGAGAGCTCGTCCGTTTAGTTCGGACAAAGGTCTTGGTGAGAGCAGTACTATCCCAAAATTCTGTTTGGGTCTTCCAAGTGCTCTCCATCGCACGGTACTTCCGTACTATGATTGCCAAGTCCTCGAAGCGTACTATGTCGCGGCGGCTTATAGCATTGAGGAGCCCTTCGTCCGTGCAGTTTTTGCAGAAAAGTGAGACCATGTTCTCCTCGCGGCAGTCCTTGACCTTGTTAAGCGCAAGGAGGAATCTGGCCCAATAACGATGTACCGTTTCCTGGGGCTCTTGCCTGATGCGGGAGAGATAGTTTAAGTCCAGATAAGTGTTGTTAGCAGAATCCGGATTTTGATCCGATCTAACGCCCAAGGGCGCGGGCGGTCCCGAGCTTAACAGCTCAGAATCCGGAACGCCGCCCAATTTCTTCGGCCCAATGCCCGATTCTAAGTCCGGGGCCTGGGTCATGTTTTCCTTTGAGCAGGTTTTCGGCTCAAGGAGTTCGGCAATCCGAACATAATTCGTCCTCAAAGTTGAGGGACAATCCGCGTGTGGTTCCTCCACTATCGCTATCTCATGGGTGGCCGGCGGGGACCTGATGTCCCTTCGGTCGAGTTTAATCCCAATCCGGTCATAGTTTGTAGCGACTCCCAGAGCGGCGATGCGATCCAAGAGTTCATTAAGTGAGGAGAGCTCCATTGGATCCATCTGTTTGGCCAGTTCTGAACTGACGCGAAGGTTATGATTGATGACCCGAGAGGCCATCGTCGGTGCTACCGCCGAGGGGGCGGTCATGATAAAGCCGCCGAGTCGGAGCGTCTGGCCTACAGCCAGAGCTCCCTCCGAGGTAATGTCGTCCTTGACGATGAGACAAGCCATCGAGCCTTGCGGCGACGTCATAGAGGAACTCTCAATGAAAGCACCAATGTCGGTGTCAAAACCGGCGGATCTCGGGTAGGGGGTCCCGATCTGTGCATCAAGGCTGATGGTAACAGGAAGCAAGGGACACAGATGTTTACCCAGGTTTGGGCCCTCTCGATGGAGGTAAAACCCTACTTCCTGCTTGATTAATATTGATGATATGGGTAGTACAAGAGTAGATCTACCATGAGATCGTAGAGGCTAAACCCTAAGAGCTAGCCTATGATGGTATGATTGTAAATGTGGTCGGCCTTCTAAGGACCAACCTCTCCGGTTTATATAGACACTGGAGAGGGCTAGGGTTTACATGGAGTCGGTTACAAGAAAGGAAATATAATATCCGGATCGCCAAGCTTGCCTTCCACGCAAAGGAGAGTCCCATCCGGACACGGGGCCGAAGTCTTGAGTCTTGTATCTTCACGCTTCAATAGTCCGGACATTGTACACAGTACGGCTGTCCGGATACCCCCTAATCCAGGACTCCCTCAATGGGCCCGTCTACATCGGGCCTCTAACAGGCCGAAAGTCACACCGGGCTGAAATGGGCCCATGTCTACATCGGGCCTCTAATAGGACGAAAGTCACTGGGCTGTAATCGGGCCCAAATATTCGGCGAACAATTAACGAGCCAGATCTGGCTCCGGGCCGTAAATGGGCCTTTATTAAACAGGTCGTTATTGGGCTGGCCCACTAGTACCTAAGTAAGTACTACAGGCCTTTGACTAGGCTGGCCTTTTTAACCTATATGGGCCTCTGTTGGGCCCCGCCACATGTCGACGTATCATAGGCATGTCTCCTCCAATGGACGGGCGGCATCTGGCCCACTAACGAGCTGACAGGTGTTCCCTCCGGCCAATCAGAATTTTACACGTGGAAATTTCCCATTGGTCTCGGCTGTTAACGGGTTATCGGATCCAAAACCGGACCCGATAGCTTAACGGCGTTCCGTTACGGTGGATGCCACGTGTCGGTCACCCTTGACGAAAGCACTTCCGTGACGCGCGATTTATCGTCATGGAAGTGGACACTTCCGTGATGATAATTTTGGTAATGTCATGGGACACTTCTACGACAGCACAGCTATGACTATCTTGATTCTGTCATAAAATCGTCATGAATGTACATGCATGACAAAAAACGCGACCTACTGTGACAAACACGTATCATCATGGAAGTGTATTTTTTTTGTAGTGTTTCCTGTAAAATTCCCTCCTGAAATTGAAGTGGTTCAAGTAGCTGGTTACCCCTGCTTTGGTCTCAGAAAAGATAATGTCATTGTCAATGTGGAAGTTTGGAAAGGTGATTGAGGTTGAAGATGATTTAGAGGAGGTCTGGATCAAAATCAGGAAGTTGAACCCTAAATGTTGTGAATGGTCAATGTTGGATCAAATCACCTCCACCCTAGGTGTCCTAATTGATGTAGATTGGCAGCACAACTTCAGGTCCTTCTATGAGACAGTCAGGGTTAAAATTGTCTGCAAGGATCCTTCTAAGATTCCAGAAGAAAGGTTGTTTAGGATTGATGGCAAGATCTATAGATTGCTAACTGAGGTTGAACCACTCATACCTCCCACAGATCCAGTTGCCTCCACCAACACTTCCTCTGGTAAACAACCATCCTTGGATGCAGATCATAGATATTACACTTCTGAAGATGATGGGTCTAACAAAGGCTTAGAACTGGGTCTGACCATAGCTCTGATACTGGCCCTCGGACTTCCAACCCCGGATCCCAGTCCATTGGCCACAATCACCTAATTGGTGAAGTCACCCCAACCTCCTTCCTAAAGACACACCTCCCAGAATCACAATACTCTAGCAAAATCAGTAACTTGGAAAAACTGTTGAACTCTGTTCAGGGAGATGCGGTGGGATTCAATTTGCTCAAAGAGAGGAGATGATGATCTTACTTCTGAAATGGACCTTGAAGACATGCTTGATGATCGGGTGGTCTCTGACATGGGGATAGATGTCAATGCTTCCATCTTAGATGACCAATATGACACTGAATTCCCTAAGCTTACCCAACCCAAAAACTCAGTCAAATGGGGCCCTATTCAAGCTGCCAGAACCTGGAAGTACCTAAAGGTAATAGTAAGAAAAACCCCACCTTCTCTCTTTTCAACAACCCCTCCTTTATTTCTGTTACTTCTAGCATTGGGGTAGAAATGGACAAAGTAGATAATGCTAAAGGTTCAAATACTACTTATAATACTGACCGGACCCGGGACATGACTGTGGGGATTGTTCCTAGATCTATCTTAGCATATAACAACTCTAGTGAAATTCCTCCTGGCTCCCCTGCTAGTTATAATGAAGGACTTTGGTCCCTCATTTGCAAGCATAGATGGGACAAGCACCCCATGAACAGAGATTCCTCATGAATGCTCTGTTCTGGAATGTGAGGGGCATAGCTGCCCTAAGGAGAAAAACTCTTATTATTGACATCATTAACAAAACTCATGCCATTGTGCTGGGCTTTCAGGAAACTATAAGTGCATCTAGTGCCCCTTAGTGATTTTGGTGTATTGAAGACTTATAGGTTAAGGGACTAATATGTTTGTGAGTGTACATAGGCTCTATAAGTCAATGAGGAGTTTGATATTTACAGTGAAAGTCGACCCCTAAAAATGAATGTCTTCGGCCGAAGACTTTGGTTCTCCTGAAGACTTTGAAAGTGAAGAAATCGGTGTGACCATTAAGACTTTGATATTCATGCGAGGAATCTGAAGCGTGAAGGCTTTTGTTTTCGTAGTTTCATTTTCTTCTTCTTGAGTCATAGGAAACACCGTACTGTTAAAGGGGGTCGAGGTAATACTAAGGAAACAGATTTCCAAGTGATGCTCATCTCAAAATCCTACACCTACCCAATCCTTCGAGTGAAGCCACTGGAAATCTCATATCAGTTCAGTCAATTTCTTCAGTGACAGAGGCGAAGATCTTCTGGTCTCTGAGGAATTTGTTCTGACTGAGGAGTTAGGAATTCGCCAGTGCGGATTGCCTACAGAGTGAGGAACATGATAGCCCTGAGGAATTCGAACCTCAAATATCCGACCGTTGCTGAGCCGCGCGCCAGCTGTTCCAAAATATCCTACCACCTAACGGTCATATCTGCCAAGGGCATTTATGTCTTATCATGTCGGGCTGCTCCCTAGGCTATAAATAGCCGCCCCCTACAACCACTAGCTGGTTGGCTGCTCCGAGAGAAACTAGCACTTGTCATTTGACAGCATCCCATCCTCTGAGGACTTTGAGCGAAAATCATCAAGTGAGGAAACCCAAATCCCAAACCCAAACCTACAAACCCCAAAGTGATTGAGCATCACTGAAGAGATTGTTCCTGTGTGGAACCGATGCTTGTTACCTTTGGGGAGTGTGTATCCTCCAGACGGTTAGGCGTCATGTCTGAACATCCAAAAGGAATTGTGGATTGCCGAGTGACCAAGTCTGTGAAGGTTTGGAAGTCACCTGTGAAGACTTACCACTACTGTTGGGCGAGGTCTATGTGATCTTAGATCAAGGAGAATACGGTGAGGACTGTGTGTCCGAGACTGTGTGTCCTCGAGTTTAAATACTCAGCCGCTCCAACCAGACATACAACTGTCACAGCAGTTGGAACTGGTCTACCAAATCATTGTCTTCACCAAGCCAACTGGTTCTATTTCCTCAACCTTTTCATTTCCTCATTATGTGTTGATGTACCTGATCATTACTGCTTGAAGACATTGACTGAAGACTTTCTCTATTTCCTCAATCCTATTTCTTCAGTCTGTTTGTCTTCATCCTGCTTATCCTGTGCTTACGCTTTTTGTACCCTGTGTTTGTCTTCCATTTCATCATGATGACTATGCTGTTGCTCTGTTATGCTTATATATAAGTACATATTCCGCTGCAAGTAGTTCTTCGCTTAGGAATTCCCTCACCCTGAAATTCCTCAGTGAAGAATTCATAAAAAATCGCATATTCACCCCCCCCCCTCTAGTCGACGTAACGCACTTTCAGAAACCAAAAAAACAAAATTCTCTGCCTCTTACCTTAAGTCTTTGGTAGGAATTAGAGATTTTTCATGGCATCATCTCCCATCAAAAGGCTCTGCTGGTGACATCCTGATGGGAGTGGATCTAGAAGTTTTTGATGTAATTTCCTGGTCCCATCTAGAATCCTCTGTTAGCTGTTTAGTCAAAGTGAAAACAGATGGACAAATTTTTAGATTGATCACTGTCTATGGCTCTTCCTATGAGGAAGGCAAAGAGGCTTTTATTTCTGAACTTTACACACTCTTTGTTTGTGTGGATACCCCTTCCCTCATTGGTGGGGACTTTAACCTTGTTAGGAACCCTAGTGATAAAAGTAATGGTGTGATTAATCATAAGTGGAGAGATAACTTCAATGCTTTGATTGAAATTTGGAGCCTCCTAGATATTAAGCTATCTAGTAGAAAATTCACTTGGGCCAACAACCAAGTGGGCCTTATTATGTCTACTATTGATAGGCTTTTCTGTGATATTAACCTAGGTAAAATGTTTCCTTTGTCCTCCTGCAAAGCCTTACCTAGATGTGGTAGTGGCCACACACCCATCCTTTGGGACGCTGGTGTAAACCAAATTCCTAGGAAGAGTAGCTTTAAATTTGAGAAGTGGTGGCTCCTAAGGGAGGACTTCTCTGATCTAGTCAAGAAAATCTGTACAGATCCCACTAGGGCCGCCTCTCCCATGGAGAACTGGCAGATTAAAATTAGGAGATTTAGGAAAGCCACTAAAGGGTGGAGCAGTAATGAGGAAGCTAACCTGAGGGGATACAAAAGGATTCTCCTCTAGGATTTTGATGCCCTAGACATTAGATCAGAAACCTCTGATCTTTTTGAATCAGAGTTAACCAAAATGAATTTCATTCATGGTGAGCTCAAGAAAATTTGGCTCAAAGAGGAGACCAAGGCTAAACAGAGGTCTAGGGATAGGGATATTAAAGAGGGAGACAGGAACACTGCTTATTTCCATGCAGTGGCTAACCAAAGGAGAAGGAAGACTCTTATCCACTCCTTAGATGGTCCTGATGGTCATGTCTCTGATATTAAGGACATGCTTGGAATTGCTAGTGATTTCTACGAAAACCTCTTCAAGAAAGAAGAGAGCTCTGGGTTATAGCCTAAGCCCTGATTTTTTCTCTGAGACAGAAAAGTTTCTGCAGAGGAGAATGATGTGCTAGAAGCCCCTATCTCCGAGGAAGAGATTAAATTAGCTGTGTTTGGATCATACCCAGATGGGGACCCTGACCCTGATGGGATTCCTTTCCTATTTTATCTACACTTTTGGGATCTCATTAAGGCAGACCTAGTGGCTTGTTTCAGGTCTTCCATGAAGGAGAACTGGACATACATAGGCTCAATTTTGCCATGTTCTCTCTCATTCCTAAAGAGGCTGAAGCTACTTCTATGAAGAAGTTTAGGCCAATCAGTCTTATTAATTGTAGTTTCAAAATTTTCTCTAAAGTTCTTACCAATAGATTTTATGTAGTTTTGCAAAGACTGATTGCTGGTAATCAATCTGCGTTCCTTAAAGGGAGATACATTTTCAAAAGTGTAGTCACTGCCCATGAGGTGTTGCACTCAGTCCATTCTGGCAAGGAAGAAGGCATGGTCCTCAAATTAGATTATGAAAAAGCATTTGACAAGGTTGACCTGAGTTTCCTGATCAAACTATTAGAACTTAGAGGGTTTGGTGGTAAATGGACTCATTGGATATACCAACTTACTCACGGGGGGTCGGTTGGAGTCAAACTGAACAATTTGGAAAGTGATTTCTTCCTCACTGGAAAAGGGTTGAGGCAGGGGGATCCCATCTCTCCTCTCCTTTTCAACTTAGTAGTAGATGTTCTTACTAAAATGTTGGCCAAGGCTGCTACCCAGGGGCTGATTAAGAGACTCTGCCAGGGGTATCATCTGCCTTTAGTATGAAGATGATACCATTCTGTTCCTTGACAAGAACCCTACCCATGCCATGAACCTCAAGATTGCATTACCTTGCTTTGAACAGGTCTCCGTCATGAGAATTAACTAAGCTAAAAGTAAGCTCATTCCCATCAACATTGAGGAAACTGAGTTCAATGAATATCTCTCTATCCTAGATTGTAGTGAAGGAATGTTTCCCATCAAATACCTAGGGATTCCTTTGCATCATGACAAGTTGTGAAGAGAGGATAGTCAGCCTCTGCTAGATAAAATTCTTAAAAGGGTTGCTGGGTGGAGAGGAAAACTCCTATCCTATAAAGGCAGGCTGGTTTTGATACATGCCTGCCTTGCCAGCATTCCTGTCTATCTCCTTTCTTTCTTTAAATTCCCTAAATGGGCCATTCATATGATCAACTCCCAAATGGCCAATTGTTTGTGGAGTGATTTTGAAGGACATAGGAAACTCCACTTAGCTAATTGGGGGATGGTCTCTATAAAGAAGATTTTGGAGGCCTTGGCATCCCCAACCTTCAAGAAATTAATATCTGTCTTGTGGGATCCTGGACTAAAAAGTACTATGAAGGTGAAGGGAAACCCTGGAAGCAGATTATTGATCATAAGTACATGGCTGGGAGGTCTAACCTCTTTGCCCCTTCCCCTACTCAAAACTGCTCCAGATTGTGGAAAGGGGTTAATTCCATTACTCAAACTTTGAAATTTGGGTATAGGTGGAAGATTGGTGTAGGTAACAAAGTTAGATTTTCGGAGGACACTTGGTTTGGTACTCCCCCTTTGGCAGTTTAGTTCTGGCCTGTCTACTCTATCTGCAATGAACAAACTATGTGTTAATGAAATTTGGGATGATCCTCAGTTGAAGCTCTCCTTCAGGAGGAACTTTGATGATAAATTAATGCAACAATGGTACCAGCTAGTAGAAATAACTGGGAGTATTGCGCTGTCCTCTAAACCTGATGCCCTAGTTTGGCAAATGGATAGTAAGGGCCAATACTCTTCTAGTTCTCTCTATCATGTGATTAACTTTAGAGGGATCCAACCTATGTTTATCCCTGCAGTGTGGAAACTTAGGGTCCCCCCTAAAATTCATGTCTTTCTCTGGCTACTTGCTAATAATGAGCTAATGACTAGAGACAACCTAAGGAAAAGAAATATTATTAAACCTCTTGATTGTGTTTATTGCTCTGAACATGAATCCAATTTGCACCTGTTCTTTGACTGTACTGTGGCTAAAAACTTGTGGGTTTTCATTAGTGAACACTTTGATGCTCAATTGGGACCCAACTTTGAGTTTGTTGCTAGATTTTGAATTTCTAACAACAAAAACTCAGCCTTGAATACTGTTAGTTCAACTATGCTGTGGTGTCTTTGGAAATATAGAAATTCTATGATTTTCGATAACACTACTTGGATCTCTGTTAATCAGGTGTTGAGATTGATCTTGAACACAATCAGGAACTGGGCTATTCTGTCCCCGGACTCGTGCAAGGAAAGGCTGCTAGTCTTTGCGACACAACCGACAAAATTCCTTCAAAAACCTATGCTGATCACCTGTGGCTGAGCCCCCACAATTTGTTGGCGCTGGACCCGTGGAGGAATCTCAAGATCTCTGACGATGATGGGAGCTTCTCGTTGCCCAAGAAGCGATACCTTGGTGGCAAGACGATCTCAACAAGCCCGGTGTCAACTCTCATCACCTGCTGGTCTCCCCAAGCTGCTGCGGCACCACCCATGAAGACCAGGAGGGAGTCTGCATCCTGAAGTTGTTCCACGTCTTGGCCGTGTGTAGCTGCTCCCAGATCTTCCTTGTAATAAGGTTCTTGAGTTGAACTTTCCATTTCCCTGCTTTTAGATTTCCGAACTGCTCCTCTTAGTGAGCTGATGTATGGATTCTGTTTGATGGTTTTATTTGAGTAATAGAACCTGGGAGGAGCCTCCCTGTTCTTCAAAAAAAAAATACCGCATGAGGAGCCTATTTTTAGGGCTGCCCCAAATAAAATTTGTAAAAAAATCATGATACAACAGCTGTTGGAGACCCTTTTTTGGGCCCTTGGTGCCTTGCCCAAAAATATGGCTGCTGTTGGAGATGCTCTAACAAAGACCAAAGCAGGTAAAGAAACCTAAGTTAAAATATTAGTCATTTTTCTAGAGCTAACTGGACAAGATCACACGGCTGTGAAGGTTAATTGGACACTTCCAAAGCTCATACTTGGCCGCAAAAGAAGAAAAACGACCGAATGGTATCATGTCTCAAACATGCATTTCCTATGCTCAATCCACAGGTATTCACCTCCTCCTATAGACTTTCACCCCTTTCAGCAGCATGGCAGCATTCAGTAGGGAGGAATATACGTATTTGTTGCGGAACATGGGACGAAATATATAATATCTCCAAATCATATGGAGTACTATAATTTACAGTACTCCTACATTACCAGGCCTAGAACAGCTGAACATGTATATGCACGACTTCCCCTTACAATGTCAGCGCTCTTTGGAACTTTGGAACGCAGTAAAAATGTTTTGAGTTCCAGCAGGAACGGAGACAGATAAAAACCATACCAGACAGACAATCTCACACCCCCAATGTGCATGTGTAATTACAGAACAAGGCATTTTTGGTAACCATGAGAGAGATCAAAGTGACCTTAGGGAGCTCTGGAACATAAACTCAACGACAAATTAGCCGTTGACGCACACAACTAACCAAAAAATTGGCAACATATATACCAAAAGGCATGGTAGAAAACAAAAATTAACATGGGAGAACCAAGCAACCATCTTTAACATCATGGTGGCTCCTTTCTAATCCCCTTCCTTCCTTTACATGAAGACGAAGGCACGTACGTAGGTATTTGCACTTAAAAATACGATTTGGAACACAAACGAGCAAACCAAGAAGAAGAAAGCTACCTACGCCCACCAAATTGCCCGATCAAAGGCGAGATGGGATGAATCAATCAGCATTGTGCATGCAGGAATCGAGGCCCTCCACGCGGCTGCGCACGATGCGGTGGAACACCTCCCGCACCTGCTTCTCCAGTGGCTCCAGCCCGTCCCTCATGGCCGCGCACACGGCGGAGAGTTCCGCTGCGGCCTCCCGCAGGTCGGTCTCCCTGTCCCCGAAGAGCGGGATGGGGGCCGCGTCAATGGCATCGGCGAGCTTCTGTGTGGCTTTCTCGAGCACGTGGATTTCCTTGAGCAGGCCGCAGCAAGAGCGCCTCTCCTTGCGCTTCCCCTCCTCGGCTAGGCGTTCTTGCAGGGTGAGCAGAGGCGGCGCCCAGGGGAATGCGGCGCGCGCTGGCGCCACGGGCAGGTGGTGCGCCAGGAGCGCGCTGGACCGGTCCGGGCATGGGACGGCGGCGACGAGCGCCCACGCCGTAAAGTGGAGTATGCAGCCCATGGCGTAGACCGGCGCCACGAGTCCCCCCTCGTGCGCGCGCGGCGCAGTCAGCCCGGCCCCGATGGCCTGCAGCTGCCGCGACGCCGACCACGCGCGGGACACGCTCCAGGATAGGGAGCGGAAATGGGACGCGGATGAGGTGGCGGAGGAGCCGGTGGCCGAGCCGCGCGACGGGGACGCGCGAGCGCGGCCGAAGGAGCGGTTGCGGTGGGAGGCGAGGAAGGAGGCGACGCCCCCGCTGGCGGCGGCGGTGGTGTCGTCGACGAGCAGGACGGAGAGGTCGGAGACGGCCTTGCGAGCGCGGCGGAGCTGGCCCTCGTGGATCTCCCCGGGCGCGAGCAGCACGGAGGCGGCGATGTCGGCGAGGCGCTCGAGGCGGCGCACCTGGTCGACGCCGTCGCGCGCGGCGTTGCAGACGTCAAGCGCCTTGACGGCCCTCTCGTGGAACTCGGCGACGAGCCGCTCGGCCGCGGCCGGCAGCGCCCCGCGGCGGCGCGCCTGCGCCAGCACGACCCGGAACTCCTCCTGGCAGAGGATGAAGGCCTCGAGGAGGCGGCGGATCCAGGCGACGGAGAGGATCTCCTCCGGCGCCGGCACTCCCTCGGCCGCCTCCGCGGGCAGCAGGTCCCCGAGGTTGGCGGCCAGGTGGCGCTGGAAGACCTCGAGGTCGGCCTCCTCGCCCGACGCCATGGCCGTGTGGTCGCGGCGGAGCGAGAGGAGCGAGCCGAAGGAGAAGGGCGACGGGGAGGACGACGCCCCCTGGTAGTCCGTCACCGGCATGGCCTCCGGCAAGGTCGCCGGCCGGAGGCGGGGCGGATCTCGCGCGCGCGGGGGCGTCCGGGCTTAGCGGGCTAGCGGGCGCGGGGCCCGGCGCATCTGTCGCGGCGACGGGGAAGGAAGGGAATGGAATGGAATGGGAATGGGAATGGGGAATGTGGCAACGCGAGTGGGAAGGGAGGAGGGTGATGGAGTTTTATATGAAGGCGTGAGATTAGGGGGTTCCCTACTTTAAATGGATTGTTAAATTAAAGGATTAGCAGTGTTTAATAATGAGCTTGTTTTTGGGAGGCTGGGATGGCAGGAGTGCGCTAATCATGAAATGCTTCCACTTATTTATAGGCTGGGGAATTCTTTTGTTTTCCACGTCTCCTTTTGGGTTGTTTTAGTACCAGAAAAATCCTTGCCGGTGTTGATATTGCTTTTCATAGTAATAATCGCATGTTTTCAGCATGGCTGTTGGATTTCCTTGCTTTGCAAAGCAGTTAAGCAACGGGATGACAATCTCGTTGCTGTCCATACCATACTCAACTTGGCACAAATCACTCAACAAAACTCATGCTCTATGTTGAATGTAGTTACAATCTCCCAACGAGCAACGCAGAAGCAGTGAGCGCGAGCACGGGGGGGCCTCATGGACATGGGGCAGCGGAACGCGGAACGCACGCTCTGCCACGTGGGACTCATCGCCGACCCGGTCCGCTCTGGGCTGCCCCTCCTTGCACTGCACGGGAATGTTCACCTTTCCACAGGCCAGCAAGCACCCCAGCACAGGTCACGGCGAGCATGTCAGGTCGTTGGTCCGCGCGTTGAGTTGACCAGCGAATCCCCGTCCACGACGGGTGGGACAGTTATGTCGGTTGGAGCAGTCGCTTGCTTGCCGGGCCCCGCATACCGGTGACACCAGCCATTTTTTTTTCTTCGAAGCAGATCGAGCTGGCATATGATTCGGATTCTAATGTTCACAGTTTCTTTTCATAATGTTCACATTTAAAAGGGGAGTCTGCCATTGTGGTGATCGATCTATAGTTGGCACCTTCGTTTCGCCTCCCTTGTTTCCTCCCACCCCTCTCTCTTCTTTTTCTTGAAAATATCAGATCCATTATAAAGATTCACAGGGAGTACTAAACACTCAAAACATAATAAAAATTACATTGAGGTCCATGGACAACTGAACGGCCATTGCCGTCGCCAGAACAAGCCGCCGACGCGCCGTTGTCGCCGTTCCCATGCCGGAGCCGGCTTGACCTTGTCGATGACAGCCGGGATGTTTTTGTGCACACGCCCCTAAGGACCAGTGTTCGGGAGCCTAGTCGTTGCCATTGAATCCTTGAATCGATCTGAAAAACCAAACACCAAATCTCGTCGTTGCGTACACACGACGAGAAACCCTAACCTCGCCGCTTCGAGGAGCTGGCAGGAATCTACGCCGGAGCTCCGTCTAATATGTCCTCACGAACGAACTTGAGGAGGACCGGAGCCCGGAAGATTG
>NC_041389.1:236306153-236316102 GCF_002162155.2 Triticum dicoccoides
AAACTCCCGTCTCCTTTTTCTTAAACGTGCATAAAAATTGCGAGTCGATGCATTAAGAGAGAAAAAGAGTGAGAATTACAAGAGGCCAGCCCATAGGCTAGCCAAAACCCCTGTCCACCATCCAACACACACCTAAGACACATTACTCGTGTTCACCCACAATTCCACGAATTACTTGCCTCCTCTGCTAGGCAAACTGCCACACTTTCCATTCATCAGCGATCCTAACCACCCGTCCATTGATGGCCATGGTTATCTTGTCAAAAACTCTCCCGTTCCTCTCCTTCAAAATGGAGTTTCAAAACTAGGATGATATAAGAATTCATCTCCTTCCTTGTCGCAGTGCTAGCCATTGTCCAGCAGCCCACCAACACATCCTGCTAGGAAGGGGTGAAGCTTTCCCAACCTTTGACCCTTAACACCTCAAACCATACTGTGCGCGCAAGTGTGCATTGAACAAGTAAATGATCAAGAGTTTTAGGTTCTTGCAAACACATCGGGCAGCTCAACTGGTGTGGTAGTCCCCTGGCCGCAAGAGGAACGGATGTCCATCACCTATTCTTGATGACTAACCACGCGAAGAACTTCACTTGCAGCAGCGCTCAAGAGTCCCAAACTTCATGCGCGCCAGTCATCTCTGTTAGACCAAAGAAGAAAGCATGGTAGGCAGCGCTGCTGAATAACATCATGTTTCAATCCAAATCCATCGAAAGGCATCTAGTTGTTCGCTCATGTGCATTGTCTGCCTCTGAATCCCGCCCCATAACTTGCAGAACTGGGCGATCATGGCAATTGTAAACGGACCCTTGATGTGTTCGATCCACCTATTTAGGGCAACCCCAACCTAAACCGCACAACACATGCGAGTGACAGGAGGAACTGTCGCTGATGAAGTCATGTACCTAGGATAGGGTCATGAACCTGTCTAAGGTACTCTCCCCAAGGACATCTTTTAGAAGAAGCCGTCTTCCAGTCGACCAAGAGGAACTCCACTCGACGGACTAGAAGACACTCGACGAACCTGAAGACACTCGACCATGAAGACTCACACGACCATCAGGAGTTCAAGATCTACTCTGTATCCAAACGGTCTGTAATTAAGTAGTCTTAATGGTCATGATGACACTTTATGTAGGGCGTTACCAGTAACGCCAGACCTTAATGTACTTTAACCCTCTGCTACGTGGGCTGGCTGGGGTCTTGGCGTCCTCTATATAAGCCACCCCCTCCACTGGTAGAAGGGTTCGCACCCCTGTAACTCTCACACACATAATCCAGTCGACCGCCTCCGGTCTCCGAGACGTAGGGCTGTTACTTCCTCCGAGAAGGGCCTGAACTCGTAAAACACTTGTGTGTACAACTGCTCCATAGCTAGGATCTTGCCTCTCCATATCTACCCCCTACTCTACTGTCAGACTTAGAACCACGACAGTTGGCGCCCACCGTGGGGCAGGTGTCTTAGCGACTTGTTGGAGAAGTTGCAATCTTTTCAATTCCCATCATCATGGTTTCAGGTGGAGTTTTGGTTGAGGGCCGCGAGATCCGTCTCGGCGCGCTCACATTCATCGCCGACGAGTCTGCCTGGCTGCAGGAGGCTCCGCTCGACGTGGATGCGCTCCCCGTCCGCGGAGCTACGCACTTTCGAGCATGCATCCGTGGCGTCCTTCTGCGGCAACCGTCGACTCAGTATCGGCCGGTTTTCGTGTCATCCTCCCTCCCAGCTTCCCGCCGGCGTAAGCGCTCCGGTCGGTCGAGGCTTCAGCGGTGGGTGAGGCATGCAGTGGCTCGCCAGTCGACCACTGCCCAAGTCGCGGCAATCGAGCCCGACGAATCTCTCTATGGCCTGTTCGACCTGTCGACTGGCTCCGCAGAGACTGCATCCGAATGCGACAGCAGTGATCCGGCGGTGGAGGTCCTGATGGTCAATGGACTGCATGTTCCCCCCGGCTTTCCTGGCGCCGAGGGAGGCAACGGCGGAGGCGACCCGTCGCACGACCATGAGGAGTACCGCCCCGAGCCCCTCGACTCGCAGCAGAGGGAAGAGCTTCGTCGCCGAAACATGGATGCGCTTCATACTCCGATCGTTGGAGAAACCCCTGAGGCTCGCGCCTTAGAGGACGCGCGCTTGGCCAACCTGGCTGAGCGCACTCGACTGGAGAACCTTCAGCGGGCACTCGACGAGCGCGTGCGGCAATGGATTCCAGACTCCAGTCAACGCCAACTCTTTAAACCTCCGACTTAGGTATACCGCACTCCGATCCAGAATTTGGCAGTTGCTACACGTATAGCAGAGTCGATTCAGCCTTCCCAGTCAGAGGCTGGCAGGGGCTTGATGCAGATCAGGGATTTGCTCCGGGCAGCAGGAGATCGGAATTCGGCTGTGTCACAGTCGCGGAACAGGATTCATAGCAGGTCCGTGGCAGCGAATACTCATAGCTCCAGATCGCCCCCGAGGCGTGAAGGGCATGGCGACCGACACGATCAGTACAGGAACTATGAGCAATATGATCACCGAGTCGATCGCAACGATCGACGTTGAGTGCCCACTCCTCCCCGGAGGGGTGGATCATATATGCCTCGGCAGCAGGATGACAGACGCCAGTACAGTGGCGGGCGAAGGATTCCAGTCGACCCCAGGGAACCAGGCTTTGATGCGAGATCCATCATCGTTCAAGGTCTGGTCGACCGGAACAGAGCCTACAGAGAGGGTAATGACAGAGATGTACCCACCAGCAGCCGAGTGCACGTCTCAGGCCCAGAGTGTTTCAGCAGAGCCATCAGAGCCGCGGTGATTCCTCCCAACTTCAGGTTGGCGACTGGAGTCAGCAAGTTCAACGGTGAGTCCAAGCCTGATACTTGGCTTGAGGACTACCGAGTGGCTGTTCAGATCGGCGGTGGAAATGATGAGGTGGCCATGAAGCATCTGCCTCTCATGTTGGAAGGGTCAGCCAGGGCATGGCTGAATCAGTTAACACCCAGCAGCATCTACATGTGGGAGGACCTCTCCCGAGTGTTTGTCAGGACGTTCGAAGGAACGTGCAAGCGGCCAGCGGGACTGACAGAGCTGCAATCTTGTGTACAGAAGTCGAATGAGACTCTGAGGGATTACATCCAGAGATGGATCACACTGCATCACACAGTAGAAAATGTATCTGATCACCAGGCAGTTTGCGCCTTCAAGGAGGGCGTAAAGTACAGAGAGCTAAGCCTGAAATTTGGTCGAACCGGAGACATGTCTCTGAGTCGAATGATGGAAATAGCCACCAAATATGCCAATGGTGAGGAAGAGGATCGGCTCCGGAGCGGCAAGCACAAGTCAGTCGCCCAGGACACCGGAGGCGGAAATTCCAGTCGGAAGCAAAAGCGTAAAGCTGAGCCAGCCGCTCCTGAAGAAGCCTTGGCCCTGAACCAAGGAAAGTTCAAAGGGAAACCCAAGGGGCCTTGGAACCCCAAGAAAGTAAAAGATAAAGAAGGAAATGACGTGTTGGATTTACCATGTCACATCCACACCAAGAAAGACGAAGAGGGTAATTTCATCTACCCGAAGCATACCACTCGACAGTGTCGACTCCTGATACAGCAGTTCCAAGGGAAGAAGCCCAAGGACAAAGAAAAAGAGTCGGACAAGGTTGAGGACAAGGAGGATAGTGACGAGGAATATCCGCGGGTCAATTCCACCTTGATGATTTTTGCCGATGTTGAGAGCAAAAACCGACTGAAAGTTATAAACCGAGAGGTGAATATGGCTACTCCGTCAACACCCAATTACCTGAAGTGGTCTCAGACTGCCATTACATTCGACAAATCTGACCACCCCACGCACATAGCCACCCCTGGGAGGCAAGTGCTGGTGGTCGACCCCGTTGTTGAAGGCACTCGACTGACCAAAGTGTTGATGGATGGCGGCAGCAATTTGAATATACTGTATGCTGAGATGCTGAAAGGGATGCGCATTCCGATGTCCAGACTGAGCACAAGCAACATGAGTTTTTATGGAGTCATCCCTGGCAAGAAGGCCGCATCACTCGGCCAGATTGCTCTTGATGTAGTTTTTGGTGAATCAAAGAATTTCTGCAAAGAGAAGCTAACATTTGAGGTTGTGGATTTCCAGAGTGCCTATCATGCAATTTTGGGCAGGCCAGCTTATGCACGTTTTATGGCTCCACCATGTTACGTGTACCTCAAACTAAAGATGCCTGGCCCTAAAGGAGTGATCACAGTCACTGGTAACCGCAAGAAGGCAGAAGAGTGCTTCCAGAAAGGCTCAAAGATCGCTGATGCTCAGATGGTGGCAGAAGAGTGGCAGGAACACCAAAGGAATGCAGACCCGAGTGATTTGTTGCGAGCCAAAAAGCCTGCTACAGAATCAGCGTTTCAGTCATCCGGTGAGACAAAACCCGTTCACATCCACCCGACCGACCCTAACGCTGCTCCGACTCATATCTCCACAACACTCGACCCCAAATAGGAAGAAGCGCTCATCCAGTTCCTCCGTGAGAACTGGGACATCTTTGCATGGAAACCTTCTGACATGCCGGGTGTACCCAGGGGACTGGCTGAGCATCGTCTACGAGTCGATTCAAAGGCAAAACCTGTGAAGGAACATCTGCGACGGTCCGCTGTCCAGAAAAGGAAGGCCATTGGCGAGGAAGTGGCTCGGCTCCTAGCGACAGAGTTTATCCGAGAGATTTATCACTCCGAGTGGCTCGCCAATGTCGTCATGGTCCCCAAAAAGGACAATTCGCTTCGCATGTGCATCGATTTTAAGCATATCAATCGGGCCTGCCCAAAAGATCATTTTCCTCTTCCCCACATTGAACAAATAGTCGACTCGACTGCAGGATGTGAGCGACTCTCTTTCTTGGACGCTTATTCCGGGTACCATCAGATCCGTCTGTTTGGACCCGATGAGATCAAAACGGCTTTCATCACCCCATTTGGGTGCTTCTGTTATGTCACCATGCCATTCGGCCTCAAGAATGCCGGAGCCACATTCATGAGGATGATTCAGAAGTGTTTGCTCACTCAAATCAGTCGGAATGTGGAAGCGTACATGGATGACATTGTGGTCAAGTCACGGAAAGGTTCCGACCTGCTGACTGACCTCGCTGAAACATTTGCCAACCTCAGGAGGTATGATATCAAGCTTAACCCATCCAAGTGCACATTCGGAGTTCCTAGTGGAAAATTACTCGATTTTCTCGTTTCCAAACGAGGAATCGATGCAAACCCAGAGAAAGTGGGCACAATACTCCGAATGAAACGACCTGTGCGTGTGCACGATGTTCAGAAGCTTACTGGTTGCTTGGCCGCTTTAAGTCGATTCATCTCTCGTCTCGGTGAGAAGGCATTGCCTCTTTACCGACTGATGAAGAAGTCAGACAAGTTCGAGTGGACTCCTGAAGCTGATGCAGCGTTTGCAGAGTTAAAAACCCTGCTTTCCACCTAGCCGGTGCTTGCTGCTCCAATCAGCAAAGAGCCTTTGCTGCTTTACATTGCAGCCATAGGACAAGTCGTCAGTACTATACTTACGGTCGAGCAGGAAGAAGAAGGGAAAGCCTTCAAAGTTCAACGCCCAGTATATTACATTTCCGAAGTCTTGACCCCATCCAAGCAACGATACCCTCATTATCAGAAGCTTGTATATGGGATTTATATGACCACGAAGAAAGTTGCTCACTACTTCTCTGACCATATTATCACAGTCGTCACCGACGCCCCCTTATCAGAGATTCTGCACAACAGAGACGCAACCGGTCGAGTGGCAAAATGGGCAATTGAACTTCTTCCCCTAGATATCAGATTTGAGGCAAAGAAAGCTATCAAGTCCCAAGCAATAGCAGATTTCCTCGCCGAGTGGACTGAACAGCAGTTACCGACCCAAGTTCACTCGGAGCACTGGACTATGTTCTTCGATGGCTCCAAAATGCTGAATGGTTCTGGTGCCGGAGTGGTCTTGGTTTCCCCCCGAGGAGATAAGCTCAGATATGTACTCCAGATTCACTTTGATTCCTCCAACAATGAAGCAGAATACAAAGCACTCTTGTATGGGTTGCGTATGGCCATTTCACTCGGCATCCGTCGCCTCATGGTCTACGGCGACTCGACTTAGTGGTCAACCAAGTGATGAAGGAGTGGGACGTCAGAAGCCCAGCCATGACTGATTACTGCAATGCAGTCAGAAAGCTGGAGAAGAAATTTGAGGGATTAGAGCTCCATCACGTTCCCCGATTGAAAAATCAAGCAGCCGATGACTTGGTGAAGATAGGTTCCAAGAGGGAAGCCATTCCGAGTGGCGTGTTTTTGGAGCATGTTCACACGCCATCGGTTCAAGAAGATCCTTTCACTGAGGAAGCCCCGCAGCCAAAAAGCGCCACAAATCCGACTAAAGTCGAGGTCCCAGCTGTGGTCGACTTGATCATGGAAGTTCTGGTCATCACTCCCGACTGGACAATGCCCTATATCGCCTATATTCTGAGGAAAGAGCTCCCCGAGAATAAAGAAGAGGCTCGAGAGATCGTCCGCCGATCCAAAGCCTTCACCGTCATGAGGGGACAGTTGTACAGAGAAAGTGCGACTGGAGTCAGCCAGAAATGCATAACACCGGAAGAAGGTCGAATGATTCTCAACGACATCCACTCGGGGACCTGTGGCCATCATGCGTCCTCTCGGACCATCGTGGCTAAAGCATACCGAGCGGGTTTTTACTGGCCCAGAGCAAATGAGATGGCAAAAGAGATAGTCGACAAGTGTGAAGGATGTCAATTCTACTCCAATATGTTGCACAAACCCGCCTCTGCCTTGAAGACCATTCCACTCACCTGGCCTTTCGCTGTATGGGGATTGGATATGGTTGGACCACTGAGAACAGGCAGAAACGGCTACACCCATGTATTGGTAGCAGTCGACAAGTTCACTAAGTGGATTGAGGCTAAGCCCATCAAGAATCTGGATGCCGGCACCGCCGTCAGCTTCATCAGGGAGTTGGTATTCAGATATGGAGTTCCACACAGCATCATCACAGACAATGGTTCAAACTTCGAATCCGAAGAATTCAGAGCTTTCTGCACATCTCAGGGTACACGAGTCGACTATGCTTCAATCGCTCACCCCCAGTCGAATGGACAAGCAGAACGTGCAAATGGCTTAATTCTCAAAGGGTTGGAACCCCGACTGATGCATGACCTCAAGCACGCAGCTGGTGCATGGGTCGACGAACTTCCGTCGGTGCTTTGGGGATTAAGGACCACGCCAAATCGGTCGACTGGGAGGACTCCGTTCTTCTTGGTCTACGGAGCTGAAGCAGTCTTGCCGAGTGACCTGCTTCACAACGCACCCCGAGTCGAACTCTACACCGAAGCTGAGGCAGAGCAAGCCCGACAGGACGCGGTCGACCTTCTAGAAGAAGAAAGAGAGATGGCCTTGATTCGATCGACCATCTACTAGCAGGACTTGCGTCGCTTCCATGCCAGAAATGTGAAGAGTCGAGCTTTCCAGGAGGGAGATTTAGTTCTCCGAGTGGATCAGCAGAAACCACACAAGCTTGCTCCTACTTGGGAAGGTCCCTTCATCGTCACCAAGGTTCTCCATAATGGGGCATACCGCCTTTACAATGTCGAGCACCAGATTGACGAACCCAGAGCATGGAACGCGGACCTGCTCCGCCCTTTTTATACTTAAGTTTTTTCACTTGGATGAGTTGTAATAAAAGTACTCCTGTAGTTTATTCATCAAAGACAAGAGTTTCATAATTTTCTCAGTAATTGTTATTGCTTTTTGTTCTCATAAATCTGTCCCCCAGTGGGTGGCTTAGCTGCGAACCCGTTTCGCCTAAGCTTGTAAAAAATCCTACCGAGTGGTAAGCCAGCCTTCCACTCGGAGGCTTAGCTGCGAATCTTGCCTAAGTTAAACAAAATCCTACCGAGTGGTTAGCCAGTCTTCCACTCGGAGGCTTAGCCGCAGTCCAAGTACTCGCCTAACTAAACGAAATCCTACCGAGTGGTAAGCCAGCCTTCCACTCGGAGGCTTAGCTGCAGCCCAGTGCTCGCCTAAGTTCTCTAAAATCCTACCGAGTGGTAAGCCAGCCTTCCTGAGGGAGTCCTAGACTAGGGGGTGTCCGGATAGCCGAACTATCATCATCGGCCGGACTCCAAGACTATGAAGATACAAGATTGAAGACTTCACCCCGTGTCCGGATGGGACTTTCCTTGGTGTGGAAGGCAAGCTTGGCGATACGGATATGTAGATCTCCTACCATTGTAACCGACTCTGTGTAACCCTAGCCCTCTCCGGTGTCTATATAAACCGGATGGCTTTAGCCCGTATGACGAACAACAATCATACCATAGGCTAGCTTCTAGGGTTTAGCCTCCTTGATCTTGTGGTAGATCTACTCTTGTAACACACATCATCAATGTTAATCAAGCAGGACGTAGGGTTTTACCTCCATCAAGAGGGCCCGAACCTGGGTAAAACATCATGTCCCTTGTCTCCTGTTACCATCCGCCTAGACGCACAGTTCGGGACCCCCTACCCGAGATCCGTCGGGTTTGACACCGACATTGGTGTTTTCATTAAGAGTTCCTTTGTGTCGTCACCGATAGGCTCGATGGCTTCTTCGATCATCAACAACAACACAGTCCAGGGTGAGACCTTCCTCCCTGGACAGATCTTTGTATTCGGCGGCTTTGCACTGCGGGCCAACTCGCTTGGCCATCTGGAGCAGATCGAAAGCTACGCCCCTGGCCGTCAGGTCAGATTTGGAAGTTTGAACTTCACGGCTGACATCCGCGGGGACTTGATCTTCGATGGATTCGAGCCCCAGCCAAGCGCGCCGCACTGTCAAACGACGGGCATGATTTAGCTCTGCAGCCGGACAGTACCCTGGAGGCCGCACTCGAGCCCGCTCCAATCTTCAATTCGGAGCTGGCTGCGCAGATCGAGGACAGATGGCTAGACACCGCCTCGGGGGCTGCAACCTCTACGGCGATAGAGCCGAACACTGACCTTGTCCCTCACAAAGCTCGTGACTCCAAGGTGTCGGACTCCTTGCCGGACTCCGAACCTCCCGCGCCCCCTCCAATCGAATCCGATTGGGCGCCGGTCATGGAATTCACCGCTGCGGACATCTTTCAACACTCACCTTTCGGCGACATCTTGAGTTCGCTAAAGTATCTCTCGCTATCAGGAGAGCCCTAGTCGGACTGCGGTCAGGACGGTTGGGATGCGGACGACGAAGAAATTCAAAACCCACCCACCACCCACTTAGTAGCCACTGTCGACGATCTAACCGACATGCTAGACTACGACTCCGAAGACATCGACGGTATGGACGATGATGCCGGAGACGACCAAGAACCAGCACCTACCGGCCACTGGAAAGCCACCTCATCATATGACATATACATGGTGGATATCCCAAAGGATGGGAATGGCGAAGGAACAGTGGAGGATGACCCCTCCAAGAAACAGCCCAAGTGCCGGCGTCAGCGGCGCCGCTCTAAATCCCGCCACAGCAAGAATGAAGATTCCGGCACCGGAGACAATAACACCCCAGACAGTGCCGAAGACAACCCACTCCAGCAAGATTCAACACAGGAGGACGGAGACGCCATCCCTCATGAGAGAGCGGCAGAAGAAGAGGTAGAGGATTATATGCCTCCCTCCGGAGAAGAGGCAAGCCTCGACGACGACGAATTCGTCGTGCCTGAGGATCCCGTCGAACAGGAGCGTTTTAAATGCAGGCTTATGGCCACGGCAAACAGCCTCAAGAAAAAGCAACAACAGCTTAGAGCTGATCAAGATCTGCTAGCCGACAGATGGACTGAAGTCCTCGCGGCCGAAGAGCATGAGCTCGAACGCCCCTCCAAAAGCTACCCTAAATGCAAGCTGCTCCCCCGATTAGAGGAGGAGGCGTATGAACCTGCATCACCAGCAGACAATACGGCTG